>NC_087323.1:9260000-9878333 GCF_037043105.1 Vanessa tameamea
TTTTAGTAAACAGTACCGAAGAGCAAATCGTTTTCACGAAAAATGGTGTCAGAGAATCATTATAAGTATAGTAGCAATAATATTGGCACATCTCCCGTGTAATAATTACTTTTATTGTGAAAGTAATAAACATAATTATTTTTAATTTTAATACAATTGGATTTTAAACCTCATTCCATTTAAACCATGAAAATTATCTAATAAAATTAATTTTAAAACATCGAACATGTCAACATCTGCATCCATTGAAAATACGTTTCTCGATTTAATATTATTAAGTCTCCAAACGAACATTGAGACAATGTCGTGTAATTAAAAGTGACTTTCGTAATTTCAAATAACATGCTAACCGTTTCAGTGGAAACTCACCACAAGATCATTCCCATTATTTAACACGTAGTCTAATTGTTGTTATAAATCACATCGGGATCTTCCGATTAATTACCCGTCGGTCAAAGGCTATCTCCAATTGCGCGTAAAATGTATGTAAATATATAACTAATGTTATTGTCCGCGTGTACGTCGTAGAGAACTCCTTGGACTTTGCAGATGCTTAAATACGTAAACAATTATATTTTATTATTGATAATTATTGTATTAATTAATACATAATATGGAAGACCTTTGACCGTTTCGTTTGTTTTCCTTATTTCGTGAGTACGTTAAATGTAAAGGATTAATTGTCCCTTTACATTTAATGTACTCACGAAATAAGGATGACGTAATGTTTTAATGCAATATGTTATTTTGATATTAACGTGCCAAACGTAAATTGAAACGATTATGCCGATATCATTACGATAATATGCAACCTTACGTATGAAATGATATGTTACATTTCTCTTATTATGCTGACGTCAGCCTATGTAATTATCTTTTTTTTTTTAATAATACAAAATAAAAAATATATATACGCTGAGAGTAGATAGAATTATTTTTAGAATGATATAAAGTATACTAAGCTCTATCTACTATTACAGAAAATATATTTGCAATTCATAGATTAAAGCTACTAAGTGCATAGTAAATAAAATGATCCAGCCCTCTTAAGCTATTGTCTCAACTTATAACATAACCTTTGCACTTAACTAGAGAAGAAAACTATGATACATAATACCAATCACTAATTACCTAATTACGAGCTCGGTATACTAGAAACTTATCCTGTTACCAGTTGATAAACATATCTCCATGATTCTCATACCAGATGTACACAAACATATTGTGTTACTTATTGTAAATAACTCTTTATATCAAAGTTTTCTATCCTGTCTTTATTCTAATGTCGCATTAACTTTCAGATATACCAATACATCCAATCAAGGTTCTACAGATCGCCGGAGGTCCTGTTAGGCATTCCATACGACCTTGCGATCGACATGTGGTCACTCGGTTGCATACTAGTCGAGATGCACACTGGCGAGCCGTTGTTCAGCGGAGCCAACGAGCTCGACCAAATGAACAAGATCGTTGAAGTACTGGGCATGCCCCCGGATCACCTGTTGGATCAGGTAATTACTAAACAACAATATCAGTATATTTATTACTTAAGATGGAAATATAAAAACTCTTTAGATACATTTGATTTTGTTATGTCCCAAATAATCAGAAACGTTTGTTCGTTTTGTCTAAACATTCGGTGATTTTGATATTTATCAAAGTAACAGTGACGGTGTTAACGAGAGCCAATAAGAAATAAGATAAAACATGGACAATGGTTAAATATTAGCAGAATATTTATTCATAAAACGCCTTCCATTCTCAGTCCCCTAAGCTAGCCTCAAATGAAAGATCGTATTTTTCACGAAGCTTCACGTTCTTCAAGATCAAACATGCAATACAATATTAAATAATAAATTTCATGTTCGTATATATAAGTATCTCGATAATATTTATTTTGAAATGCCAGTGTATAGCTAAATATAAATAGAAAAAGAAACATTTCAATTAGTATTTAAAAAAAAAAAACAAAACAATTTTTGTGACGTATCTATCGTGTGAATACGTAATTGTAAAACATTTGCAACGACGACAATAATTATAGCTCCGCGAAAGCGTTCGGGATGAAGATATAATGGCTCTTAACTCGCGATAATTGTCTAACTTTGAACAATATGTAGCCGACGTTTAATTGTGTAACCATAGCGACACTACGACCCACTTTCATTGTTAATTGGAAATAAGACAACTTTTCGAACACTTAAGATCTCTTATGAAACGCTCGAACGTGCTATATGTGAAAATTATGCGACAGAAACTTAATGGAATCGTTTCTTTTACACTACAACAGATACACAATGCTATGTTTGTTACGTCAATTCAAATACTTCTCATTATTTAAAATAATATTCACATTTTAAACGGTAAATCGAAATCTTTAAAATAAACGTATTGTATAAAAACGCTCAGAGGTTCTTTAACTGCATTGTCCCGAAACGATTGCTTAAATAATAATATAGTCAAGCGACCTCGTTCCATACGAACGCGCTAAAAATGCAGGAATAGGTATTTGAAAAATATAAAAAAAAACGCGATTTAATTTTAAATGCTCCATTTATAAAAATTATGACGAAATTCTTTTGCTACTCAAAGATAACAATGAAATGGTAAACGACTGGTTATTGTTGGCCATAAAACAACAAAACAATGTACGCACGAGTAACTTTTCACATACGCACTGATTGACAATGGACCTTTAAACAGCGCTTCTTTGAATATCCTTCCACTTTTTCTTTTCTTGCATTTGCGTTCGAAATTTAAATAGAACTTGTACGGATAAAAAAAGCTACTTAAAACATAAAGGAGAGGTCTTAATGTGTCTTCAAAACGTTACAAACATCGCGCGTTTTAAACAATATGCTCGTGTATATGATGCCTTAATGTCGCTTTCGCTGTAGACTTTTTTCATATATATTTTTTTTAGATTACAAATTAATCGTTTATATTTCTTCAGGCACACAAAACAAGAAAGTTCTTTGACAAATTACCGGCGTCCGAAGGCGGCGGTTACGTCCTAAAGAAGGTAGCGGGCAAAGATGGGTAAGTAGAGTAACATTATATAATTTGAGTATGTTAATAAGTAAAAAATATTGAGAAAGATTAAAATATGAATACTATTGAATGAAGACTACATATTCATTATTATATAAGCCATGAAATATAACACCTCTATTTTATATACCGTGCATTCAAAATTTAAATGGGTTTGTTGTAAAAGTTTTCTTGAAAAATTAAATATTATTAATAAACCGTTGGACTAACAACAATAAATAAAAACTAATCTTTGTGACATCTTAAAACAATTCATAAAAGTCTTATTAGTGTTTTATGATATAATATGTAGAATTAGTATATAATACGTCATAATTATATTGTAGAGTTACATCATTCAATGATTACATTTTCAACTTGAATTTACCAATAAACAATATGTGTCATGTTAATTATATTATGTTTAAATGTTTCAAGATATATTATCTTTATTTAGCTGTATTTATCAAAGCTTAAGTGTAGGTATAAGGGAATATAGTCGAAGGCTAAGGTACAGAGTTTGACACGCATCACAATTGTCGCAGCGGTTACAGGAAGTACCGCGCGGCGGGCACGCGGCGCCTGCACGACATCCTCGGCGTGGAGGGCGGCGGGCCGGCGGCGCGGCGGCGCGGGGAGCCCGGGCACTCCGTCTCCGACTACCTCAAGTTCAAGGTACATTGTACACACTTTTGTGTTGACGCTTTTAGCTCTGTTGGGGTCCGGATGATTCCGAGTTCAACCGGGCGAGCACAGCTAAATCTTCATGTGTTTAATTTGTGTTTATAATTCATCTAGCGCTCGACGGTGAAGGAAATCATTGTTAGGTAACTTGCATGTGATGGATAAAAATCTGTCATGTGTTCACCGACTCGCATTTGAGCAGTGTGGTAGAGTAAGCACCAAAACTTCTCCTCAAAAGCGGGGTCCTAAGCGACTTTTCAATAATATTTATTAAGTATTGAAATATTAGTATTAGTTCTTAATTCTAGTATTCAAATGATAGCGACGAGGCTTATTTTAAATTCCAGGACCTAATCCTGCGCATGCTGGAGTACGACCCGAAGCAGCGCGTGACGCCGTACTACGCGCTGCAGCACAACTTCTTCAAGCGCACCGCCGACGAGTCCACCAACACGCAGCAAGCGCAGTCGCATCACCAGCATGGTCAGTATCTCCCCTCTTAGAGAAAAAATATCTCACTGTATATCGATAGACTAAGATTTGCAACTAAGTTATTGTTGCTGAACAAAATATGCAGTCCCATCATGGTGAGTTTCAAACTCAGTATTACCTCTGTTAGAATAAACAGTTTCAAGGGGCAGAAACTACAGATATGCTTCGATAGCGCTGAACAACAATGATTGCTGTCGCGTAACGGGTACGGTCACTTTTATCTACTCATATCCACAGTTACTTACATTTATAGAAGAATGCGCGTCAAAGACAAGTGTACATAACTTTAACAGATGCCAAACTTAAAAAAAATGGTGCATTTGCGTCACCCATCCGGTGAGTCTTACACAGGTATAGTTCTCCATAAAGGTCTCATAAAAAGGGGCAAGAAGAGACATAATTACTCCAGTGATCACCAAGTGGAATTACATCATCGATACTACCTTAGGTTAATGTCAGCCTATTCTCTACGGCTCCTCAGATGTAAAGCCCTAATGGAAAGCCCTAGATAATTCAAAAAATGGATTATCTTGGACTTACATATCATAGAACATATCCTTTAAAGATTATATGAAATTCAAGAGATTTGACAAATGCATATTAGTTTTTTTATTTTTTGTCATTACCAGATTTTGTTGGTTCTGAATATGTTTTAATTTATGATACTGTGTAGATATAGATCTGACATTATCATTTCGAGCTTTTGTTGTGTTTCTGCTAACACATGAAGCTTTTGTCATAATATCATTTTTTATACGGGTGGTTTAGAATCGGGTATCAAAATTATTTATGTAAATTATCTATTTAATGCAAACATTTGTATGATAAATATGCTAAATATGTGTTATATGTTTCTGTGCTGTTGAATTAACATGATAATTTCTAACTCTTTGTAAATAATATCAAGATTGGATGCCGTTTTATTAAATAACAACAAGCGTAGACAAAATTTATCTTCATTTTTAATCATTTATTTATGTACATTTAGTGGAACATTTCATAGAATTACTACGATTATACGGTCTTGCCAATATTTTAGTTTCGATTTAATTAAATACGCGAAGCTGTTGGTAATGACACATTCATGTTATTGCTTTGACATGATTACATAAATGTATAACCTACCGTCATTCAAATAAATAAAAAAGATCGTTATATCTTGTCTCTATTTTCAAAATATTATATCGATTGTAAGTACAATGAAATGATTAAAACAATAATTGATATATGAAGTGATTATGTCTACGCTGAATTATCCATTAAAATCCAAATTAATATTTAATAGCATGTGTGTAATGTCGATGTTCGCGGCAGATGGCCCGGAATCGCGATGACTAGAGCGCCCCGGCGGCACCCCCTCGCGACACTAACGCCGCCATGTGCCTAACATTGTACGCCAGGTCTGCCGTCTTGATATAGGAATGCTATTTAACCCACCCCCTCCCACCGACCCCTCACCCTCACCGTCACGCGAGAGTGACGTGCGATTGTGATAGTGTTGAAATAATTCAATAATTAGAGTTACTTTTACATAAACTACATAGTATTACAATTACATAAATAACATAGTACTAGTGTCAAGTATATATTTGTATATACATACATAGTTTGTTTCTAAGCAGAAATCATCTTTGAAGAATTGAGTTTAAAAGTACGCTTCTGAAATAGATGATGGATGTCTTACATTTGCAATTTTATGGAAATTATACAACAGTAAAAAAATTGTATAAATTTTTACAGATAACTTTATATAACTCAATTATAACCACTTGACGAAACAAAAGTTTCCAATTTTCTTTAATAATATTACTATTTTGCCCACATTACAATTAAAAATAATTGATTTGAAAATAATATAGCTATTCAGTAACTATTATATACTATAACTAGCATTCATATGTTTATTGGAAAAAATTTTTTACAAAATTAAGAATAGACTCAAGTAATGTTCAATACTGTTGCCATCGCCTCTGTCACTCTCCTACGTAGACGCTCCACGTTTCGATTCTTTTGGCATGTCTTCATCCATCGTATCGTAGTGCATGGCTTTTTGGTGTAACATCGGTTTCTGCAATTATTGTATAACATAAATTATGACTGCAGTGTATGACTAAATTTTTTTAAATATACTTTTGTATCTTTTAAACGCTAGATTATAAATCACTCCCTAGCAAAATCAGTGTAGTCCAATGTGTTTTTTTTATTATATTAATTGTGTAATTTTTATGTAAAAGTCATAATTTTGTTGCAGATACCGAGTAATCGTTTTCTGTTGTATCGTATAATATGTTTACTTATTTTTTTTTTTATGATTTTGATAATCTATATAAACATCTTATGATAAATATTTAAAATACTGTCTCATATGATTTAGGCATTACAAGTAGCTCCTTAATTAGGTACCTCATAAATTAGTTAGATCTCCCTAGATTACTACTAGCCCCTCACTATATAAAAATTAGCTAGCATTTAAGATTTGGGGTTGAAATCGTTCAAAACTTCTATGAATAAATAAACCACATGTTCAAATTTGATCCATTCATAAAAATTTGGGTATTTTTTGAGTATCGCTCATCATCATCATCATCATCATCGATCACCTCTAGATGAAGGTTTTGACGATTTCGGCTCCACTAAGCTAAGGTGTAACAGCAGCGAGCTCCTCGTTCCGCAGTGGGCGGCGCGCGGCTGTGGGGCGGCGCCGAGCGCATGGACGTGGAGGGCGTGCGGGACGTGCGGGACGTGCGCGACGTGCGCGACGTGCGCGACGTGCGCGACGTGCGGCGCGACGACGACCTGCTGCAGCCCGTGTGCCTGCAGCACAGCCCCGTGGCCATCCACTAGCCGCGGCGCCGCGCGGCGCGAGACTGCAGTGCGCGAGTGTGGCGCCGCCCCGTGGCGCGCGCGGTGCGAGTGCGATACGCGGCGACGCTCTCGGACTGAATCCATATTTATAATTCTATATTTTTATTTAATGCGATAAGTCTGACTGTAAAGAGACGTTGTGGTGACGATTTGTTACGTTGTAACGTGTATTGTATTATTTGTTCGTAAACGCTTCACTCGACCGTACTTAGAGGGTTCCGCGGGGCCGCGGAGGCCCCCCACATCCGGACGCATCAAGGGCATGAAAGCTAGGTTTTTTTATTGTTACGCAATGCATATCAAAGACGCAATATGGTAGAAAATAAATATTGTACATAAATTTAGGAGACCGACTAATAATGGATACAGACTGCGACTTAAACCGGTTGATATAGTTTAGATACGTCTATGCTAGTTAAGCTTTCGTTCAGTTAATTATCGCAAGCTTTATATTTTTAAAGTGTCGGCAACTGATGACTGAAAATCAAAGGGCCAAACAGAATTTCATTTTATCGATACAACCAAATAAAAAAATAGATTAAAATAATAATAAAAAAAGTATTTTTTGACTGCACAAATTGATTCGATTCGATACTCCTGACGTTGAAATCATTTGAAACTTTGCCCTCGCATTTCAGAGTTGTTGTATATTGTAAATGTTTTAACTCCAATCTCGAATGCATGAGATTTGAGATTCTGTACATCAATATACGTGTACTGTGTTAATACATATAGGTTATTTTTGACCCATTGGAATATTCAGACGATATGTAAAACAAAGAATAGTGTATAGGTAATTCTATAAAAACACAAAATGTACTTGTAGGTTACGGGAATGTTGATCATATATAAAATTTTTTGGGTATTTCAAATAGGAGTTAATAAATTAAACTGACTTGTTCAACCTTTTTGGATTTGAATCTACAATAGATTAACCTCATTGCAACAGACTGGTCGTAACTTTGTAACGGAGATATTTTGTATAGCATACACTGAATCACTGCCTTATTGTGCCGGAACTTTTATGGATAAGGCCCGCTACTCACTTGCTTTTTTTGCGTCCAAGATTGTGTGTCGTGAAACGTGACTTATGTAAGTTGTACCTTGTAGTACAAATGTATTGCACATATTATTTGTATAATATTGTATACTGTAATGTTATAAGAGAATACTGGGACTCTTTGGTACAAAATGGAGTTGGATATTCTATAGTGTCTATATTGTATGTAATAAAGAGGCAAAGAGGTTGTATATTAGATTTTGCTTGTATAGCAATAAAATATCGACTTTGCATAATTTTGACGGGATCCTGTGGATAGTCGATTAGGGTCTAACGAGTAGCTTTTTTATACTCTGTTATAGACACAGAAATACCATAGAGGATAATTTAATACGAATATATTAACGGTCACAGCTGTCCTGGGTTGCGGGTACAAGCGTCGGTTAAAAAGTTGCGTCAGTAGCGGGCCTTAGAATTAGCTACTTTACCCTGAACAGATGTGATTTAGCAAATTATATTTTTTTCAATTGTGTATAATAGTTCGTGAACCGACTGATGTTAGACGTTCAGGGTGAAGCGGCTAACGATGACATTGCAACTGATAGCAGATTTTTTTGTGCTGCAGAATGTTGCCGTGATTTTTTATATAAAAACAACTCCCCACCCCCCAAAAATTATTTTAAAATAACAATGTTTGTATGGTACAATTATTTTCGTACATGAAGCATGAAAGTATTTTCTTATCTGATTTCTAGCTCTGTAAGCGCTGCAACTGTTTTCCAACTGTTATTTTTATTTAATTGTAGATTTGAGTCTATTTCTAATCTCTCTGGTCTGAAATATAAATTTTTCGAATATCTGTATAATATTTACTGTATTAATACTTTTTTGCTTCATGAGGTTATAGGATTGTTAGGAATAAGAAATAGGTATGGGAAAACAGTTTTGTTTGATTATAGGAAAGTAACAAATTATTATGCTGACGGGTCTCCGAGATTACTCAAGTGTTCTTAAGTTCTTGTAATATAAACGATAATGTTAAATGTTCTTCATAATTCAAATGTAACGATGTTATGAGAATATTTTTTTTATTATATTAATTGTAAATCGATTGTACACATATTTTGTGATATTGCTCTATGTCGTTCAGACTGACTCATTATAGCTCGACGAGTGTCGTGTTTCGAAGCGAATACATTTAAACAATTGCTAAACAAAAATGAGTCAGTCTGAACAGCTATCGTACCAATGCCTTAAAGGGGACCCGTCGTACCAATATTATTTTACATAACGGAGCCTGATAAAGTGATAAATTGATACAAAAAAATAACACCAATCTATTCGTAAAGTTCAAACTGAACCATTACTCAAGGACGGCCCTAGGTCAAGGTGTTTGCTTGAGTATGTTATATACTTGACTATTTATTTGTATTGACATGTTGGATGAGTGACAGCTGCGCGAGGAGCTAAATGTTTATTTCCTATCGAATTGTCAGTTCGCAGGCACTGTAACAATAAAAGGATAGAGCTTTATGTCACTAAGTTTTGTATTTTAAATCAATAAACGATAGCAATGATTTTCTTTTTGTTTTTCTTCAATTACCCCCATGGATGTTTCAAAAATGTACTGATGATGATGATTCTGTTACTATGACTGATGGTATTTTTTGTTTTAATTGTCAAGCATACAATAACAAAACATGGTTTCCAGAACCTTTTATATTTATTTGGCAATTACGGATAAGTAGTATATAAAGAATTATAATATTCATCGGCAAGATGCCCCGTACTTAAGGCACCCGGGTTTTTTTCACCTGCAACCTTGACTGAGACTTTATTGAAGTCTGGTTGTTTTTTTTTTTGCCTTTTTGTATGTAGTTCTTTAGTGAAGAGCGCCCCATTACCGAGACTGGCTAACGACAATGGAGCAAAGAGGAAAGTAGGGGTGGAGGAACGAGCATGAATACATTTTTATTTATGGCTGTCAGTTGTAGGTACCTTTATAGGTTTTTATAGATATTTCAAGCACTACAATCATATATATATATATTGAAAATTATCCGTACCTAATTTAAAGAACTCATTCAATATATTATTCTAATAAATTTGGTTTGTCATAGTATGTTTTTAATGCTTGCCTGAAATTGGCTGTTGCAAGCATATATACAGCACATAAAAAGCACGAAAACGATCAAAATGTAAGGTCTCTTTTTGTAGGTAATTAATTATACTCACAAATATTGTACTTTAAATAATTAAGTTATTACTTTTAGTTCAATTTGCGTTTGGACATAGTTTTCTTAGATTTATTTTTCAAATTATAACTATGTGACCTTATATACTTATAATTTAGTAGACAGCAGTGAAACATGTTACACTGTTGAATTAAATGTAAAGCGATCAACGGTTCGATGATTCGACCGTGAAAAACCGACAAGAAACTCAGTAGTTACTTTTATCACCATTTTAATTACAGGTATACAATATAATGTATAAAATATAATAAAATTTAATTATATTCTACCATATCATTAATATAATCTTGTTTTGAGTAATACTCCTACTACTACATACTACATAGATACTAGACAAGGTTTTACTACTAAATACTACATACTAAACAATGTTTTTCATGAGCTTTAAATTTTTTATTAGGCCAATTTAAAAATAACTGAAATCTTATTTTAGAATCAAATACCGCGCCCCCAAAAGGATGTAAAAACTATACGAAGTCGAAAACTAGGTGTTATTAGTTTCCGACTTCCTCGTGTCTATACAATGATTGTCACCGTTTCTTTCAAAAAGTTTTATTTTGTTGTTAATATACATAAAATTGTTGTAAACATACTATGAAGCAATTATAAGTATACCCACTTTATTAAAAACATCCTGAAGTAAATACCCCAAAGCAAAATGACGTAAGACATAATACCATGAAAATAACTAAAGTATACCTACTAATCCAGCAGTATCAACCTCAGTTGCTTGTCTTATGTTTCTAACCGCGTATTCTGCGGGGCCGAGTCTCCTTGTAAGGGACGATAAATGAGGAATCCACTGAAGCTTTTAGTCTTATAATTATTCCTAAAAATACTCTAGTATCTGCCACTTATAATTAAATCACAATTAAATGCTTAAAGTTAGCTTTAAATATTGCTTTCTTACATTAGGTAAGGCATCAGTACGCTTCTGTCTTTTTGGCATTTAGAACTAAATAATTTATTGTAAACCAAATTTGGTATCAGTGATAAAGCATCATTTACATTGTCATAATTAGCTTTTTCCCTGTCAACTTTTAAAAGTAAAGAAAAGAAGTATCATCAGCAAACAATACAATATCAGAAAAACCTTTAACACAGAAAGGAAGATCGTTTGTATATAACAAAAATAATTTTAATCCAAATTTGATCCCTGTGGAACACCAATTCTCAATACAAAATCAGAAGACTTTATTCCATTAATATACACCGGTTGAATTATTTGGTTCAAGTATGAAGCAATGAGATCAAGAGCTACACCATTAACACCGTAATGTTTTAGCTTGTACAAAAGCGTTTCGTGTTCTTCATTAACAAATGCTTTGGGTAAATCACACAATACATCAATAGCATTCTGTGATTTCTATCTAAGTAGTGCCATTCCAGCATCAGCTGTTGAGAGGCTTCTAGTAATGTCAAATTGTTCACTGTGAAAAATAGTATTTATACCAAAGTGAACAAGAAGTTGATTTCATATATTTTTTTCAACGACGGCAGTAAATAAATAGACCAGTAAAGAACCCGTTTAACTACCCTAACCTACCTACCTACTAACCCGTCTAACACTTGTTAAAAATTAAGTCTTTACGGAGCGATATCATAAACGATACTATTGATTAGGTACATAGAAAAACCCCATAGGTTCTTAGTAATTTTAATGTGAAGACTTTAAGATACATTTATAATAATTAATGCATTAACTCAACTCGTTCTAATAAAAATTCAAAGCTACATTTGGGTACATTATTTGTTAGTCATTTATTGGCTTTTAAAGTAGGTGATTTTAGCGGGAAGTTATTTCAATGGGTATTTTGTCGAATAAAGTTTTAAAAGTATTTGCCACTTCCAAATCCACGTTCCTATCTATTTCCAAAGTTTAATTCCATTGGTAAAAATTTAGGATCGCTTATTGCAAAGACGTTAGGTATATATTTGCAAGAGTGTAATTAGAACAACATCGGAGAGGGGCCTCCCAACGTGCAGCTCTCAGGTTTTTTGCACCCTTTGTAGTACGGATTAAGAGGGGCTTGTGTAGGTATAACCAACTATCGCAGGTACATTTTCCATGAATGTAAAGAAACAGAAGTATTAACGGCTGTTTTATATTATATTTTCAATGTTGGACTAAAAGGTGTAAATTTAGCATCGTTCCTTAGAAGAAGTAGGATTCCCTTCCGATACATATTATTATTTAAGTAATGCATAGATTAGTTTTCTAACGATCTGTTAGTTAGCCATTAAAGTTAGCTGATGAATAATTTCTGTTTAAATTAATATAGTGTACTGAATTAACAAGTTCCATTATATTTTTATCGGCTTTAGATATAGGTTAGATGCTAAAATACTAAAATCAGATAAGCTTAGTACCTTATAAGACATTATATATATGTGTTTGACGTTATTTAGAGTACCTATAGCGAAAAATTATAAGTACAAAAATCTTAATTTAAATATCTTAGTAATAGCACAGATATGTGGGACGAAAGACATTATTTTAAAGGTAGGAATGAACGATTATGTGGACGTCGACATTATGTCCTAGTCGAGAGAAGCCGGGTACAGTCGCTAGTCAGTATTTTTATATTTGAAACTTCACGGATCATTATTTTGTGTTTAAATAATATTATTCTTTAATGTTTTTTTTTTAAGTCCTGTCTTTCTTTTAATACTCACCTGTGTAATTTCTCTTTGCTTGTGAATAATAATCGTATTAAGTATAACCTCTCCTTCTAGTCACATTATTATGACTAATTTCTATTTTAGATTTTAATAAATTTCAACATTTCCAACTAAATAATAAAAAAAATGTGTAGCGTATTGTAGTTATAAGCATATCATTTATAATTTCGTTAGTTTCACAATTACTCCGATAGCCGTGATCGTCTAGTGGTTAGGACCCTACGTTGTGGCCGTAGTAACCCAGGTTCGAATCCTGGTCACGGCAGTGAAATAATCACTGTTACGGCGGAGTTAAAGTTTTTTAATTTTATATTTATTAACACTTTTTTTTTGCTTAAATCATTATCTGTTAAGAAATATTTTTAATAAACAAAAATAGATGTTTACACTTAAAATAATACATTATAAACCATTTATGCATTTATTTTGTATTATAATAAATAAAATTATGTTGGTTATGAAGCTGAATTCCTGATAATCCTGATAGTGAGTTAATAATTATTTTCTACATGACGTTATTTGTGATTTTAATTAAAATATTCTTTGCAACGCCATCTACATTGAGAGGAGGAACTACATTGACAAGTACTATCTAACAGGCATTCTAAATAACGGAAAATGACATGCTCTCGTAAACGTTAATCTTATAAGTCTGCGGATAGATGGCTCTAGTGGTATTTGTTTTGGTTCAACCACGCACCGCAGCTGTTCGCTATCATAGAAATCTGTGAGAGAAAAGGAGTGGTGATTAGGTTGTCTTTGCCAAAAAAATATGTTTTATAAATGGTCCTAGATCATATTGACACCTGTGTTTCTAGTATTTTATTTATGAAGTTATTGGCTGTGTTGTGTATTGTTGGCAGTGTGAGAAAACAGTGTTAAATGGTATAATTAACGATGTTAACTTTGGTTATGACGTTTACTACGTTTCTCGCATGTGTGCGTGTGTATTCATCGTGACAGCATTGCCGTTGATTGTTGAAGCGAATCTCGTAACGGGAGATTTGTTAGGAAGCTTGTTTGGGTAAGTTAAAATTTTTGTTTTGGATTGTTAACCTAACCTCTGTGACACTCACGCCTGCAAGTTTGTTCATACATTCATAGATGTATGCCGATGACCTCGATGTCCACTGTTCTTTATTATATTGTATTTATTGAAAGGCGTTTTGGCAATTGAGAATATTCTAATTGGGATATATGAAAGATTGTATTTAATAGACACTAAAATATGACATTGACCGTTATTTAAATAAAAACTACAGTAATAATATTACTGTATTCTTACATTGCTATTAAAGTACGATGAACGTTGAAATGCATTTTTTAGGAACGCTAGAAAAATACCTACGTATGCATTTATTGAGTTTTCGAAATTGTTTAGTTTTAGTAATTACATGATTCAAATGATACAAAAAATACTTGTATAATAGATACTTATAATTGGCACTTTTGTCTAGAGAACCTTTAAATATCGAAAATATAAATTTATTTAATTTAATGTACAATTACATATGAAATCTATTAAAACGTTACTATTCTAGATACAATACAAATGTACACATATAACTTGTATTCAATGAACCTTAGTTTTATTTTACAATGCTTGTTTTGCATTTCACGATTCTTAGTTGCATTTAATTAGCCCAATATTATTTTACATTAAACAAAAAATATTTTATATAGATACGTTCTGTAAACTTTTTCAAGGTATAATTTACCTATGTATACGTATATATATGTCTAAAGTTTTACATAAAAGACCCGTCTTTTATGCTTACTAATATGTTTTTAAAATTTCACAAAACAAGTATCATCAAGTTGGTTAAGTCACTATTTAACTGTCATGATTTATTAGAGTATTTGATTTATTAGTCCATATTTAAATTACGCTTTTACCAAACATTTAAATTTAGCAAATGTTGTCACTTATAAAATATTACCAACCTCAATTCACGGATAGTTAATGTTAAATTTGCTGCAAATTTTGGAGTGGGTGCGTTGTTAGACAGTGGACGTAGGCGAGATAATTACACAAATTTTAAGTAATTATATCTCTGAATTGCTCAACTAATTCAGTGTTGTAATTTCGTGAGCAATAATAATGCGTAAGTGATATAAAACCTTTATTAACAATCGCTCTTATTTTATTACATTTCAATGACATTACACACACTGACAATGTTATCCTTCACATTTTCTGAAAAAACATTAACTGTTACTGTTACAAATTAATCGTGATTTTATAACCTTCAAAATTCCTCGTTATCACAATAAAAACGTTACTGAATTATTGAGCAATGTTCTTAACTTGCTAAAGCGTGGAAACAAAATGTTTGGCAAAAAAGCTCCCATTAAGTTTGCACGCGAGCCAAGCACTAGCTCTCCAAAAGGTAAAGACGTTTTCCCCGAAGTAGCCTTAGCGGCTATAGCTTCTTACAAGAAACAAAAAGAAGTTAGTGACTTTATGAGCTTTTTTCTTGGGGCTCTTGATCGGAATTCCGACTGGCTAAACGGGATCATTGGTAAGCAAACTAACTTTCGATGCGCATTGATGGTAGGGGCCGGACCGAACAGATTCTATCTCCAGGAAATAATATATCCAACTAGTGAAAACGATATCAAACTAGAAGTGGAGCACAGAGATTCCGAAGATTACGACAAAATCGCGATTGCTGCTTTATTGAAATTGTCGAATTCTGAAATCGATCTACTTTTAAAATATATTAAAACTCGTCTATATGATAATCGAGTTCTAAAAGAAGATTTGCTAAAAGGGAGATCACTGGGAATTAGTTTCGCAGTTTTGAGACCTTTTTCTGAAAAGCAATATCGTGTCGTTGAAAGGATAGTTATAGGAAGTTCCATGAAATGCGTACTGCCTTCGAAGAAAAGGAAGCTAGATGAAAAATCGATACCCAGGTCTCCTCTAAAGAAGACCAAACACGTCGCGTAGTGCTGTAACTATCGAAGAGAGTGACATAACTTGAAATAAATGAGTTCTCGTCATGGTGTACCGCATTGTGTCATACAGCCTGTAATGACAGCAATTCAGGGCGACTGTAAAATGCGGCGATCACGGCAAATTATACTCATTCCTGCATTGATAGCTTCCGATTACTCGTGATTGATGACCGACGTTGGTGGCGAAATATAATGTAACGAAATACATTTTAAAATTTACTTTAATAACCTTCTTTGTTAATTTTAACACTATTTCAATACTATTCTTATTCAATTTAAAAATATCTATTTGTAGTTGTGAAATATTAGCTTTTGAAATTTTATACATTTTATTTTATACAATTACATAAATAACATTACACGTTTTTTTTTATTTGTTAAAAAAAATATCCTGCTATGAAATTAAAGCTTTTCGTTCGGCAAGTAAACAGCAATGGTATCGGGTCCCTTTTCTGTTAGATTCTTTTCATCTGGCATTGCGAGCTTCCGTCATAGATCAATATCACGGAAATCAGGGCAGTCGTGCGCGCTCTAACTTGTAGCCACAAAACCATTCGATAACTTATTACAAAATGGCACACACTTCCAATCGAGGGCAAAACAATAGTTTAGTTTTTAAATAACCCCATAAAGTTTTAGTAAACAGTACATTATAGAGACTCTTTGGAGTAACAATTTCGAAATTCAGTAATTAAAACTGCCATTAATTTTATCAGGTTAAATAATTTGGTAGTTACGTTATTATATTTTATAGGTTAAGTGGATTTATAAAATATATAATCCTTTTAAATATCTTCCATCAGTTCCCTATTGTATCCGCAGCTGTTTTAGAATTCCGTATTTAAACAACTAAAAGTACAGTTTTTACGACTTACTATTTCTAAAATAGTTGCTCTCTTAGAAACTTCGATCTGCTTATCAGAGACATAAATCAATTTGAGTCATGGCTGAGAATAAGTTGGGTCGATGCTTGGCCCTTTTTCTTCTAAGACGGGCTTTCAGAGGATTAAGGGGCTACTGACCGCCGCGTAATTGGCGTAATAGTTATGTGATTTATTGCTCAGATTTATGGGCTCCATAATAATAAGCTTCTGTTGCAAATTTGCGTTTTGGAACGTGACGATTTGGTTAAACAAATATTGTTGGACACTGTTCATTATTTACCATTATACCATTTTGCTAGTTGGCAAATTGAATATGGAATAAGTGAATATTTCAATTTGTAGTCTAAACATAAACTCGATGGAGGACATAGCTTAGTTATTTAATATCGTACATTTTCCTTTGGACATATATTTATGTTGCATTAAACTTAACTACTTGGCTGTAGTAGTATATCCTGTCACCAACATGATTAATCTTGTACACATTTGGAATAATAACAAAATTAATTCTGAAAAGGAAATATTGTATTAAAGAACTATTGTTTCAATACAGTTCTAAGGAAATATCGATTCAAATTGAATAGTAGAAGTAGTAGAGTATTTCATTAATGCAAATATCGTCCATTATGAATAATCGAAAAACCTTTTAAAACGCTACAAAATATTTCGTATTAAGACAAGAAAATGTTTTCGTTATCAAAAATTAAATTCTAGCCGCCGCCAGTCGCTGCAACAAAATGAACAAAAAGTCTGTTAACTTAAATCTCCGACATTTGGAACCGCCTGGGATTCTGACCACGGTCCAGATTTAATTTACATCTGAGATTTTATTTCAGCTTTCTTTCAATATAAAATTCGCTTAAACGTTTTTCCTCTAATTCTTTCAAACAATTTTATCAGAGAATCTGATCGTAAATTAAATTATAGCATTAATACTAAAATATGAAAATGTAAAAGATCACAGGAAAATATAATTCATTGTATACAAACATAGTTTGCTTACTTAAAATAATTAATTAGCGTTACATGACTTAGCTAACTGTTTAGTTCAAATACTATGTAAGTGGTATTTCTAAAGTGCAAATACATTCTTCTGAAATATTCTCTGTTCTAAATGAAATAGTACAAAGACTAAAAGCGGGATCTTCTGTGAATTTCCTAAATAAATAGAGCTAATGAAAAGCAAGACTTCGCAAATACAACCATTGTTTAAATGCAGCCGCTCATAAAATATTAAAATTAACTCCCAAATTTAGTAGTCGTAACATTAACGATCTACGAAAAGACTCTAAATTAGAGAACGGAGTTACGATTTAATAAGCAATAAATGCATCTAAGGGCATAAAGAAGAAAAAAAATAAAAACGCTTAAGGTTAAATTTTTATTTTAAACATAGGTAGGGAGTTTGATGGCCCTCACACGACGTGAAACGCGTTATCTTTAGATTTAAAGCTTGTGGGTAATAATAATACGCGTGGAAATGGCTGTTCAAAGCGCCATCCCACTGCGAAATATAGAACATGACTCTGATTTACTCCTGACATTTTTGTGAAATATCGACTTTAGTTTTATTAATGTCTGAATAAATTTGTTTGGGTGACTTTCACTTGTGCAATACCTTGAAATTATAACACGATGAACTGGTTTTTACTTTTCAATTATTAGATAGAGTTGGTTTTAAAAATGTCTTTCTTGAGCGGAAATAAGAAGAAACGTAGGACGAACAACGAAAGAAAGTTTTGGATTTTTAGTATTGAGCAACTTACAAATATACAATTTGCTTAAATATACAAAGGAAATTCAAATAGGCTCCTCTTATTACTAAATTATCATAAAGTTCTTTGTTAAACAAAGGTATCAAACTGCTCTTGTATTGTTTTCAGAACACCATCGCTGTGATTAAATTAAGTGCACAAAGATTTCGTCGATAATACATTAATTAAAATATTCTCAAACTACATAAGAACAATGGCGTAATAAAAAAAAAACATCTTTCATTATAGTTTCATCGATCTAATACATTTGCCTTGATGATGATGCATCAAAAAAACGTATGATTAGCGTTTAAGTAAAGTTTATACGATAAATTAAAGTTAGCTTTTGAGAAACGTTCCATTTAATAGTATTGTAATGCGCTGACAAATAGCAGCGACAACTTAAAAATACCACGCGTTTTAGCTCGCAATTGAAATTTTCACGAAATGTTAACGTGACATGTTACACTAACATTGTCAAAATAATTCCTTTACATTCCCATAATTTCCACGCACGTAATTGCGTATAAAACTTGGGCCGCCATTAAAAAGCCGTCGGGTGTGTCGCTTCGCATCTGTCCTCAAGGTAATTCATCGACCCTTTGCTGTCCACCTGCTTCCTGTCAGGTTGGAACTTAAGGGGAGTGATCACTTATGAAGGAATAGATCAATGCGAAATGGCGCGTAATATGTTTAACAAGGGTTGCAAAATTCTTATTTTATATTATTCTTAGTGTTGATAGTCACTTAAGTTTGTCCATAAGATTGTTCATTCTTTTTTATAAACATTTATAGTAAGGAATATTCTGCTTAAATAGACTACTTTTTGTAATGGTTAAAATTAAACAGAAAAAATATTATTAAATTAACCCAAAACATATGTACATTTCACAATGTAAATATCTTTTCCCATTTTTGCCGAACGAGTCCATCTATCAAAAGGCTGTGGGTCTCTAGGTTTTTTCGATAATATCTCGTCTGGACAAATTTGTTTGTCGTTTGGGTTTAAGTGGATAAAGGCAAAATCCCTTGTAAATAGACCCATATTGAAGGATAATCTTATATTCTGAAATAGCAAAATGGTCTGATATAATTTTTAAAACCCATTTTAGGAAATGTGTCATATTCGATATTTTAAGCATTTATGATAAAACGTTAAAGCTGTTTTGTTTTGTTTTGTCTGCAGTCTCAATCTTTTCAAAAGGAATAAATAAAAGGTACGTTTAAATAATAGTTATTGTTTTATTCATGACCACCTTTAACCATTCACGCACCATTCGCCAATCGATCCACATAAACCATCCCAACTTTAAATATGAAATGAGACAAGAAAATCGCGGTAGTTTTTCAGGGTGGCCATAAATATTACTAGATAAATATGTATCATTGCCCCCTGTCACGCTCGTCTGATTTCGGGTATAGGATCGTTGTTATAGGGTGAAAACTTATGCTGTTTACGAATTCGAAGACTTTAAGCTATTTCGAAAATACGAAATAATTTCTACTATTTTATACATTGTTTTAAAAAATATATATCGCTGAAATATACAGAAGCTTCTCATAGTGATAAGCCTAGTATTGTTTTCTTTATTTTACTTTTACTTTGTTAAGTATTAAACTAACCACGCCACTAAAATGTGAAATCAAGATTTGCTCAAATTGGCTGAATCCTAAATAAATAATGGATGATATTTTTAATTATTAAAATAAATATTTTATCTAAATATATAAATGCATTACGATGTCCAGAAATATATTTATGAACAACATTTCTTTTGAGAATAAGAGATAGTTACGTAACGTAACATACAAAACATTGCTTACAGAAGTCACATGACGAATGTCTACGTGTTCTTTTCGAGACGGGATATATAATGCGTAAAATTACTTATTGTCTACAAATTCGCTGCATAAATTTTGTTTTTCCGATACAGGTCACGATTAGATAATCTAGCCTGTTAGTAATCATAAAGTAGACCATTGGTATACATAAAAAACCAGCTTTATTTTAATCGTTTTTTTTAAATAGTAAACAATCTCACGCGTAGCAATAACATACATAAGATATACCAAAAGCACAAACAGGGCCCTGATCCTGTTACGTCTGTGGAGACACGGAGACATAATAATAACATTTAAAAAAAATGATCTTTTAAATTAAAAGAAGTAAAAAGTTATATTCGAAACTGCAGTATAAAAATTGGCTTATATTTGTTAACTTCATATATCTCTTTAAAGTGTGACCAACATCAGTGATTTTCTCGGTCGTAGATAGTGTCGGAGCACAGAAAAAGAAGGTGGTCACGTACATCTCGAGTTTAATTAACCGGTGATTAAAGTTCTTTCAAATTAAGGAACTGCTATAAGAAAAAAGAAATATTTGACCGCTTTCAGGAATCTAAAATAATAATAATATAAATATATTTAAATATTATATATTCCGTTTTCATTGCCCTTATAATAAAAGTAAATAAAATTGGACTGTTTTCAAATTTTATTTTTTATCAGAAAATAAAACATATTAAGCGAACTTTGTTCGGCGTGATGAAGAATTTGTTCTCAAAGATTTATCTTTTTGAAGCTAGCGTTTATCGTAAGCTTCATAGCATCAATGTATTTGGAATCTCTTCAAATTATGCTAAAAGCCTTAAATATTTATGCATACTATGACGATGCTCAGATTCAAACCTGTTGAATATTTATACAAAGAGAGATGACTAAAATTGGCTTGTGGCCTACTTCCAAATATTATACTAAATATAGTATTCTATATTATTCAAAGATATAGTTGTTTCGTAGCGATCATTATATTATATAAAAGAAGTTCATTACAGATATTATAATCATTATTATTAATTCATAGTACTTTTTTTGCCATCCATAATTTCTATCAAATTGGCCAAAATTGGCAAACGGACTTTGAATTTTTTTTAATTATGTTCCCAGTAATTAAAAAAAATTCAAAGTATCCTTTGTAAATTATGTTCCCAGTAACAGTGGACTATTAATAGACTATATATAGATAGTAGAACACAATCTTGAGTAATTTTGGATCTAATGATAAAGTGAGTAAAGTATTTTCGCGAAGAAAACTCATTATTATGAACATTACTAAACACCATTTTTAGAAACATTGTCTATTGTGCCCTCGAAGACGTTGCGTTAAATGATCGATAAGCGTAACATTCAAACTTTTAATTTTCAAAATTAGAACTTTTTTAATATTTTCCTTCTTAACAATACGGCACAGCTATTTTATTTATTGTAAAAATTGTATTCCATAATACCAATAGATGCATAATAACTATTTGCTTATTAATTGTATGTATTACTCTTATTATATACTAGCGACCCAATCCGGCTTCGCATGGATGCAATGCTGATAGACCTTTTTAAGGTGTACAATAGTGTTGTACATTATTTTGATCTATTTCGTAGGGTTCAATGGAAGCGCAAAAGAATGTGTTTATTTACGACATCACATTAGAAACCTCTTAAATTATCAGTGTTTCTATATTATATTATGTATGTATTATACATATACTTCCTCTTGAATCACTCAATCTATTACAAAAAACTGCATCAAAATCCGTTGCCTAGTCTTAAAGATCTAAGCATACATAGGGACAGACAGCGGGGAGCGACTTTGTTTTATACTAGGTAGCGATATAGAAGTCATGATAGTATGTATAATAAAGAGATAAATTATTATAATTACAGTCTAGAAACACATACGTAACAATAGACAGCAATTCTATTATACACACACATACGTATGTGTATAATATATATTTTATATTGTATGTTAATATTGGTACAGTTCTTCTACTAATGCGTGTTTTGTTTTCTTATATCAAGGTTTAAGTTTAATTGGCCCACTGAAATAATGAATATGCTCGAGTTCTTTGTGTATTTGATTGAAGATAGCGCTTGCAAGTAGAAACAGAATCAGCCTTTTAGAAAATTCAACGGAGCTTGTCTAACAATGCTCTATTCCACACGAGGCACCCGTTGGGAGGGTACAAAAAGGTGAATTATTAGATTTCTCACGGCTAGTGGTTTCAATCGGGCGATATTTAATTAAATAAAACCTCATGGGGTTTCGCAGACGCTTTGTATCCAGTTTTAATTTCTACAGTCTGGTCCTTTCTTCTTTAGCTTTAAAAGATCTTCATGGTATTGTATACATTCGAAGCATTACATATTTTAGAATTCGATTTTTTTAAATTCTATTTTTGAACATAAAAATCTGAATCACTCTTATTCAACTGTCAAAGAGCAATAATTAATTTGTACAAACTGTCTTTAAAAAAATAGACACAATATAAAGATAAATAATGTAAAAAAGATAAAGAAGCAACGAAAACTTAATGAGGACGATTTTTTTGGGTGGGGCAGAGTGGAATAAACTCCATATTCGTCTTAGACGGGTAGAGCTACGAGAGCAAATAAATGTTTGACGAATAAGCCTTCCAAGTCAACTTCAGTTAATAGTGTTACTAAACATCCGCTGAAATGTCGCTGCCTCTAACGACCAAGTCTCTTAATTAGCAACAGTGACTTCGACGATCTTAGCGTTCCATTAAATGTTGTTAAATGTGACAACGATCTAAATTCACATACAACACGTACAGTGTATGGTATGTAAATATAGATATCCGACAAATTTAAATAATCACATTAGAAAAAATTACCATTTAAATTAAGTATTTTGTTTTCGTTAACCGCAAGAGTTTCACATTCTACTTGCATTGAAAAAGTTAATCGTACGCTGTCGTTTCTATTTGTTATGCTCCACAAATTTTATTTATTTTGTAGCGAAACTTTGAATTACCTGCCGTTACTGTTTAAAATGTACGATTTTTTCTTCCTCATCTAAATTGGATCAGCATGTTAACTGCCCCAGGGAACTTTCTGGAAGATTAATTTTTCGCTGTAGCTGGTAGTTTTAAAACTTTACATTTTATTGAAATTTTCATGCATACATCATTATCTAATAGATGAAATAGACAAAATAATGCTTTTATTTATAGGGTATTGTAAAAGACTGTATTTAAAATTAGTTAATAAAATAAAATGTTTTAAAAATATCCATAGT
Organism: Vanessa tameamea; assembly: GCF_037043105.1. Taxonomy (NCBI): domain Eukaryota; kingdom Metazoa; phylum Arthropoda; class Insecta; order Lepidoptera; family Nymphalidae; genus Vanessa; species Vanessa tameamea. The sequence goes on from NC_087323.1 coordinate 9,283,706, forward strand.
TCTATTACCCTTAATATCAATAATTGTAAATACATGAAACCTACAGATTATTGTTAAAAAATTGCTGATTTAGAAAATATATTGTCACTCGAATGTCACGAGCATTCCTACGTTATACAATACGTAATGTATAGAATCAAATAGAACTAACATATCATCAACAGTTTGTTGAATTCGATCCTAAAACTATTAACCGTGTCCCTTCGATGCTAGTTCCTGAAGTCGTTCTACAGGACTCAGGTGTCCTTCCAAATGTTTCTGCCCGAAATCATTTAGTTCGTTCCCTTAACTAGATCCCTCAAGAATAATTTATTTTTATCTGTCCACAGAGGTGGTCTTATAATCACAGGTCTATTGCGACATGCCCATCGCTTTTAAAAGGGGACTTGCTTGAAGTTTTCTATGAATAACAATAAATCATACAATATCTAGTAAGGTTTCTATAAAGTAATTATTTTATTTAAAGATTTGTAAAGTTGCGTTATGCGCTATTTTTCTAACGTAAATAACGACCTGAGCTTTAATGGATTAGATTTTATAATTAGATACTCTTCTAAAAATTTAATTCCATTTATATAAATATACATGGGAATAAATGGGCAACCTAATGGTAAGTGGTCACCAAAACTTAGTGGTGGTAGGATTTGTGTGCAAGCCCGTCTGGATAGGTATCACCCACTCATCGTATATTCTATCGTTAACCAGCAATATTTAGTAACGTTGTGTTCCAGTTTGATGAAGGTTGAGTGAGCCAGTGTAACTACTGGTACTAGGGACATCATATTTTATTTACAGTGCCTTCGTTTATTTTGGGGGGATGTCGACTGTTTGCCATTAGGTGGCTCATTGGCCCGTCCGCCTACCTACATCATACAAAAAAAATCAGAAACCTTCGACTCCATACCCATAAATACAAAGATAAATCATGAGTAGGTGTCGTTACACCTACTAGTATTTGAGTAATAGTCGGTATTGTTGAAAGAGTACAGATAGCCTGATCTTCGTGATCGTGATCCTTTTCAGCGAATAGTCAATCATCTAACAATACTAGGACAATTTGGTGCTATGATAAAATTTTTCGAATAGTGATATACGTCGTGACAATGCGAGGCCCTATCATTTCAGCTCTGAAAAACAGGCTTACTCTACACATCGACGGCTTTACGAAGTCGTACTAACTTCAGTTATGCCTTTTGAAATAGTCATTCACTGTCAGCTTTCGTATTTAAAGTACATTCAAATATGGACACAAAGAAAATCGATAGTTAGCTTAAAGAAATAATATTTCATTATATATCACGATCTTTTGTGGGTTATTATATAATTGCTAGTTTTCAGCGTTTCTCAAAATGTTATAGTAGCTTCGAATATTTATTAGCAATGTTAAAATAAATGTACTAATATTCATTCATTCATTTTATGAAATCATTATATGTACTTGGCTTTATACTAAGTAGTAAGGTTTTGCCACTTGGTGGTAGGTCTTTGTGCAAGCCCGTCTCGGTAGGAACCACCCCCTCATCACATATTCTGCCGCTAAACAGCAATACTTTGTATTGTTATGTTCTGGTTTTAAGGAAGAGAAAGCCTGATGATTGATGACTTCTTACAGCGCTTTATGGGGGGATGTTGACTATATTATATACTATATTACTTAAATTTACTATATTATATAAAATAAAAAAAAAATTGAATTTAAAAATAGTTTTTAAGAATCACCTTAAAGTATCTTAATTTTTTCTATTTCATCAACATTTAATTTAACTAGACTTTAAAGGAAATGTGTGTGAAATATTTTAGAACTCGTTTCTTATGCAGTGTTTACTGGCATATTATATTAACGTAGAGTAAACAAAGCTGTAATTGAACTTTCTCAAATATAAATATATGCGAGAAAATGCCTGAAGGTTTCATTTCATTTCTGTTTCAACATGGAAATGGCACCCACTTAAAAAATGTGTTCGAGCTTTCGCGGTGCGCTTTTGAATGAAGAGGAAATAAATTAAACGATACAGAGCTGTCTTCAAAAGTTTTAATATAATATATGGTTGGTAGAATTTTAATATTTATCTTCATCACGACTTTGTTTAATTAATAAGACAAGCGAACTGCTTCGACTTAGAATCGGCCCATTTGTTAAATACAGAGAATATAAATGAAGAAAAGTTTTTTTGTAACGCCTGACTGAAAAATACTACAAAACCAAGATACATTTAACTTGTACCAGAAGATGCTGCGTGTTTTGCCGAAGATTTAAGTTGATAATATCTTATATACCAGTAGCTATGCTTAGCAGTTTTAGTTATTTTAAATTTAGAAATTATTTCGTGACAAACCTCAATTTGATGTTCTTGTATGTATCTATCTAGAAACATACAACAATCATTGATATGCATATGAATATCTATTGTCTGTACATTTACATTAAATACATAAAAAAATGTAAACACCACAATCATAAAAAATAATCATAGACGATTCAAAGACAAAATATTCGCTATCAGCTAAAACTCGATTCATACAACTGTCAAATAAAATTTCAAAATCTAAGAATTTATTTGTTTCAACATTATTGAGAAGAATTTTTAGATACTCATGCTTAATATACTTTTATAAACTTAAATAAAAGTTGAATTCAACGAAGAATAGTGCTGATATTCTCGATGCATTTTCTGCGGTTTTCGAACAACCTTCGCTAAACCCCCGAATGAACGCTTTTATCTGTCTCCCAAGTAAATATAGAATCTCAGTAACTCTGATATTCTCTCCTCTCAAGATTTCTTCGAGTATCATAAGGATTTTAACTTAAGACCCTAGAAATCTTGAATATTTTAAATTAATATCAAATCTGATTTATATTGGATTATTTTACTTACTGAAAGGCTAAACTCTACATGAATTCCAACAAAAATTCTTATTGATATAAAATTAATAATTTTCATATTCGGGTAGGTTATTAAATTTGCATGTTGTTAACAATTTTTTATGCAGTTTCTTTAACCTCTGTGTTATCTTACACCTGAACTAAAATTTATTTTAACAGTTGGAATTTCGAAAGTAAGTAATGAATACAAACTATAACCGCGTAGTTGTAAAAAAAATATGGCAACATTTCCATGTAGAAACGTTATTCTGTTTTCCTAAAAGAATATTCAAGCAATATCATGACAAACATGATTTGCAAGATTAATATCAAATGACTGAGACAAATTATTGTATAATCCGACTTAGTTTTGTTTTTTACTGTATCGCATCTTGTTTGATTTATCTTTTTAATCTTTAAAAATAAAGTAAAGATGTTCGCTAGACTGTCGGGTCTATTTATTCGAGCCATCTGAGCCCCGCTGTAATGGACAATGCATCTCCAATCTCAAAGAGAACGCCGAATAAATCTTAAAAGTTAAATCTTTGCAACATTTGATAAATGTTATCTAAAGTAAATCATAACAAAAAGTAATAAACATATTTTTCTGATAGATTGATTTTTGTCAGAAAACTATTCTAAGAGCCTTTGCCAGTTGGTGCGTCTGTTTGACTGTGAACTCAGTATACAAAAGCACTAGATGAATATTTATTCAACTCGGCATTGTATTTCTTATTCGTGGAACATACATCCCCGGTATATTTTATCTCAGAGAAAGAAAGTGTTTGTAAAAACAAACTGTATACGCTATGAGGCGATTTTCATACCAAAATATAAAATGAATACCAAAAACCAATTCAATTATTTAAAGATATAAATTAAATGAAAACAGAAAAATTATGTGCTCTTGTTTATTGTCTTATTAAATAATATAATGATTACCGAACTGTAAAATCTGATCGTTATATTCGTTTTCTAAGTTGCAATTACGATAAACTACAAAGGGAGAAAGAATATACTAAATACGTATAATCGCCTTCCTATAGTATGTGATGAGTACTTCTCTCCATCAGTGTTAAGTGCCATAAACAAAGGCGAGTACTACTGAAAGTGGGAAAGTGCGGGCATCGTAAATTATCAGCAAAGGGCAACCGATACAGAAGTAAGGCGACACATAAATCCTACTGACGCATATAACGGGTGCTGCAGACTTTGTTTACTTCGATATCAAATTTCTGGAAATACCAATATGTCCATTGAACTTTGGAATCAAATATATTTTAACGTTCCATAATGTATTATATAAATAGTCACCAATCAGCATCCTGGAAAACATTTCTAGGTAAACTAGATTGAAAATATCCAAATAAAGCTCTTCCGATTCTGGAATATTTTGATAACAAATCAAATTAAAATCTTTTATTCAATGTAGGAGCGTCACATTTACTTGTTGATTGTTAAATTAAAAACTACCACCGGTTTGGAAAAGAAAATACTCTGAACAAAGAAGAACCGTCCAAAGAAATTCAGCGCTTTTTTGTCAGTTTGTAATGGTTTACTATTATTTAATATAACAATGAATGGCTAGGTTTTTCATTCCCAAGGTGTGATATGGAAACAAGCATTCCCTTACATTTTGTTTTAATTTTCAACAGAGGTATTTTATTTGCTTTCTGGAATCATGTTGTTAAACCACCTACCCCACAAAAGAATTACTGACTCTATGCAGTCGAATAAAAGGAGTAATTAGTTTGTGTTTGTTCCTTGTACTAATGTTATGATACCATTTTCTCACAAAATCAACAACAATGTTCTGTACATATAAACCGTTACAAAATATTGTATTGAAGAAGCAACATTTAATATCCTAATTTCTTTCAATATATGCCTCAATTATTGTTTAGAATTTTACTAATAATGTCCCTTCTAGTAAGATTCTATGTTTCCAATATAGAAAGCAAGGCCCGGATAAACAGCTAATTCCATTACGAGAATAGCTCGGCACGGGGTGGCCGTGGACAGTCTTATTGGGCTTTCGAGATTACTTGCTCCTTAAGGTCGTGACAGTCCTGATAATCTTCGAATCAAAAGGGGTGAGAAATGAACTGCTTTTAGCTCTATGCTGTGTGAAATTGGTTAAGGGCGCATAAGATTCGTTAAATCTAATGGAAATTAACCTTTAGGTATCATTACGTACTTATTTGTTTCATGACATGAAATATTGTATATAGTTACGTTTGTAATTTCATCGAAGAAATATCACTAAACTATTTGTCAATGACGTTGACTTCGATATGTGCTGTTATAAAGCAATCAGTCTGTAAACTACTTTCTGCCATAACCGGAAATTATACTCGCGACCCTTGTCACTCACAAGAAGAAGAAGAGAACAAATTTACTTCGACAAAGTTACAAAATCACAATTGGCACAAAATTAACGAGAAAGAGCAGAAATTTGACATACACATACATATTTGTAGGTTATTGATTTCATTTTAAATAATTTTCATTTATTTTTAATAGTTACTATGATGAGTAAAATTCACTAAGCCCTACCTAAATTTACCAGCGTCTTAGCTAATAAGTCTCTCATGCCGGTGTTTGCGTTAAATTATAAAGCTTATTAAGCATTGTTCCCCGGCGTGTCGTAACCTCCCGCAATGAAATGTGCTGCGCCTCATCCAGCAACTTGTGAAGGCTCCTGAATTATTTACCTCGGTCCATATAACCTACTAAGGTTATGGAGTTTAAGAACTCTTTGATTAATTTTGTTGTGAACATTTTCGTTTCTTATTAAATTAACCTCTTTCGTAATATAAAGTATATTTGAATTGTTGGGCTATATTTGTGTCATATTTTGAAGTTTTTTATTGTCATATATTTTTTATTGGTTTTATTCCTTTCGATTTTGAACATTTTTGTAATGAGAAATTAGATGAAATGACGAAATCCACTGAAGAGAAGTGTCGAGACAAAAACGAAAATGAAGAAATAATTTCAAACGGTAATTTAATAAAACCAGATAAAAACGGTGACAATATGAAGGATCTAAACCCTCTAGACTTCAATTCCGCTGATGACGTCAGGTAATTAAATCAAGATATTTTAATAGCTTTAAAATAGATATAAACTACAAAGCAAAGATTATTCTTATATACATATCATTCTTATAAATACATAACACAATAATATGTCTATGAACCATCATTGTTTTGAAATGTTAATGTTATTAAATTTTTTGCCGCTATTTGGAATAAAAACTTACATATTTCTTAATAAATGTTATGTTTTAAAAAATCTCTAATCTGTTTCTAGGCAGACATTGAAAGCCGTTTTTACAAATAAATTTCCGAACTTTGATGAAAATGCTGAAGATTACATTGGACTTAAAAATGACCGTGACAATGACGTAGTAACAAATCCAAATCGAAAAAGTCCTACATTGACCATTAAAACAGACGATTGCAAATTAAATAACAATGATAATTATACTTTGAAAACAGACAAATCAAAAGAATTGCCCTTGTCAAATGAAGGAAAAGGCAAGAAGAGACGAGGAAGACCGCTTAAGACAGAACCATCAAAGAAAATAAAAAGACAAAGCATTTCGGCGATGTACATTGGCAAATTGTCAAACCTCGTGTTTTCGAAACGTGGCAATGAAAGTGACTCAGATTTCGATTCTGCTATATTTTAATTCCCATAAATAAAATAATGCCTCCCTGAGATGTATCCTTTATTATTTTATTACCTCGTTTTTATTTAGTAAGTTCGCGTAATATTTTTTCCTAACCCAGATTCGGTTAGCCGAGTGTATATCGTTTAAGTTCAGACTGTATCGTTGAGCGGCGCTATCGTATTACAGCAATCTCTTAGCGGATCGTATCATATCGGAAATTGAATTTCCGATTGGCTCTCAAGTGCACAGACTGTCTGTAATGGATGGCTCGCAGTCCCTGTTTCGCGAACTTCATGAGAATGATAGATAGTAATACTTGGAATAAGACTCTCAATGTAGAAATTGAACAATGTTATACTTTCCCTTGTTCGCTTCTTCTCGAGTCCGGTGAGGAATCGTTTTAACTGAACGAAAAGTTTGCGGTTGAATGGCTTGCTTGGCTAAATATTAATATTTTCTTATTTTAATGTTATTGCTACAGATTATAGGTATTATTAAATTTTTGTGTTATTAAAAAAGTACCCTTGCCGTATATGTCTGTTTGACCTTGATCAATTCAAAAACTACACACAACGAGGATCTTCATACGGCTTTCACTCATAAATGGAGTAATTCATGAAGAATATTTAAGCGTGTAATACATTAAGAATACACAATGGCTGTAGCTTACTGCCTTAGTGAATATACTATATTCAGCAAAGTAATAAAGTCCCTGCAAGTCCCCATATATAAGTAGCGGCGAGCCTAAGACTCTGTACTTGGCACACAAGCACAGAAATAATCTTTACAGTTCCAAGAATACGGCAATAGAGACCCAACACCCTCACAATATATGAGATACAGGAACTGGGTTACGAAACGATCGAAACGAGAAAGTTACAATTGTACGATGAAATATCCCACGCAGTGGTTGCAATACCAGCTAACATGGAAAGCTTCATATTTTATATCGACGACAGAGCAAACGCGTTGGAAAGACTGGTCGTCACGCATAGCCGTCGCACACGAGGAATGCCAGAAGATTCTTGATTACAATCTAGAAATTGCGATACACCATAGTGATTATACGATTATAAACCGGCTGAACGGATCGGATCCATCCATAAATCCATAAATTAATTAAAACATATTCATTGAATCCTTGCTGTTTTATTGAACAGAAGAAATAATTCATAGAGAAAATTATTTTACATTAAAAGTAATGTGTGTGAGTCGATTTTTTAGGTATATAAAACAAAAAATATATATTTGTATGGCAACCACTAATACCAACTTTAAGTTAACTAAATGTAACATAGTTAAGTCGTATATCTCATTATTTTAATTATCTCATCGTCGTTCACTTCCTGCAAAATATTAATACATTTCTGAGAGACCCGTAGGAAATCATAAAGTATATCTAAAAAGACAATTAATTAATCAAATAAAATAAAAATAACTTTCTCAAGTACGAAGTTAACCCAGCTGTTAACGTAAGCCAATTTACAAACTTAAACAATATTCTTTAGAAAATCTAACAATAGCAACGAAAGTTCGTTGAACATAAAGCTGTTGGACCAGCGGATCAAGCGCAAAAATACGACAGGAGGAGAATTTTCATTTCCACAATGTTTCGAGTAAATTCCCCGTCCGATTCACCCCACTCCACCCGATGTTTGTTCACGTTTTGACAGATAATGTAATATGTAGTGAGGGAAATTGGGTTTGAACCCTGATAGCAATCCGGTATATTGTTATTGCATCTGACATGTCTGGAGATGCCTTTAGGTTTGCAATATTTGTGGTGATATCATAACGCTGTCATAATGCTTATAAAATTTTATTGTACTACGTGTTGAGTCTTGGACTAGGATCAGCCGCACTTTGGCAGTTTTATATACGATTAAGTGGAAAGCGTTATGCTTTTTGAGAATAGCCTTTTCATATCCGAAGTTAAAACTCAGTAAGATGTTTTTATATCATCAATATAATTACACGCTAAATGCATATGAATTATACATCTTATAGTATTTTTTAAACAAAGTTAACTACTAAGTGAGTGAGTAGGCGTAATTACGGACACGAGGGATATAATAATATCTTATATCCTACCGTTGCTTTTGTCCTATGAATAAAAGAGTTCGTACGTGTTTTTTTAATTGAGTTCAAAGTTATAGTTGTTGATGCATTATTACTGTATTCGTGTAGACGATTCGTGAATCTATTTCTTACAACAAAAATATATAATACATTCCTCCGGCTATATTCGTAGATAAAACCTAATCAATATTGTCTTCTTTACATATGATTCGTGTAGTATTTAATAAAAATGATATTTTTTTAATTGTATCAACAAAAGTACCGCTGATTATGACAGCCCAGTCCCTTATTCTGTTAGATTTATCATCAATATAGATTAGAGTATCTCCGATAGTATTTCCCGCGCATGCTTGGCACGCACGTGCGAGTCTCAGTTTCAGTAGGGCGGCCTAATTGTAGGAATACACGTGAGCTGTACAATCCCAGGTTGAGGTCTAATAATGAGCTAAGGTACCTCCAACTAGACAGGCGATTTAATTGTGCATTTTAAATTACTAAGGGAAAGTCATTGTTAGAATGTCCGGTTTGATAGTGTGTGGCTTCTGATATTAATACTTTTATAATAATATGTTTAATTTTATAAATTATATATTACAAATTATACAATAATATTTGAATTTAATCTATAAAACTTCGGTTTAAATATTTAATAAATAAAAAAACAATAATTTTGTCCGTGATCAGAACATTCTAGAACTTAGGCTGGTCGCTGGTCTAGCTTACGGCATTAATTATTATTTTTGTTCTTTTATTTCTACGAAATAATATCAATTGCTTAAATTTCTGTTAACTATATCTTTGTTTAGTCTAGCATTTTATTATAAAGTCTATTCATGTGTAAATGAAAATAATATATACCTATGGTGAACTGTGGATTAATTCATTAAAATTAAGACAAAAGCACAATTAACCGTTAAATATTGTTTTGAATTTGGAAGTATAATATGATTCATAGAAGGATATAAAGGTTATTATAGATTACAAAATAACCAGCTAAATGTCAAAGCAATGCCTTATTATGTATTCATCCGAGATGATCTCATACGAACAACCTAGACTATATACTCGTAGTAAAAAGACAAAGAAAATCTTTATTGACGACAGAAACAGGTATTTCAAACACAGAACATTAACTAAATAACATCTGCATTATTACAAAAAGCAATAAAATAAAAAAATAAATCATTAGAAACCTTATTTGTTAGATTTGTATTCAAAAAAATATTAAACTAAACTTAGTTGTTGAATAAAATACAAAACGAACCGAAAATCGATGATGTTTCAATATTGATAAGATTTAACTAAAATCACAGATTCATCCTCTAGAAACACCGTAGTCCAGAAAACAGAATATTACAGGAACATTAACTATTATTGTCTTAAATCTTATTTGTCATAAATAGACATATGTATTTACTAGTTCTCACCCGCGTGTAAGGGAGGGGGATCCTATGTTTTCGGTATAAATAGTAGCTTGTATTTACTTGACGATTGGGTTTTAGCGTTAAAGCGTTATAGATAGACTTACTTTCGCATTTATAATATTAGTACAGATTGTGCATACATTTCAGCACATAATACCACAAAAGAGAGTATTGACTAGTAACGAATGTGTGACTTGACACGCGTCAACCGATAAACGCCATTGAAAGCCGCGTATTGTGTACAGACACAAATGTATAGATGCTTAATGGCCTACAATTTCAGAGTCTGGTGAATTAAAATGAACGTTTTCTTGACTACTAGTTTCAATGGCTTCGAGTGGTTAGGCTCTGACTATTCGTAGTCGTATTGACAGGTATTAAAACATATTGTTTTAATACGTCACGACTAACATTGAATATCCTTATTATCGTATCTATATCATTAGTATTATAAGTACGAACTGAACTCTGTCTGTTAGTCTGTCTGTCTGTTGTGTTTTCATGTCAATCACAAATTACTGAAACGAATTTGATGAAATTTGGTAAGAATCAAGCTTGAACCTCAACGAAGGACTTCGGCTACTTTTTTATGTCTTGCACTTAAAGACCAACCCCTAATACGTTGCAAATTTCGATGAACTCCTTACTCATATTATAAATGCGAAATCAAGTTCTTTTATTTTTTTACGTTTTTTGTTTTAACCATGTACTCGACCGAATATCACGAAATATCACGATCACGTTGCCATGGGTACAGTAAAGTGCAGTACACTTAAGGACTCAGGGTACCTAAGACCTGCTCCCTAAAGAGCTGGCGAATTTCCGATCGAAAACTACCAATAAATTAATATAGAAATGAAAGTATCGAAATGATAATTCTTAAAACAAATAATTATTATTACTCGAACATTGAAATTAGAGCTGTAAGAAATATTAACCATTCCTTCCATCGCTTACCTTGGGAGCTAAGATAACCCTCGTGCCTTTAGTTACAAATTTAATGGCATAGACCGAACAGAAAACGAAATCTAAGGCGTTAAATGGATTTAAACTCTGAGATTTTAAATGTAGAACGTATTCGTCATCGTTAAACACGCGGTACATCCGCAGCCATAAACATGTAATTTTCAATTAGAAGCTGACGAACGAACTGTAATCTTAACTTTTATTACTTCACTCAGTTAATTACTTTTAACGGACGAGTTTGTACCAGAGGAGCTTCTTAATGAAATTCAGTCTAGCAAGATATCTCTGTCGTAATGTTCCTAAAGTTTGAGCACTACATATAGGGATATGTGACAGACAGTTTTCCATTAACTCGCGAGCTAAACGAATGTAAATCCCCGTACACACGGGTGCAAATTCACTAGCTTCATTTAATAATGAATTAATTAATGCATCGCTGCAAGTTCCGAGACGGGGCTTGAAACTTGGGAACTTCGTCTCCAAATGCCTCGTAGGTATCGTTTTCCGACTAAGTTATTTTTGGCTGTACGCCTACGGGTTTAGGATCGTGTTTCAAATTGTGATTAAGTTATGTTTGTTTAATAACTTAATTGTTAAACTGTCTTAACAGTTTTCGTTGTTCTGTTTGTTAAGACAGCCATCATTACTTTTCTCGAAAAGCTTTTTGGCTGTTGAGCATTGTGACTGTTTATTAGACATTATTTTTTGTAATTTAGCACGTGAGGAGAAATGGGTTTGAAAATAAAAAAAACAATGATATGGGTCGTTTAATTGTTTTATTCAATTCGTTCCACACATTTTTAAATATCGAATGTTATTATCAATCAAGTCAATGTAAACCAGATAACCAGATACATCAGGACGATGAGTAGAATACTTTTGTAGGTTAAAAATACATCTTACTCGTTATGTAAAGAAATATGCAAAAAAATATTCTTCGCTAGTCGTCAACATAACATAAAGCATTTTCACGGTGTTAAAATGGTTTATAGCGAAGGCGAGAGTATAGCTCGAGACCAAGTTCCGTAGTAAAAAACCCTAATTTCCTGCACCCTTTCATTTATACCCGGGCAATCTGGAGCCCTGTAGCTTATTTATAGGGGTCCCGGTCGTTTGATGGGCGGCTGTCAGAATGCGTAATGATAAAGACTGTAAAAAACGTTGCAGACTTACTTCTACGACGAGTAAAGTTAAATAAACGCAATAAAATTTCGAACTAAACTAAATTTACTAGTAAGATACATAATACTAAAATGTAACAGGGTCAACAATGGATTAACGTCCGACTGTGTAGACCTGACCTCTTCTTTAGAGATAGATTCATAGATACGTAGTTTTATCAAAAATTAAGGAAAAGGACTTGAAACTACTAGTATTCCACGACGCTGGTCCAATGCGGGTTGGATTATAATTTTATTCGTCACACGCAGTTTTCTTAACGATGTTTTCCATACATACCGCGATAAACATAAGCAAAAACGAAACACGCGAAAGCGATGCTTGCAAGGATTTGAACTTGCGATGTACTGGATCGTCTGGGCTATATAAATATATTATAAAACTATATATATTATAATCATATTGCCCAATTTAATAAGTCACTTATAAAACGATAAAATAGTGAAATTGAGTAATTTTAGTCCAGCACACAGCTTTTTGAAACCTTGTATTACCACGGAGACTATCAACCTAATACTTATTATCTGATTATTTATAAGTTAAGACAGACTAATTTTTGTCGGTTGTCTGCAGTGCCAGTACCAAGCTCACTACATATTCATGTAGAAGAGTTTACGAGTGTTAGTTCGGTCGTTTGGTCTTGTCAATGATATGTTATCATTATTTCTATTTTTAGACATAAATTATGAGATGCTGTATTTTTTCAAATACAAAGTTCGTTAACCTCTTTATTTCAATGTAATAATAACACTTGACTGAGATTTATTACAGGAGAAAGGGACAGATATATAAATGAACTTTTTTTTTATCCAAGTTTCATTTCATTTTTTCTATTGCCTATTAATATTTTTTAGATTTGATACTGTTTGCATATATATTTTGTGCGATCGCAAGTACATTATCAACAATAATATATATGTTTATAGTACACATTTATTGTTCCTAAATAATAAAACAAGTGAATTAACAATTATCTGCTTTTTCCGAGGCTTAAAGATCTTCATTCTTCAATTTAACAGCTATAAATTTTCAAGGGTTCCTTGTTATCCCAAGCACAGTATTTAATTTGACTTTTTCTCGCTGCAATATATTAAATTGGACCTTTTTCTAAATCAGTTGAAATTCACTTTAAGTCGACTCTATTTGACGGTTTTCGGCTTGAATTTTAAAAGGCGACCTTAATTACCCTTAGCGCGGATTCAAATGGGTCGAGATTGTTGAAACATAAATTGCTCCATTTTTTATTGTTTATTAAATCGCTCTTTGTTATGAACTCGGCCGTTTAGCGCAGGATGCGTTTAATAAAAGTTACCTATATACGAGTTAATTAAATTCATTATTACAGTTTCGTATATTCGCTTCAGCGGATTTTTCGTTATCTGTAGAACTCTTTTTGTAGAACATTGAGCAAGCCCTGTTAGGAAGGTACCAGCTACTCATCACATATATGTAACCCGGTTTAAAGGGACACAAAATATTGGTTTCAAGGGTTAGTTGTGCATTGGCTATTGCAATGTAAGGGATGGTTAATATTTCTTATAGTTCCAATGACAACTTAGCTTCAGTTGGTCTATTTGCAAAACAACCTGTTTCAATAAAAAAATAAGCTAAGAAAATAATAACCAAGTAAGAATATCCATCCAAGATTCTACCTTCAGGTTTTTATTAGATAATTTTCAATGCGAACATTGGCACGATTTTGCTGTTTGACCTTTGATCATGTAAAATGACATGTAGGTCTTCCTGCTAAGGTCAGTGGGACACGCTTGTGCGATAAGGCAGGGCGTCGGAGGGAGGGGGCAGATAACGTCACTCGTTACTTCTCGCTTGTCAACTTGACGTTAATGCTAAATATGTATCTAAAAAAAAACGTTTCCTTAAGTATTTTTTATGTTACAATTCCCTAGTATTTTCACGTGAATTACGAAGCCTTTATCCCAATTTACTAATAGTTTAAATAAAGAAGAAAAAAAATTAAGCTATCTCGACGAGAAGAATGAAAATTAAATAACTTACAAAGAAAATATTTATGCCTCCTGGAATTTAGAGTTCATAGTATGAAATTTAATATCTACGAACTAGGCTTTAGGTTTTCATATACTTCACTCGAATACAAAACCAAACTCATTCCGACTTTCCCACATAAAAGTACTGGAGGTATTAACACAGTAAAGTACACTACATTTCTACTTGGAGTCTTGTTTGCTTTCAACGAAGGCTATTAAGTTGTTTATTACTCAATCTACACTCGTACCTGTAGCTCGTTATGTGTTTTAACTATTTTATTCATATTCCTCTCTGTGAATTAACCGAGATACTTTAAAAATAAAAAAAATAAAAACATTGCATATATTTCGCCATTAATATAAAGCAAGGGTCTCGATTATATAGATTTCATGATAATTTGTTTTCCTTTAGAGTAATAAGAATAATATGTAAAACAAACTTTTGTTAAAACTCTAGTAGTTTTTGTGAAGGAAGAAGGTCTTACGATGAGATATTTAATTGTAAGAATTATTTAATTATAAATTAGATAATAAAAAACCCCGCTGACTGCCTTTCTCTTGTATCGTTCTCGTGGCTAATTTTGACAATAAATAAGGAAGTGTATGGTTTCCTTATTCATATAAAGTAAAAACTCGTTAATGTATCACTGCTGGGTAAATAGACAGATATATAGACAGACTTTCGCATTTATAATATCAGTACAGATGAGATATCATCCCCTGACTGATTGGCCTTGGCCTCCTAATGTTAAGTGCTCATCACATGATCAATGCGCCACCAACCTTGGGAACTAAAATGTTATAGCTCTTGTGTCTGTAATTACACTGGCTCACTCATCCTAGAAACAGCAACACAACTTGGTGGTACTTATCCAGACGGGCTTGACAAAGCACTACCATAAAGTTAAGATTTAAAACGAAAATATATTATTTATATTTTTTCAGTATAAGTGATAAGATTCTTTGTTCGACTGACAAATGAAGTGTAGGTATCCTAGATACTTAATTATTCCGTCTAGCATGTGCTCCAATAATATGGAGCGACAGCTGGCTGGACATGTGATTGTGTAATTGAAATGTTTATTGTTTCGTCCTTCACTACGCTTATTACGTAAATTATTTTCGCTGGCAAATTTTCTAGTACATTTTCTATACTTTTATTTTACATTTAATGTCGAACCAAACATTTTAAAACCATTAAAATTATACACTAAATAACCGAGAAAATTTACAATTGGTAAAACTCATTTCAAATACTACGTTTGGTATTACTTATTTTGGTCATTTTGACCTTTTTGGTGTTTTCTTCACATTCTTCAGGGGCATTAGGTGTATCTACCCGATGGCAAGTGGGCACTACCACCCGCAGACATTGGCACTGCAAGAAATATAATGATCCCAATATATATCACCAAAGCTCCACCAACCTTGGAACCAAAGCTGTTAGTTCGCTTAGGCCTATTTGACAGTAGAATATGTGATGGTTGGGTCGTACCAACTCAGAAAGGTTTGCAGCCCAAGATATAATCAAGAACAATAATTATTGTACATATCTAATAAGTTTATTTGAATGTTGTGTTATTGTTCAATTGAAATAATTCACATTAATATACAATTTTTCAATGATGCGCAGATAGAATATACGTTCGTATTTCATCCGTGATGATCATAATTTGTTCCCTTTGTAACAGGAATGATGCTTGTGCAAATGTAGCTCGTTTTGTATGAATGGCTTTAATCAAGATCTTTTTACTTGGTCGCTTCATAAACTCGTCCCCTCTCATATAACGTTAGTGCAAATTGTCTTCTTCTGTATAAACATGAATCAGCTTTTCATTTTCACTTCTTTCATTAAACTGTGAGATATTTTTCTCTTTATAAGGTTAATTTATATGCTAATTTATATATATATTTATCTTTCTTAAAGACTCCGTAGCTACGCGTGTGACTAATCACATAATATACCCTTATTTGAAAATGCCGCGTACTTTATTGAAGTAGCTAGGACATTATAACATTGATTTTTTGGTTTAAATCATACCATAAAAATCAAAATCAAACATTTTTATCAAAAAAATCACAATTATATTTTACAAAATGAGAATTTAATGATATATAAGAATAAAATTAGCAAAACTAGAATATTTCTGGTACACAATATTTATTAATATATTTCATTTGCTTAATAATGATAACTTGATGTTATTGTTGTATGACAAGAATAATAATAAATAATACTGACTGTATATATGCTGTGCACGTGGAGAATGTTCTTGATGAATACCTCCCATTTGTCCCTTGCCAAAGGACCATTAACTTCCCACCGAAAGGTTTCTATAATGTACTTCAAGGGCATTAGTGTGCCCACAAAACGTTTAAGGGCCTCCGTAGCTTAAGGCCCCCCGGAGTGCTTCCGATATGACGTCATATCCGATTTGATTGATGCCTAAGAAAAATGTTTTTATTGTACTGAATTGAACTGAATAGAATTGTAATTACCGCATCTTTCAAATCACATAAGAACTTTTTATATCCATCCCATTGGCTCAATTCAGCACGTGGACAAGCTGAATTGATTCACCGTAAATCATCGTTACCTAAATATTTCGTATGAAGTTCGGCCACAAGTGCTTTCAACATTTCAACTAGACCCTACTCCTTATCATATTAGTTGTAAATTAAAATAACCAGTACGTTAATGTCTATGCGACGTGTATAATTAAAAAAATACAGAGCTAATACAAGCATGGGAAGTTTTATTCATGAAGATTTTTAATTTGTTATGAAGAAAGAAAGCGAAATACTAAATCTTGAAATAAAATGACGATTTTTCCAGTAACTATCATCTGACCAAACATTTGTCCAAAATATGTCCAATATTATTTTTGTTGCCATTTTTACCCTTCGACTATCTGTTGCATGTAAAATTCGTATATTATACTACGAATTCGTTGCCTATTTGTATGGGGATTTGTATTATTACGTTTCCCCTAGAAATGCAAACATATTTTTAAATGCATCTCAAATAACATCAACCAAATACAGTATGATCCGTATTTGGTAAATTATTGCCAATTTCGTGCCAATCCCATAACCCCATGTGTTTTTTTGTACACTATATTTTTCGTCTTCTTTTGGTGTAGGACATAGCGAATAAAAAGCCTAATATACAATTTAAACTGACGTGTTTCGACTTCGTAAAAGCAGAGCTCAGTTTAAAGGTATTTTAAACATTTATGTGCAGGCTGGTGTTGTTAGTATTTTAGCAATTCTTTTAAAATCGTATATATTTTACATTATTTACTAAATCTCTTTAATATACGCATAAAAATTCGTTAAACAGTCGGTTTCATTAGTGTGGTTATAACAAATTATACACACACAGGATTATATAAATGAACTTTTAATCTGGAACCATTTTCGCCGAACAATGTCCAAAAACAGTTCAATATTACTACAATAGTTTATCACTTTTAAGGGAAATCACTGATAACGATCATTTAAAATATTTATGATATTATCTTAATAGTTCAAAGATTTGTTTCTCATGTTCTTTGAAATTTCTCAAAACTTTCTCACCGCTGCTTTTCCCCAGTTCCCGCTGTAATTCGAGCCCTTTCGTAAACTTTCCCAACTGCTTCCAGGGGAGTGATAGCTGAGTTCAGTAATTTTAACTAATGACACTTTGTACTGAAGTCGGCTTCATGCGTAAAGTTGCTTCCCAGTGCCTAACATGTACCACTTGCTATGGTACTTACGATGTAAGCAATGTAATTTTCGGATAATATAAGTAAATTACTTTAATATTGCCAACATTTTGCTAAGTCTAGCAACTATCTTTGCTCGTAAAACCGCTGTGTCTTTTATTTTTATTAAAATTTTCGGAAAACGTCAAAATATGTTAAACGAAATATTGAGTTGTAATATAAAATAAAATGATTAGCAAACCTTGCCATAAAATGTTACGAATAATAATGACAAGATTATTCTTTGGTTTAAATTACAAATTTAAAAAAGATCGTCTTGTACTGACTTTAAATTATACGTAATCGTTACAAGTGTTTCATGATATATATTCGAATTAGGCCTTTCTCGTAGTATAACTTCCTATCTGAAGGATGTAAAAGCACTTCAAGATAACAGTACTTTACTGAAGTCTCGTTGTCTCTGACAAATGTCTTGATAGACGAAAGGGCCTTGATAGCACTATAAAGTCCTCTAATTTACATACAAATAATTGTAACAGATTGCGTCTCTGAACCATTTTCCCGCAAATTGTGTTCATTTGTATAATTTGTCAGACGCCACTTGATTCAGTTACGCCGATTTTGATGTAAATCGCTTGATTAATTAATGTTTTCTCTTTTCAGATTTCAAGAACCGCTTCATTTGTAGGTCCGCATATTGATTGAATTATTTCATTTAAAACTTATGAATTTTTGTTAAATTAATTTGTAATAGATTATTAATTTAATTCACTCTATAATTTGAAGCAGCGATTGCTTTTGAGTATTTCATAGCTTCTGCTTTATAATATACACGAATACAAAATATATCTACAAACGATATTTGTTAGTTAAAATATTGTATAGTTAAGTTATTCTATTTTATATGTACGAATTAAAATTAATGAGATGGCCCATTGGTTAAAACGCGTGCATCTTAACCGATGATTTCGGGTTCAAACCCAGGCAGGCATCACTGAATTTTCATGTGCTTAATTTGTGTTTATTCATCTCGTGCTCGGCGGTGAAGGAAAACATCGTGAGGAAACCTGCGTGTGTCTAATTTCAACGAAATTCTGCCACATGTGTATTCCACCAACCCGCATTGGAGCAGCGTGGTGGAATATGCTCCCAACCTTAACTAAACAAAGGGAGAGAATGCCTTAGCCCAGCAGTGGGAAATTTAAACGCTGCTAATGAAAAAAAATTCTCTCAGATGTTACATATCATTCAATGCAAACCTAACATAATTATAGACGATAAAATCCAAGAATAATGCTTTCTGTAACGAATAGCCCCATGCAATTAGCTCAACCGGACACTTATAATTGTTTACGGAGGAAATTGTCGGAATTTCCTCGCTGTAATGAAAAATGTCCGAGACTTTGTCTTTGCTTCTTTATGGCTTAAGTTTGTGGTTGGGACTTAAATTATTTTAAGTGCGCCCATTTGAGAGCGCTCGCGGTTATCGTCTGCTGCCTGTGATTAATGTCGCTTGTGTTGAAGGTAGCTTCAGCGGCTAAGTTATTGCAACTATTGTTTTAAATTGGGGACCATTGTAGGGGTATATTCCTTGCATATACTGCTGCCCTAGTACTTATCCTCTATAACTATTTCGTACATTGTACTCTTGCCGACTTTAAAATTGTTAAGTGTATTTTGTTTAATTGTTATACAATTTAGCCTCATACTACAAAACGCTTAAAAAAAGAATATTTGTTGCCGTTTATAGCAACGTAAGTAAACATAAACGGGGAACAGATAAGACGAGTAGGGAGGTTAATTTAAAAAAGCTTTTTAGAAAACCATAATATTTTTCCCTTAAATCTCAGGCAGTTATCTGCAAGCCCGGTTTTAATTAAATGTTAGTATCAGATGGAAATGAGGACTTTTAAAATGTGAGTTATAATTTTTTTTAACAATAAAAATGTCTGTAATATACCTTGTTCCCTTTGCTTTATTTTTATTTTTAGGTAAGCTATGTGATATCACACCTAAAAAATTGTACTCCAATTTTTTTCCTGCTCACAATTTCATAATTCTAAAATGTTTTTGTATTTTTTTTTCTCTCGTATGATGTGTGGGTTGATATATTCGCCTGTAATAAACCATAATATTTCTGGCAGCTTTAATGTTTATGTACTGACCATTTACTATATTTGCCAGTGGTAATTGCAAGTCGGGCGATTTATTTGAATTAATAAAAGTTCAAGCTTCTGTTAGATGATCTCCGTGGTCGAAGTAGTGTGTACACACTTTTTCATGGGTACGCCACTCCGAGGTCCCGGGTTCGATTCCCGGCCATGTAGTCGATGTAGAAATAGTTCATTAGTTTTCTATGTTGTCCTGGGTCTGGATGTTTGTGGTACCGTCGTTACTTCTGATTTTCCATAACACAAGTGTTTTAGCTACTTACATTGGGATCAGAGTAATGTATGTGATGTTGTCCAATATTTATTTATTATGTATTTAAAAGCTTCGTTTGGCTCGAAAGATACATAGATTTTACTTAGAAAAAGTTAGTTCGTACTTTTCTTTTACACGAATTATCTCAGATATGTAATACTTTGACGAAATTCAATCGTAAGTAGAAATAATCTTGAACGTAAAGTAATACTACATGTTTTTATCATGTTTAAAATTTTAAATCAAACAATGTATAATGCAAAATATTTAAATGTTACGCGGGTAAAAATAGAATGTCAGATCTTAAAAAATCTCCGTCCCCGAATATAACCTGATCGAATTAAATTTTTATTCACGGCAATTTCGCGAGCGCTTATATAATACAACGAATTTTAATAAAATGAAATTACTAAGGGCGGCTGTAAAATTTGAGGACATCTGAATTAATGCCGGAGAATAATTGAGTCCCCTACATTCACGCACAAAGGGTCATTTTATGTTTGTTTTATTAAATTTGTTTCCTTACTTCCTCAGGGAAGTGGGTATAAGAATTTATGAACAGAACATTATATATTTTTATTTACACCGTTTTTGAACACCTTACTTTATAGTATCTATGTATGTATGTAAATAGTAAACCAGAAAAGGATTAAAAACCTAAACGGATATTATTATTATTTTGGCTTTATCCCATTTCAATGGGTTGTACCATCGTTCATCTCAACCTCCCGTTATATCCGTTCCGTTCCCCAAACGTCATCCCTTCCGAAGCTTATCCGTTTTTTTGTCATCTTGTCGTAGCTATCTACCTCGGTACTATTATCAACAGATTGTAAATATGAGGAAATACAAACAGGACAAGATTTTTTCCGATTATGAGCGGATTAAACAGTTATTATTTGACTGGATTTTGAAGGAATAAATCCAGTTCAAAGTTCGATTTTGCTGAATCACACAACCAAAGGTTGATATTCGTTAACAATATATATATAAAATCAGGATTTGCTTGGTTGTAGACCTTTGTGCGAGCTTGTCTAGGTAGATATTACCTGTCTGGTAGTAGACCACCCATTCGTCACATATTCTACCGCCAAGCAGCATATACTTAATATTGTGATGTTCCATTTTGAAGGATTAAAGTGAGCTAGTGTGACTTCAAAGAACATAACATCTCAGTTTCCTAGGCTGGAGACACATAAAAGTCATAAAAGTTATTTCTATCGGTAATGATTAATATTGCGCCAATGTCTACGGTTGGTTTCTACTTACCATCAGATGGCCTATTAGCTGTTCCACCTGAACACGACATGAAAAAAAAAAATTTTTATACTTACTCAAAATCTAGATCTGACATAAGCATTTTTTGTAAATCCTTTTCTGTTTATATTTCTATAGTAAACAGCATTACGCTATTTTCGCTTACTACATTATCTTTTCGCGAATGAAATATGAAATTGCGTTGGCTCAAGACGCTCTCTTAAATATTTATAGCATAAAATATCCAAGGAATGAGTGTTTATTGCCTGTCATTGATATAACATAAATATTTGACTGTGGCTTAAGCAATTTGGAAACCGATCATCCCACTTTTATAGGCCATGAATTCATACGACACAGTCCTGTGTGGATTTTACTATAACTACGGGATAACGGTTCCGTATAAAAATATAAGGGTGGGTGGCGATTGTATGAAAAATAAAATGGGCACAGTTGTAAAAAATTAAGTGTCTCTCCTAGTTTTGTTAATATTATCAAACAAAGATGTATGATCAAAACTATACTCAGAACTAATTTATTACAAACGTACGAAAACATACGAAAACGTTGCCAGGCAACCTGCACGTGTCGTGCAAGATTTGTATACTTCAACTTGTAGTGGAATTAAGGATTAGACCTTCCCCTTAAGAGGAAAGGAGACACCAGCAGTGGGATATAAATGAGTTGTTACTTTAATTTGTTTTAATATATAATATTTGCATTTGTAAGTTAATAAACAGCTTAGGCTCTAGCAGCATTCGCATATAGAAATCAGCAAAATATCCGCAGTCTAAGTCAAGGCGCTTT
This sequence comes from Vanessa tameamea, assembly GCF_037043105.1. Taxonomy (NCBI): domain Eukaryota; kingdom Metazoa; phylum Arthropoda; class Insecta; order Lepidoptera; family Nymphalidae; genus Vanessa; species Vanessa tameamea. The sequence goes on from NC_087323.1 coordinate 9,306,097, forward strand.
TCGCTTTTTCTTTAGAGGTCTGCAGCCACTTTTACAACACATTCATAATAAACAAATAATAAATACACAACAATTTTTAAAGCAATTTTTATATTACATTTACATTACATTAGCAGCTTGTAAATTTCCCACTGCTGGGCTAAAGGCCTCCTCTCCCTTTGAGGTGAAGGTTTGGATCATATTCCATCACGCTGCTCCAATGCGGGTTGGTGGAATACACATGGCAGAATTTCGTTGAAATTAGACACATGCAGGTTTCCTCACGATGTTTTCCTTCACCTCCGAGTACGAGATGAATTATAAACACCAATTAAGCACATGAAAATTCAGTGGTGCTTGCCTGGGTTTGAACCCGAAATCATCGGTTAAGATGCAAGCGTTCTAACCACTGGGCCATCTCGGCAGCTCTTATATACACATACGTACACCTATTTAATAAAACGATAAAGTAAAGTCATGAAGTTATTGTAAAACGTTTATCTGAGGAAATTAAAGAGTACCCAACAAGTCTGATTACATTTGAGTTTAAATAAATAACTCGGTTTGCTTTGAAAGCAAACTACAAATGTTTATTTCATTAAACCGTTAAAGTTGGATGAAAAACAACGACTTACAAACACATTTATTGTTGCTACATTTCTGCGCAATTTACCGACTTCTTGCAGTCAAGTAGGGGGAAATAGTTATCTACTTGGAGTTTGTAGTAGCGATTTTGTTTCTCTTAGTGTTGATATGGAGACGCTGGTTATGGTCTAGTCGCGAATCAACGAAACGAGAATTAGAAAAAGACAAAATTATTACAAAGAGAGAAAACAATACAGTTTTTAAATTATGCTTAAGCCTGCGAGATTCGGGGATGTCTGTGTCGTGATGTAATTTAATTAGATTCTATGGCCATGTCATTATTTATATTTATTAAAAGAGTAGATACTATTCTAGAGTCATGTACTTTTTCGTTTGTAAGTATGAATTGCACTACATTGAAATCAGTATTACGAAAGGTCAAATGTTGATCGATATCAGTTACAATATCTCCAAAAAACTTACATGGAGTTTCGTTTTTTATATAACTAGTTGTTGCACGCGGCTTCGCTTTCAATTTAGGGATTGATCGTGCTAGGTATAAAAATTCATCGGAATCCTTTCACGGCGATCAAGCTTCCTTCTAACCAAATTTTATCAAATTCGTTTCAGTGGTTTGACCGTGATAGAGCAACAGACAGAGTTACTTTCGCATATATAATATTAGTACATACGTAGATTATCCATCCTTTCCATAAAGTTCCCGAAAACATTTTGAGAAATATAAACTATTCTACACGTCTGTACGCTACCAACCTTTATGTTCAAGATGTTATGTTCCTTGTGCCTGTAATTACTTCGCCTAACCCTTCAAATCGTGGCATAGCAATACGAAGTATCGTTGTTTGCTTTAGCTGCGGTAGTTTTTCTGATATACGACTTTTTGGTTGGGCAACAATTGTTTATCATTCTCTCGACAAGTTTCAAACTTTTCCCATACGTCTAGTGGGTACTTGGTCCGTGTTTTTTGTTTCCGACTTTCCTGCGGTTGCTTCGTATCGAGTTATGAATTAGTTTTTGTTTGGTTGTATGATTTTAAACTTTTTAATGGCTTAATTTTCCAGCACCTGTTCAAGTTTTATTTGATGGTAGTTGTGCAATGAAACTTTGTTAATAATTGAGAGTAATTAGGACTGACCTCCAGTCTAAAACGTCAAAGTTAAGTTAACAAATATGTGGTTAATCTGATTTGTCATTGGTCGATGGCAGACGATAGCAAAATAGATGACCAATGAGCGTTCAGATTGAAGCCAAATTAGTTAAGTTGCCTTCGAACAACGTTTGAAAAGATTTAGGTTAACTTAAGTAATACAAAAAAAAACATACATGTCTTGTTTTTCAACATCGTCTCTAACGATTTCGATGAAACTTTTGCAGACTTTGGGGGACATTAAAGCTTTCGAGACATATCAACTTCGTTCAATTTGTATATTTGAATAAATAATTAATTCAATTATAAATAGAAAAATATTCTAACAATTTTTAACGAACAAAAATATAACGTTAATAAAATCTCACTTTACTGATAAATTGATAGAAAAAAACTCCTTTAATACTTCGAACAAGATATTATATTATTATACTAAGCAAACAGGAGCATATTTGCGACATAACGTAGACATGACAAACACTAATTTATCTTAATTTAGTACCTGTATACTTAAAGCGCTGAGATAAATGTATGGAAATCGTAGTGCTCGGAAAATTCATATGAAATAGTTGTAATTTTCCACTCGTTTCGCATGCGGGCCCCGCTTTTAGTGCTTATTATAAGTTGGCTCGTGATAAGACAAAATAAATAATACTACTTAGACTTTATTTCCAGTGAACACAGTATTTTGGATGATTTATACGTTCTGCCATTATTCATTTTATATTTGGGTATATTTATTTAGTTACATTTGGGAATATCGTTAATTTGATTTAATGCAGTTTGCTAAGGAGTTACGTGGGAATTACTTCCACTATTTAAAAAAAAAAAAACTATTTTAAAATTTTATTCAGTTCTGTTAATTATGTGGTTGTCTTTGTAACCTATTTCAACCACGTTGGACATACTCAAAGAACGTTTTATTTAGTTGGGTGTGCACCGTATGATATTTTTACGTCACCTACGTAGAATATATCAATACGGCACACGCTCAAATCGAGATACACTCTCTATAGAACGAGGGAGACTTTTGTGCGAGATTTCATTGTGACTAGCGAATTATACATACATATAAAAATATATTTAATTCAAGTGGGCAATATTATTACTACGAATCTTTATTCCGAACAGGAGATAAAACTCATCAATAAATGAACACAAACGCCAATCTTTTTATCACCTATATAATCCTGTAAAGTTTAATAAACCTTATTTATTAAGGTTTTTAACAAGAGTTTTAAATTCTTTATTGCTAAATATAGAAAAAAATAAATTAAGGAAATAAAAAATAAAATGTTTTCAACAAGATAAATGTAGTACCTACTCTTTGACAAATAATCTGAGTTAATTCGGGATCAAATCAAAGTATTATATGCCATTGCGTCGTTGAAGCGTTCGATAAAACTCAACTTGTCACGTTTGCAGACACGCCATCTCGGAGCATCCGTCATTGTCTCCCTTATCTTAGTAGACGAAACGTTTTTACAATTCACCATCCGTTAAATCTTTTGGTCGTTTCATCGCTACATCTCTTGGGTGGTCTGAGAAATTCTCTCATTGGTAGATGTTCTCATACTGTGTATACGATGAAATAAAACATTTCTTGGAAAATAAATATAGATGGTTTGATTTGAAGTGTTTGTGTGATATGCAATGGAATGATTAAATTCCGGTTTATGATACAGCATCCTTATAAAAACAATTGTTAAAAACTTCTGTCATGATTTCCTAACATTTCGTGCTTTTTCTGCTTTAATAGTAAGCCTCATAAAATAACAACTCTTAATTGCTTCAATTGCTGGACAAAAACCTCGTAAGGAAAATACTTGGAGCTTATTCTCGCTTTAGTGTTTGTCAGTAGCACATATCGGAGAATTTTACTCGTAAAAGTTTTCCTTGTCATTTTCCGTCACGTTAATGAATACGTCAAATACATTCGTTATAATCTTGAGCGCTTACCCATAATAGTTGTTAAGTAAGTAATTAGTTACACATGCTATTTTCTTCTTTCGTATGTGTAATCAATGATGACAGAAAGAGACAAAATACTGTTTAATTAAGGCGGTTAGTTATCTTGAAACTCATAATTATCCATGATTTTTGCAATGAAAATTATGTTATAAATATTTATAATTAAATAAGGTAATACTGATATATATAATATACTAACATAATTTAAAAGTTTATTTACTGTACCAGTGGATGGTATAGGTTTGGCGGACCACCAAATGATAAGCGGTCATCACCGCCCATAGACAATGGCGCTGTAATAAATATTAACCATTCCTTACATTGCCAATGCGCCACCAACCTTGGGAACTAAGATGTTATGTCCCTTGTGCCTGTAGTTACACTGACTCACTCACTCTTGAAACCAGAACACAACAATACTGAGTACTGTTTGGCGGTAGAATATCTGATGAGTGGGTGGTAACTACTCAGACGGGCTTGCACAAAGACCTACCACCAAGGAAATTTTATATGAATATTAGCGTTTTGTTAATGCAAATAAAAAATTAATATACACATTACTAGGTATTTTATTTAAGAAGTGTTTTTATAAGTTAAATATAAGAGATCCTTTGTTTAACAGCTGAGTGCTTGAAGGCAAGTATCCTCTATATTGAAGTAGAAATCTATAGAACTTCGTAAACTATAAATTGTTTACGGTCACTTCTCGTGCAAACTCATTTTGACGCAACTTGGCGTCCTTAACGCTAACACAATTAAACTTTTCACTAAGAAAACATTATTCGAAGTCCTTATTTTGTGTGATTTACTTTAAATCTTTATTTTTATCGTCTAAATTTGTTATAAAATGTATAAATTTATATATCAAAATCCTACTTTCTATTTCAATTAATTAGAATGTATATTTAAAAAGATTATAATAAAACGGCTTTTTGATATCCTTGTTGATGATTCTGAGCATCTATTAATATATAGATATAGATAAAGAAAGAGCAAAATAATATTTTTTTTATATTTTATGCACTTAGTTCCAGATAGCCAAAAACCGTCTATAACGGTTCTGGAACCCAACCTTGAGCTCGTCGAATAAGCCCCGCCTGATTCCGGTGAATGCGCCTCGGATAATAATATCCTTCAATTATTAGGCGCATCCAACCAAATGTATTGTCTTGGTTACAGGGTTATTCCATCCTTTTTTACAAACCTGTAACACAGAAGTGTATTCCACAAATGCCTAAATTAACGGCCAATGAGATCATTGTTCACCAGAAAGCTATTAATGATCTACTAATATCTGGCGCTATTTCCATTAGCTCACTATGTGAAGATTAATTCTTATCCAGTTATATCATTATAAATTAGGAAAATGGTAATTCACGTTTTATTAAGACCGACCACTTTAAGTTAGAAGACCTCAGAACCATTTAAAAACGTCATCTCCAAGGACTGTTTCATGGCTTCTTTAGACCAAGATATCGCTTATTTTAATCTCTATTCATATGACCCACAAAGATATTTCAGGTTCAAATAGCAGATATATATTTGAATTTAATATTACCGTTGGGTTTAAGCACAGCTTCTTATGTCTTCACCAAATTACTTAAACCAGTCATATCATAACTAAGATCATTAGGCTTCCTGTCTACTATTTACTTAGATGACGTCTGTTGTATATAGCACCTAAAGGTCAAGAATGCGTGGACAATATAGTCCAGACCATAAGTTTATTTGAATCTCTTGGTTTTATTACCAACGAGGAAAAAAGTTGTTTTACATCTTTTAATAGATGTAAATATATCAATTGTCAATTCGAAATAAAGGATGATTATTAACGTATACACATCATAGAATATATAAAAGATAATAATAATAATGTTGACTGTAGTGATTATTATATCAAGATAATGACTTATTTTTTCTTTATGTCAAGTTTATATTTTCATATTTTTTAAATTAAAAACATCAAATTATGAAATCAATGTATTTATTTAAAATAATATTCCGGTATCTTTCAAGGTCTACAATTGTTCTCTAATCTCGAGGATGAAGCCTTCGTATAATTAATGATTAAACGAACTTACCTTAGTGACGTTCTATCATAATTATACGAAGGCTTCATCCGAAGAGATTAGAACCCACCCGTCCCATTTTTACCCATAGCCTCGTAATATTATTTATAAAATTATATAACCAGGCACACAGGACACAAACATTATATACGTTACCACAAAATCTTGTCTAGAGTGCCATGCTATTGATTTATTTGGCAATTACTTTTACTTATTACTTTAAACTAAATGAGGTTTAAACAATCTACCGCCACGTCCTAGAATCAGTATTGCCATCACGGAAACAAAATTTGCACATTTTAAATCTCTAAAAATAAATGTTTTTGAATTTTTAGCGAGTCACTGCGTGAAACTGCAATTGTTCTCTAATCTCTTAATTTAATCATTAATTATAAAGGTTAATGTAACTATGTCTGTCTGTTTGTTCTTATGGCTAAATCACCGGCTGTTGACATTCTGTAAAGACACAGGCATAACTTTCGAAAGTAACGGCAAAAAAATCGACGCGGATTTAGTTGTGGGGGCCAAGAAGTAACGTATTATATATGAGCAAATATCAGTGAGCAAGAGCCAATACTGATAAGACGTTGCCTCTATTTTTGACACCACATTATTATCAAACTTAAAATTTATTTGAAAGAGTTGAGGTTCTTTAAACAGCTGAATAAATTGTATATACTAAATGTTATACAACATCACCAGGCCTCTAACACAGCGGACGGTAGCTTTTGTGTTGTAAAAAACGTATTTACTCGGTATTTATTCTTATTCCTACTTTTAGGTAATAACTCTGAAACAAATCTAAACAGCGCACTCGTATTTTACTTACGAACCCATGAATACTAAGTCGAAAGATTTCCTATTCCAGATATGCATGACTCTGTAAAAAACAACAAAAACTAACAACACGGAACATAATACATTCTAACTTCCGAAACATGAATAAATCACAATACAGCCGTGACTTTCAACTACCGACTTCGCTAAGAACTACCGAGTTCTAGACTTCATTGTTACTGCTGATGAAACTCGGAACGATTATGTGGCAACTTTGAATGTGCTCTGCATCTTGTATGAAGTGAAGTAAGGGTTACACGTTAACGGAAAGTCAACAAACTGCAGTTAGTTTAATATCGTCGTGCAAGGTAAAGTTGTTGTGTAAAAATAACACTTTGTTTAATAAATAAGATATATATGCGTTAATCAAACTGATATTATGGTATATGTTTCAATCATACTCATAGTTATGAAACTTATGTTTTATTTTAATATGTAGGTTATTTTTGAAATTACACATAACACATATAAATGGATTAAGCTCGATATCTTTTAAATGTGAGAGGAGCCCAACAGAGGAAAAAATATGGATTGGTATGTTACGTGTTGTTAGCTGAGATGGCTCAGTGGATCCAGGCAATTACCACTGAATTTTCATTTAATTGGCTTTGTGCAAGCCCGTCTGGATAGGTACCACCCACTCATCAGATATTCTACCGCCAAACAGCAGTACTCAGTATTGTTGTGTTCCGGTTTGAAGGGTGAGTGAGCCAGTGTAACTACAGGCACAAGGGACGTAACATCTTGGTTCCCAAGGTTGGTGGCGCATTGGTGATGTAAGGAATGGTTAATATTTCTTACAACGCCATTATCTATGGCGGTGGTGACCACTTTCCATCAGGTGGCCCATTTGCTCGTTCGCCTACCGATATCATAAATCTTCAATTTGTGTTCGTAATTCATCTCGTGCCTGGCGGTAAAGGAAAACATCGTTAGGAAACCAGCTTGTGTATCCACCAAACCGTATTGGAACAGCGTGGTGGAATTAGCGCCAAGCCTTCTCCTCAAAAGGGAGAGGAGGCCTTAGTGGTACTTAATACCATTTATAATTCATATATGATTAATATTTAATTTTTTTATGATATTAAATACAATCAAAAGATACTTTAGTAATGTTAATAGGATATTCAAAGCTTTTATTTTTGGCCACATGTTATATATTTAATGGTTGTGGTGATTGATCTTCAATATTTGTTATAAACTTGTACCCGTTATGTAATAAACTAGTTGGAACAGAACATACTATGAAATAGTGGACTTTTCATCGTCCGTAGCTAGTAAAAATAAATAAATAATTTAAATATAGAAATATAAAGACAAAATGTAAATTATTTAATTTATTAAACACGTAATCTATCGTCTAGATTAATTGACCTATTTTTAAAATAAAACTCATTTAAATATCTGAGAAATGTATTCAAGCTGTAAAAGAACCTTCGCTATTTTAACAGAAACATTATAAAATTTATGAATATTTAATTCGAACTCGCGCTTCCGAATTTCTTATGGAAATTAAAAAGAAACTTATCCAGCCTCCGTTTCTCTGGCCCTTAATTTTAAATGTAATTGACTTCGCTAACGATATCTTTTTATCTTAAATTATCGCTGACATTAGGTAAACAGAATATTTAAATAGTAAATAGCTATTGTCCTACTGGCGTTTATTTCTCGAGCTTTTCATTTGGAATTGTCAAATGTGCCTACTTATAAACTAACCTCAATTTTGTGGTGTATTTCTCGAGATTTTGACCCAGTTCTCTTTGTTCTTTGTTTTAACAAATGTGAGTTCTTTTCCGTGCAGTCGAAGTGTATGTACGTTTATGTACATTGATGGATACGACGGGATTTTGACATTTTTTTTTTTGTGAAAAAGAAATGGATTGACTCTTCACTATGAAGCGAGTATCTTTGCTTAAGTATAAATTGTAACTCTTATCGAAGAATCTTCATAATTTGTAAGTTCTGAATTGGTTTTCTACAGGTGTCGGTAACATTTTAAATAGTAGTTGTTGCTCGCGGCTGGTGTAGGGCATATAAAGTACGTCTATGTACTAGCCTAGTCTTTGTTCTTCTTTGTAGTTCAATTTTGATTTATACCAAATTTCATTTAAATTCGGTTCTGTGATTTGACCGAAAAAGAGCATCATACAGATAGACGGAGTTACTTTCGCACTTATAATATTAGTATAAATATAAGTTTAGATAATAACTAAGATACAGTTCCATTGTAATTACACTGGCTCAATCAATTTTGAAACTAGGACATAGCAATACAAAATATTGACTATAAAGGGAGGTAGAAAATAATAGCGGTACTTATACAGGCTTGCACAAAGCCTAATAGTAAAATTAAAACAACAGAACCCGTGCGTTGTACTGTCTGTCTGTATTGTTATGTCGATGGGTTGAACTATATAGAAGACAATGTACATTACAACGCCATCTAGCGGAGAGCTATATTAAAGTCGATAGTATTAGATACACTTTGATCTGACAAGCAGAAAGATGTAAAAGACGATTTTTATAAATAAAATCATGTTAAATCGATAACATTTAATAAATCAATAGACACTTTGATCGGACACATTAAATTAATTCGTCACGCATGTTAATAATTATTTAATTTTCGTACAAAGCAAGCCGTGCGACCGATAAAATGAACATATCTCTATATCTGGCCACAAATTACTGTAATTGTTTCTCTGCTAACTGTTTCGTTGCACGCGATTTAAGCGATTGTAGCGCGTATGAGTTATTTTTGTAAGTTTTATAGCATGTTTTGTTACTCAACAAGGACAGCCGCGGTCAGTGAATATATATTTGTTATTTTTTATTGTTTTTACACTTGTAATATGTATTTAATTTTTCTACTATATTTTAATGATTTATTGTATATATAAAAAAAAAACAAAGCGCATTAATAATTGATACTTATTATATAACTACAAGTCCCCGATTTGGACGGGCATAATAAGGGTCTACATAAAAACGTTCATAAAATACCATACACATCTCTATTAGTCGGCTTGCTATCTAACATTTTAAACAATCACCATCGTATTACAGGCGGCTTACAAGTGAATTATACACATCGACTTTCCTCACAAAACACGTTGACTGGTGAAAACCGAATCAAAATCCGTTCAGTAGTTTTTAAGTTTAACGCGTACGGACACGACTTCATTTTATAATATGTAATGACTTCCTTGAAATAGCATGGTATATAAATTTAAATAGTATAGTGTTTAATAATATTAAATAAATACATATCTATCAATATAATATACAATGTTAACTATATACAATATAATTTATATGTCCTGTATGGTAACTAACGAACACTATTTAACGTATAATTATCCTTAAGTATTCATGTTTTAATAAGATATTTATAAATAAAAAACTTAAAGACAATCGTTGAAGTGTCTGTGATATTGCCTCTTATTGAATTCTCTAGTGTATATAATACTAAAACCTAAATACATAATAAACAAACCTTCAATGTGAAGATAATTACAATAATTAATTAAATAATTTATAACCGCGTGTTTGTTAACAGATAAGCTAAGGCAATTGCTATTACATTATATGTTTATGACGAACTACTTGTACGCAAACTCACTTTCCAGCAGTGTTTATACTGTAAGAACTCACTTTGTTTTTCACTCGTGAATTGTTCAAAAAGACTTACGCTTTATTCTATAAATCTATATTATATAATTAATATTATAGTTAATATACTTTATTATTGTTTCACATGCAACGATAGTTCTGCGGTGAGTTTCGAGTTTCTTCTTAAATAAAAACGGTTCAGTACACGCTCTTTTAATCAATAGCTCTTTCGTTCTCGATCATTTAACAGTGATGTAATTCAGAGAACTTAATGTTTTAATAGAATGAATGATTCTTGTTCGAAATTGTTTCTTATAATTCATTGTGTAATGTTCTTAGTACTCTAAGAGATGACTGGGATAATTTGTCTATATTTTTTTGGGCGATGAGTTCTGTGATTAGGACAAAACTTTAATTTCGATCAATCAGAATTTAACATATTAAGATAATATTTGTGCAAAAATTAAATCTGAAATAATATTTATATTAATAACTGGAGATCGATAATTGTCGTGAAATTGTTTAATCATTACATACTATAAAACAAAGTCGCTTACCGCTGTCTGTCCCTATGTATGTTTAGATCTAATATATAAAAATAATCTTACACAACGGATTTTGATGAGGTTTTTTAATAGTTAGATTGAGTCAAGAGGAAGGTTTATGTATATAATACATGCACAATATAGTAGAGAAACACTGATTATTTTAGGGATTTCTAAAGTGATATCGTAAATAAACACATGTTTTGTGTTGCAAATGCTGGTTGAACCCTACGAAATAGATCAAAATAATGTACTATAATATTGTACTCCTTAAAAAGGTCTTCAAAAATGTCCGCGATGGTAGATATATGTGTATCTCTTAAGGATAACCCACAATAACATTTTTTTATTCTTTACTCTTGTTGCTGGATTTAAACCTGCAATCTTCGGTTATAATTAACAAATAGCCACTGGGTAGTGTCCGCTCAAATATAAAAAAAAGAACTAGCAAAATTCGAACGCAAGCTATATTAGTTAGAATAAATAGTTGCAAATCCAAATTTATATATTAAACCGTTTTACTAAATAAATATAATATGTTTATGTTATCTACATTTTCTTACAAAATACAAAGCGATTATTCTAAATGTAAATATTCCCCTCTATGATGCGGCTACGCCACCCTTACTGCGTTTAATCTGAAGCTTGGATGCTTTTATTGTTTCCTAATGGAATACACGGTGTTTCTTTTTATGGGAAACGGGAAGGTAGACAAGCCGGTGGGAGCCGGTTAGAGCCGGTTAGAGCCGGTGGAAGCCGTTGGAAGCCGGTGGGAACCGGTGAGTTTAACGGTCAACTTTCCAGACATTAAAAAAAAAGTTCAAAAATTTTTTGAAAGCTTAAAATATGAACACATCCATAATTTGTATCCTAAGTTGAAGTGCGATTGATCATTTTAACCGACTTAAAAATATATGATAAAATTTATGTTAGTTGTGAGATTGATTACATATTATTTATGTTAGTTGTGAAATTCAAATGAAAATATGCTTGCCCATACGAACACAAGAGGCACATGTTCCTGATATCTGCCGCAGATCACCGTACAGGTCTCAGGAATTGCAGTGTATGCTTAACAGTATATACCTACATATAGCACACAATAGAGCCGAGATTTCCGAGGGAAAAGAACACGCGCGTCTTAACGAAAGATCGCAGTTGAAAACAGATTTATTTGTGAATGATTACTATTACTAGCTGAACGTGCTTTACTCGCGTGATATTTATAAAACTTTACCTATAGCAACGAACAGACACCTCCATTTTATCCCGTCGTGGGGTGACCACATAGGGTTTTTAAGCCTATGTAGTCTGTAGAACCTGGGATGAAACTATCTCAAAACCAAATGGCACGTAAACGTCAATAAGTAACAGACAGAGCTACTTTCGCTTTTGTTATATTAGTATAGATGCATCCGATTAGTAATTAAACTTTGGTGAGAGACTACGCCTGCGAAGGTTCCTCGCCCAAAAGAATCAATAATGTTTGTCTTTCAATATATGCATGAAAATATGCAATTTCTTTAATACCTTAGTATAAATAGCATATTTGCTCTCTAGTGAGCATAATACACTTATATATATATATAAGTATATAAAATAATATTAACAAAGTATTATTTTTAATGTTATTTTAAATGTATGTATTATATAAGTTCGTATTCACAATTAACATTAAAAACGATATAATTTCGTCGAGTTTAAGATCGTCTCCGTGTCTCTCGAATGCTCGCCGCAACTCAGACCGCGCGTTGCAATTTAAATCCTAGAAGCTTGGATGATCTTTTTGTCTCTTAATGGGATTCGCGTTGCGATAAATGCTAAGATTTAATACGTGTCGCTTAAATGATAATAATTGCTATGTTTATTCATGGTGTTGTATTTAAATGAGGGTTGGTTTTAAATAAATTATACACTATGAATTTTAAACAGAATTCTCGTGACTACTATTAAAATACATAACATATATATTAATAAATGTATTATTTGATAAGTGTAAATATGTGTGGCAGAATTTAGTACAATTACTTTTGGCAAGATGTTAGTCAAACGTTCATATTTCTTTTCATAAAATTATAAACAAAATGACTATTAATTGTTTTTTAAATCTTAGTATTTAATACGACAAATAAAACGATAAATTTGCTTAATTTAAAACTGTCTTAATGTAAAAATGACGTTAGGTTCGAATTTATATATATACATTTCTAGAGTACAAAAAAATATTTATTATATGTTTTATAAGTATAAATAAAACTGAAACAAGGTTATGACATAAATTTATTTTGAAACTGAAATTATTTACACAAAAAAAGCAAAAAAAAACAGATAAATCTGATCACAATTGCCGAGATTCGGACTTTCGATTATCGGTTAAGATCGTTTGCTTACTGGATATAATATAATAACCTCATTTTGAAATAAAATGTAATTTAAGGGTTAGATAAGATTCAAGAGTCACGCTGATACAATTCAGCAGACACGTGATGACATTTCTTTTTGATATTGTTATATTGATGAATTAATTATTCGTGTATTATAAGGCAGAGTAAACATAGTTATTTACCTTATTATATATATTTTTTGTCTTTATTAGCAGTTTATTTATTATTATCAATAAAAGAAAAGTAAATAAGATTTAAAAAGAAATATTTTGAATGAGTAGTTAATTCAAAATATTTTATTATAATCTCATTAAAAGTCGAAAAAAAATCCTCTATAAATACTACTGTAGTACTAGTATTGAGAGGATGGCAAATGAGCCATCTGATGGTGAATGTTCACCACTACTTATAGACATTGGCGCCGTGTAAATTTTTAATAATTTTTTACCTTAGGCACTGTGAGGTTATAAGATATATCCATACATTTTTTTTTACATTACATTAGCAGCCTGTAAATTTCCCACTGCTGGGCTAAGGCCTCCTCTCCCTTTAAGGAGAAGGTTTGGAGCATATTCCACCACGCTGCTCCAATGCGGGTTGGTGGAATACACATGTGGCGGAATTTCGTTGAAATTAGACACATGCAGGTTTCCTCACGATGTTTTCCTGCACCGCTGAGCACGAGATGAATTATAAACACTAATTAAGCACATGAAAATTCAGTGTTTTATCTATTTCAGTGTTTAGTATAATTAATCTCAGTATTTACATAATCTCATTATAATTGTATGTTAGCTCGGAAAAGATATAATTTATGATGAAATCGCATCGTGCCTGCATTTTCTTGCTGGGAAAATTGCTTGCGAGGCTTGCAGCTGCGACATGTCACTCATAACTCCGTAACTCGGGGCGCTAAATTAACTTAGTTTCCTCGTCATAAATATACAACTTCCATCGCTGTTTCTTATCAGTAAAAAATAAAACTACATCTCTCTGTGTTCTTTACACTTATATAATTAGACAAAGACAGAACACTTCAGTACCATTATCTAATATATTTGTCAGCTGACTTTTTTTTGATACTTTTAACTTTACTGCTTTGAATAAAAAATGAAATAAATATGATAATTCATATAATATATTATTTCAAATTAACGATAGTGATTTTGGTCGAAATTAAACCAATAGGAGTACTTATACTCGTAGTTATGTAGATTATCCTATATAGAAATTGATCTTGGTATAACTGCTTATTATTATTAAATTCGACATCTAATTGCCATTTAACTTGGTCCAAGACCGTCAGAGCGACCATTTAATATTAAAAAAAAGAAACAAATTACATGTCTTAAATTTCATAAGCAAGATATAAGTTATGAGGGATGAGGAAAAACATTTTTTTTATTAACACGTAACGACGCTCTGAGAGGCTATTAACAGTGGTTTACTGAATTTTTAATACATTATCTCAACGAAAACAGGCTTATCTGAAAAACTCAGCGCACTTACGTATCTAAACGACCAATTTAATAAGATCGTGCGAGGTTTTAACTTAATCTTCCACCGAAATGCTCTTTCAGGAATATAGACATTCACATAGACATATAAAATTTATGAAATACAGTATAAATCTTAAATGTGTAGTTTCTTATCTTTATTAATTAATTAGTATTAAACAAAGCCACGTCCTCTTCACGTCTATCCTTTCGTTCGCTTGGCGAATTAACGGACATTTATAATATATTAATTTCACGAAAATTTACAAGTTAAATTATGTGGTATAAAGTTTTGCACAAGTAATCGCGTTGTATACGCTCGTATATTTTAATGTGTATTTTGTTTCGCTACGTATTCAGTGGATGGTTTCGTAATACACGCAATTTTAGCACAGTTTCACGTCACAAATGACGAGTACACGAAACGCTGAATAAATTTTATCAGTCGCTATACAACGTGTAAACAAACCATACAGTACGTTACGTTACGTTTATTAAAACTTTCAACGTGATATTTGGCAAATGCTCAGAAATATATTGCATTTAGAGTCAAAGAAAAACTCTTATAATGGCTGAAGAAAACTTCATAAATATAAATATTAATATTAGGTCTTTAATAAAAGTTAGGTCATTAAGAAATATTTTTTATACTTATAAACAGAAATAAGTTTAAAGAGTTAAAAATAATGTTATATTCTTATCTAGTTATATATACATAGGTGTTTTTCTTAAAATCACACAATCACAATACTTTAGACAAGCAGGCTTTCACAACCTTTTTGATTGTGATTATATAGAATTATAATAAAGATAAATTTGCCACCGGCTCCGAATGTAGATTCTACTGAAAAACTGGTACGAAAATTAAGAGTTACTGTTTTCTATTAATTAAATTGCATTTCTATATTATTAAAACTTATACAGGTTGTATAAGGTTCGAATTTTTTATACAGATTAACCTTAATAGCGTTTCGTAATATCTTTAAAAGGGTCGTTAACATCCCACATTCCAAGACATTATGAAACTGCGGTGCATTTTTCAATGAAAGCCTAATTAAAATTCCCTCCAAATGGGGTGGGCAAGGAAACTATTTTCCAGGTCGGCATCGTATTTTCACTTGATAACATCTCGACATGATTATTTATGCCGACGTTAGGGGAACCAGCACTATCGATATGCCTTTTTATATGCCGTCTGTACAGTTGCTGTGACAAATCAAAACATAAATTATAATGCAATACTATGAAGTATTTTATATAAAATTTAAAAAAAAACGAGTCTTACAATAGTCGCGTATGTGTAACACTTGACGTCCCACCTTGGTAATAAGTAATATTCACTTATTATTCTATACTCTTAGAAGTTTTCATCTGACAGCAAACTTTAACATCGCGCGCGCTCATTGGTCAAATCAAATCGCGCGCTTCCACGACTTACTGTTATTTCATGTCCCTACCACAGATTATAGTAAAGCGAGAGGAAAGTCGTTACATATAAAATACTCACAATATAAGTAAGATCCATGTAGGTAAGTTTTATTTCGATTCAAATTTAGAAGATTAACGGTAATATACAAAGTGAACAAATAAATTAGTAATATTATTTTATTGACTGTACATGATAAGATATTGAAGTTAAGTGTCTTAGGATTTCAATTTATTTATAATACGAATATAATGTGCATGTTAATACTTGATAAGATTAGGAAAATAACATACATCGCAATCTTCGACAAACATATCCATAACAAGCATGCACAACTTGTATTAATCAAGTATTTGTAAATATAGTAACTATTTAAAGTTACATAAATATTCTAAATGATCTTACAATAGACGAAAACATAAATATATATATTTATATATACACCTTTAATACCTACTATAAACGTACACATCTACGGCTTTGTAGCTGTTATTAGGAAAATATATCTTAGAGTACACATTATCAGCAAATAGATCGATAAAAAGTAACTCAATTAAATAAATATGACGTCACCTAACAATAAATATTTTTCTCCTCTATTTATTTAATAAGAAAAAATTAAAAATTCGAAAATCTCTTTAAATCGCTTACGTAATATTTGAATAGCCTTATAAAAATTAATAATGTAAGTTGCAAGTTTACACTTTTATAATTATAAATTATACTGTGTAATATTAATTTTCTGTCCTTATAAATATATCCTTTGCATAACATAAGCTAATCTAAAAAAAAAACAAAATGTGAGAGATGTAGCTGTCATTTCAGATTTTTTCATTATTAATTTTTTAAGAAAATGTTGACATATTTTATACATACATAAAACGTAGTTATTACACAGAAAAAATTAGAAGCAACAACCAAACGCACGTCAGGTATTGACTAAGAAAAAAAAAATCAATACAAATCGATTCCGTAAGTTTTAAATAACTAATAAATAAAACAAATTCACCATTAGCAATAACAAAACGCATTTCCTTACACAAATTTATTATTGCGTACAAACAGCCAATATCATTATATATACGTAATCCATTTATAAAGGGATCTGTTTGTAACTGTACTTGAAACTAAGAGTTAGATAAGTTTTTCAGTTGCCTTGTTAAGTGGCCCATGTAACAACGATTTATGTGCCTCAGAACTGATAGTTGTTCCCCTTTAACGATAAATAGAACTTTAAGAAACAACGCAATTGGGTAAACTACTCGTAGTTCGTAGACGTAGTACCTTCTTTGATAAGTTTTTTTTGTTGCCATGGTTATAAATTTCGAAAGTTTCTCATAATAATTGTTTATGAAAAATTAGTAAGTTTATTAATTATTTTATTAATTTTGGAATCGAAATGAAATGAATGAGAGAGGAAGGGATGAAGTGGATGAAAAGATAATGTGGATGTTGTTGAAAAGATGTGTGAGCGAGCCAAGATTAAAACGAAAGTAAAATAAAGTGTTAAAAGGAATAAAATATTTGGGTAGATATTTTTTTATTAAAAAGGATTGCCGCCGTCCATCAACACCCACATAACGACATAAATATTACTAATCTCATTTTTATAAATTTATATTAAATATTTTTGTTGGCATTTGCGTAAAAGTTTTCGGTGTATTCAACATTGTAATTAATTGACAAATAAAGAACTACTACCGGTTCGGAAAATAAAGTATCCTGACTTGAGAATAACCGGCGAAAGCATCGTAGCGGGTTTTTTTTATAATTTTGTGATTGTTTGCATATACTCAATATATCAAAGAAGTAACCAGGACGTGATTATTTAATTTCCAAGGTTTGCTATCAACTCATTAATTGTATACGTTTTCATTTTTTTTTAATTTGGCAACAGAAGCATTTTTAAAAAAGCGAACCATGCTAAATACTAACAAGGAATATTTTATAAAAAAAATATACATGCATATATCTATGAACTTTTATATCAACGGACATTTGTATTAATTTAAAATATAATATAGAGAGATAAACTGACGTTGGAAATATTAGATTTTCACATCAAAGCGAAAGTTCCAATTAATGGAAATCTTTGCTTAATTAATTTCGCGTGAGTCGTTTCATCTCGCTCGAGATATCGCTTCTCTACGTATCTCTGTCTGAGATCAGAGAGAGGTATGAAATAGTGCGTCATTAGCGTTGAAGTGTGTAATTTTTAAGTGTATTTAAAATTGGTATGTTACTTTGGGTTTGTATAAATAGTGTGTTGTAACTTAATTAGTTAATAGTAATAGTAAATAAATATTAGAATCTGTTTAGTAATACCTAATCAGTACGCTTAGTATCGTATATATAAATAAGTCGTCTACGAGTGAGTCGAGATGGCTCAGTGGTTAGAACGCGTGCATCTTAACCGATGATTTCTGGTTCAAACCCAGGCAGGCACCACTGAATTTTCATATGCTTAATTTGTGTTTATAACTCATCTCATGCTCGGCGTTGAAGGAAAACATCGTCACGAAACCTGCATGTGTCTAATTTCAACGATATTCTGCCACATGTGTATTCACCAAACCTCATTGGAGCAGCGGAGTGGAATATGCTCCAAACTTTCTCCTCAAAAGGAGCCTTAGCCCAGCAGTGGGAAAATTACAGGCCGTTAATGTTGTAATGTTGTATACTATGTTAACACATATAATATTACAGTAATTTGAATATAAATACTGAAAATATAGTAAACTGTGTCATAATACACTGTTGTTGTTGAACTACAAATGTTGTTCAAATAACAGTGTTATTGATTTTAAACGTAGCTTCGTTTGCGAGCGCTTAAATACGAGTTCGTACATATAGGTACCTAATTAACGGTGCTTACAATGTTATAATACACGAGTAGAGTGCGTTAATCAAGTACACAAGTCTAGTAAATATTTTATGAATTCATAAATACATTCGCGGATCGTCGTTTCGAAACTGAGCCTTCTGAGGGTAGGTTTCAGTAAAGTAAACACTAAATAGTAACACATACAACATTTTATTTTGTTTCAAATAGTGCTTGCTAGAAAATTTAATTAAAATTATGTTTATCTAGGTTACTATTAGATTTATCACGGAAGTACTCAGAAGTATTTGGGGGTTGTCTTCTGCTCACACAACTCACTCCCTTCCTTCCCCCCCAAATCCGCCACTGCAATAATACATGTAATTCAATCTAATTAACGAAATTCGGCCATAATATGTGCATTCACCAACTCGTATTGGAGTTATCTAGAACCTTCTCCAGATAGGAAATTTACAGGCTGTTAATTTTATGGTATATATAGTTGTATCATAAAACAAATAATTAGCTCGTATTAAAGATAGACATAACAATATATTCCGCGGGCGGTCTCAACCTTACCTTGTTAAATAAAATGACACTAATTAATA
Organism: Vanessa tameamea; assembly: GCF_037043105.1. Classification (NCBI taxonomy): domain Eukaryota; kingdom Metazoa; phylum Arthropoda; class Insecta; order Lepidoptera; family Nymphalidae; genus Vanessa; species Vanessa tameamea. Next base: position 9,325,598 of record NC_087323.1, read on the forward strand.
TAACAGTATTATGCTGTAGAGAGTCAAAATCAACTGACGTAATAAATTATATATAATTGTATGTTATATTCATCATCATCATCATCATGTCAGCCGTAAGACGTCCACTGCTGAACATAGGCCTCTCCCAATGACTTCCACCTTGACTGGTGAGTAGCGGCCTGCATCCAGCGATACCCCGCGGACTTGACCAGATCGTCCGTTCATCTCGCGTGGGGACGCCCTACGCTGCGCTTGCCGGTACATGGTCTCCACTCGAGAACTTTTTTGCTCCATCGGCCATCAGTCCTTCTAGCAATGTGCCCTGCCCATTGCCACTTCAGCTCGCTGACTCGCTTCGCTACGTCGGTTACCTTTGTTCGTCTACAGATCTCCTCGTTTCTGATTCGATCACGTAGAGAAACGCCGAGCATAGCCCGCTCCATAGATCGCTGAGTGACTCTGAGCCTTCTTAAAAGGCCCACAGTTAGACCACGTCTCGGCACTGCAGGTTATCACCGGCAACACGCACTGTTCATACACTTCCGTCTTAAGACACTGAGGTATTTTGGACGTGAAGACGCTGCGTAACTTCCCGAACGCTGCCCAGCCGAGTTGGATTCGCCGAGTGACCTCTTTCTCGAAGTTGGATCTTCCTAGTTGGACCGTTTGTCCTAGATAAACGTATTCGTTTACCACTTCGAGAATCAAGTTCCCCAATGATATTGAGGTGGGTGCTACATGGGAATTGGCCATGACTTTCGTTTTGTCCATGTTTATTTTGAGGACCACCTGTTGGGAAAGACGATTGAGGTCTTGGAGCATTTTGCTGAGGTCTTCCAACGATTCTGCCATGACTATAGATAAGTAAAACCGTATTCTCTTCATCTTCCCTACAAATTACCTTTCTTTTTCATCTGTTCATTTTGAAATATATAATAGAACAAAAAAAAATTGGATTCATTAGTACACTATTTAAATTTTGGAAAATAAAATAAAGACATTTTAGTATCGATTTTTAAACGACTGTCCGTTTTGCTTTGCTACTTTGTTAATGAATGCTTCTCCGTACACTTTTATTCTTATTTTCTGCTGATCCTATTTAGTTTATGCATTTAAAGGCGATTGGCTTAACAGAGTACAAGTGAAGCCAATCGCCCTCAAACACATAAACCGGTGCATTGAATAGTGCTTATCTTTTGCTGTAAATAAAATGTTCAGGATTAACATTATCATCCACTACAAATAAATTTAAAAAAATAATAATAATTTTATGTAATAATAAGTTTTTATTTAACATCACCTCTTAGGAAGTTTGGGTCAGATTTTGCTAAATTTTAAAACCAATTCCTGCTAGTTTCACCAAGTTTGTCCTCAGCCAATAACTATGCACTGCAGGAGATAGGCCTCTTCTAATGTGCGCCAAACCTCTCTACTACATTTTCTTTTAGTATACCGAATATAATGAAATTTGCTTTTAGAAATGATTTTTAATCAAATATTTTAGCATATTATAGTAAAAATATTAAAATAAATGTTATAGACGTTAAAAGAAAAAGTGTAAAGTTCAGACAACATCACACACATTACTCTGATCCCAATGTAAGTAGTTAAAGCACTTGTGTTATGGAAAATCAGAAGTAACGTACCACAAACACCCAAACTCAAGACAACATAGAAAACTCATGAACTTTTTCTACATCGACTCGGCCGGGAATCGAACCCGGGACCTCGGGGCGGCGTACCCATGAAAACCGGTGTACACGCTACTCGACCAAGGAGGTCGTCGAAGTTAATCTATCATTTCCTAGTATAAAACAAAGTCGCTTACCGCTGTCGATCTGTCCCTGTGTATGCTTAGATCTTTAAAATTACGCAACGAATTTTGACGCGGTTTTTTTTAATCGATAGATTGACCTAAGAGGAAGATTTATGTGTAATACATTTACAATGTAGTAGAGAAACAGTGATAATTTTAGAGGTTTCTAAAGTGATGTCGTAAATGAACATTTTTTTTTGCGTATACATTGCGAACGCTGGCCGAACCCTACAAGATAGATCAAAATATTGTACTAGAGTATTGTAGACCTTAAAAAGATCTACAAAAAAGTCCGTAATACTATATGTCTATCTTTGAGGAATAACCAACAATAACTATTTTTTATTTAACCTTTACTTTTTAAGAGAAATAATGCCTTATTTTCGAAGCGATTTTGAGCAATACAGCATTAATCCTTAACCGCAATTAAGCACCTTAAATATATTGTGCATTTAGATACATCAATATGGCCCTTTACGGCATGTAATTTAAATGAATATTTTCGAAGGTATTACAGATTTAAAACGCAGGGATATAGCGGTTTGTATTGTCTAATGATAAAAAACCATGAACTAATGATAAGAAGCGGGCGGGCCTCTTGTTTATTCATTATTTATTAATTTAATTACGTTAATTGTAACGTTAATAACATTACATTAATAGGCCGTAAATTGCCCACTGCTAGGCTAACGCCTCCTCTCCATTTTGAGGAGAAGGTTTGCAGCATATTTCACCACGCTACTCCAATGCGGGTTGGTGGAATACACATGTGACAGAATTTCGTTGAAATTAGACACATGCAGGTTTCCTCACGATGTTTTCCTTCACCGCCGAGCACGAGATGAATTATAAACAATAATTAAGCACATGAAAATTCAGTGATGCTTGCCTGGGTTCGCGCAATCATTCGTTAAAATGCACACGTTATAACCACTGGGCCATCTCGGCAACGTTAATAAAATTGTTAAAAATTAAATACAAAAAGTTTTTTTTACATTTCATTCTATATTGAATTCAATATTTTGCGCACATCTTTTCAAATTTACAGTACTGGAAAGTATTCCAGATAAACGTCAACGTCGAAAAAGCATTTTATAGTGCATCACGATTTCTATAGCCGATAGTACTCGCTGCATAACATCGTCCCAAGTCTCAATACCCTCTAAGAGCTCTCTTTACGAGTCCCGTTTATTTACCCCTCAGATAAATTAAACTGAACTGTTCCAAATAGATATGGCAATCTAACGCTCATGGTTTCTGATCCACTGATTCGTATCAAGATATTAAAGATTTATATCACTTTTAAATTATTGTCTATTTATTTGGTTGTAATAATCACTTTAATTAGATATTGTTTTATAATAACTAATAATATATTTCAAGTGTCAATTGCGCAATGGTTGACGTCCCCTAGTTATGAAAAAAATCGCAGGTTCGGTTCAAGAACAATTGTCGTTCCCACTCCTAGCACAGGCTTAATTGGAAGGGTATTAAGAATATTAGTAATTTCTTAAAATGGGGCATTGCTAATATTATTTATAAAAAAAAAGAGTTTAAGTATGAACTTAATATTAAGAAATAATATAAGGTAAATTATCCATCTATCTATGTAACTATTTGCTCTGATATAACAACGTAAAGTTTTTTTTTTTCATCACGTGATTTTTTTGATACTGTTGTAGAGCTATTCAGCATGAACACACTGAAACGGCACCGTTTTTATACACGATTTTGAAACATCATTATATTATATGCTACACTAATACTATTACGTACTATCAGTGTTATAATTATAACATTTAAATTTTATACCCATCACAATACAATAGCGCATCTCTATCTCTTTAAGCCGGTGAACATCATTTTATAAGTGAGGTACTAAGTGAGTTCTTACAGAATAGTTGTATTGTATTACATAAAATGAATTTGCATCCTAATTCGATCGAGCGCTTTATTCTGATCGAATGATTATTCTACCCAATAGCTTATATTACGTAGAAACGATACTAAATATTATTGTAATATTACAAATTACTTTAATAAATAGTCATCGAATAAATTGGCAATTCATTTCAAAAATATCATTACAAGGCACATAATCTTTTAATATGTATTCTCTTATGTAAAATCTCTTAATATATTGGGTACTCGAAAACCACTTAGAACGTTCTGGATTCTCGAAGGGATTATAAAGACGACCAACCGTCAAGGGAGACATTGAAAGCAGACTTTAACTCATAAAGTTTTGAATTTTGTTCAAAGAATAGACGTTAACACACAAGCACCATTAAACATTCAAAAGAAACTTATGTGTGTAAATTCAAGTAAGAATATGACTCCAGCATTTTTAAATATGAGTTATTATTCTATTAAATATAACGTGAGATAGAGAATATGTGAACTCACAATGAAGTATACAATAAATTATGTCTATACTAATATAAATCTGACAGATTTTTTAATCTTTATTTTTCTCTTCTTATTATTAAATATATCTCCTTACTTTTGCCTCCTTAACTATTTAGATTTTTGCTTGTTTATTTTTCACTTCGTTAATCGCGACTTTTAATACTAGTAATTCATATACATCTAAACTAATATTATAAATGCGAAAGTTACTGTCTGTCCGTTAAACGAATGAACCCAATTCGATGAATAATTTGGTATGAAATAAGCGGGAACTCCAAGGAAGGACAAGGCTTCTTCTCTATACCTAACGCCTAACGACGAAAACCTAAAACTTGAGTGTAGCCACGAGCTGTTAGATTTAAATTTGGAATATTAGTTTCTAGTATTTTTACCGGGATACCGTGTCCCGGAGTCATGTTATTTTTATTATAGTTTATGATTAAAAATATATATCAAGTTGAAAAGGAGTAGGTATAATGAGCTATCTCATACAATATCGGGTATGTTTTTGTATGTACAACAGAAATTAATATTGAACAACCTCTTTTGTAGAAAATAAAAATGTATACGTAAAAGCAACATAATGGCTAATAAAATGGTTCATGAAATGGATGATTTTAAACCACAAATAATTTCATATATTCTGAATGTTAATTTAGACAGATTGAAACCAAATGAAGCGAGGGCAGTTAAAATAACGTACGAGGACATAAAACTGTTGCTGATACCGCATAAACTGTGCGGATGTTCGGTGATGCGTGAAAAATTATACATACATATATGCAATTCGCTTCCTGGTGCTCGATGCATTGTCTATTTCCAGTGATTTACTTTTGGAATCGAATTTAAATGCACGCCGCTCCTGGATTTTCTTGTTCGAGCGAGATAATGTTTTAAGTGTCAGGTTGGAAACGTATTACAATTCTAGTATTATCAGTTCGAAGACTAGCTATCCGGAGAATATCGGAATGACATTGCCATGCATAAAATGTTCCAAAAGTTATAGAATATAAAATTTGAGGAATTTATAAATAGTTAAAACTGTATCAATCTAAGGGGAGACGTTTTTTCGGTAATGCCTAACTGAAAATATTACTAACCAATACAAAGAAAACTTATGTAACAAGACGCAGGTGAGCTTCGGAAAAGGTTTTATATATGTAGTATTATTCTCTAAGAATTTGCGCTTCACTATTTCACCCGCTTCAAATTCAGAATTTAAATTGACGTGACAAGACACGTCACTACACTTGCTGGTATGGCTATATGCAAGCCCGTCTGGGTAGGTACCAACCATCAGATATTCTACCGGCAAACAGCAGAACACAGTATTGTTGTGTTCCGGTTTGAAGGGTTAGTGAGCCAGTGTAACTACAGGCATTAGGGACATAACCTCTTAGTTCCCAAGGTTGGTGGCGCATTGGTAATGCAAGGAATGGTTATTATTTCTTACATCGCCATTGTCTATGTGCGGTGGTGATCATTTACCATCAGGTGGCCCATTTGCTCGTCTGCCTAACGATACCATAAAAAAAAAACAAGAATTAATTTCGTGTCCTTGTTTATTTACAATTAAAGTGCAAAATAAATGTTTTTTTACAATGTACAATTACCTCCTCTTAAAATATAACAATAGACAGTTCTTTACAAATTGTAAGATTATAGAAACGCTGCACAATAAAACATTATATAATAACGAAACAGCTATACAGCCTTGTTGTTATTACTTGTGCAATCCGTAAAGTCCTTTCAGACGGAGGCCCACGTGCAAGACTATATAATCCCGTCTGAGTGGAGCTCAAACAGGTTGCGTTTGGTATTTACTCACGCCAGAGTTTATTCTATCATTAAAGACTACGGATGATTTTACACATGGCAACTTCAGTGCGCATTTGGACGTCGCCGGTAAGGCCTGTAGCGACTCTTATTGACTAAGTAGGTTATTTAACAGACTGTTAAAATGCATGTTAACTAAACACTAGTATAAATGCATGTTTTTTCAGTATTATTTATTATTTATTTATTTAATTAAATATACATTTTATTTTATGTTCTACTCTATTAAGAACGATGCAACAAAAACCCTATTGGATTTATCTGTAGATCGATGTTCGTTGTCAACACTTATAGACTTAAAACTATACAATAATAACAAAAAATAAGAGAAACAAAAGCAGATATATAGGAAATAAATAATGTAACAATTAAAGTTGGTTCGCTGAAGCTACTCAATAGGAATTTATCAAAAGTCCAGTTTTGTTAACTTACGAGTACTTTATATTAGATCAGCCGTTTGTGCAATATATAGAGAATTGAGTAATTATAAATCTGTAAATTTTGATTTATTACTACTTTTTTCCTACTAAACGATTACTTGGTACTTTTAGTAAACTTCATTAGTAATTGATTATTAATTTACTTTAACTAATTATATGTACATATTTTGTTATAATTTATTAAATAACGAATATTGTCTTTAGATCCGTCGTCCTAATTCAGCTTAGTTAACGTTTGATAGTTAAATATTGAAGGACTGGAAGAAAAGCATTTAGGGTTTAAGTTCACCTTTTGGTTAGATGTATATTTGTGTTATTGGATATGATTTTAAATGAAATAATAAAATCATCTAAATACATTTGCAATATTTTTCATACAGTAGGCTACTTTTTTATGCCTATATTTTTTTTTTATACCTTCGAAGCCGAGGGAACAATTACAGACAACTATTATTATATAAATTTAATTGTATTCGACTAGGAGAATAGTAACTAATGAGTTTCCGGACCAGTGGTGATTTTACGTTAATAATTCTGTAAAAGTGCTCGTAAAGGCTTATTCAAAGTATATTCCGATTTTAAATAAACGATTAGCTTTGTGTTTTCCGAATCCATATATTTCATATATGTGGAATATATGGATTTCGATTGTCACAAATAATCGAGTTGCATAACGTCCATTAATACGTAGCCGCCTCGACCCAGATCCGTTTCCTGCCTTTTTATTTATAATAGGCTTATTTTACCACTTCCAAGTATTTGAAATGACTAATGATTACCGAAAAATGATTTATCGACGTATTGTTTTACGAATATATCTTCTTGTTTAGACTTCGAAATAAATATTCCATTTTGTTGCTTCGGTAGGGAACGTATTTTTGGCGTCACTTAAAAGTTGATGGCTTCCGTTTATTTCCCATGTCCTGTAACTAACTATGTATTAGTATTAATATAAAACATAATTTTTAAAACATTACTTTTAAAATATTTAACAATAATTTTCAATTGAAATAAACGTTGACGTTTGCTAGTTTGCTCTCCTGTTGAGGACAAATTTTGAAATCCAGTTTAACACGATATTCTCGTCAGTTCGATATATTGGTGGTGACTTTAATTCCGTATATAGTGATTTTTCCGTTTCTCTTGATCTCTTAAACCTCCTCATCCAAAAAATTATGTAATTTTCAGATGAAATCAACGGGTTCTATCAACTGGATCATCACGGCTCGTTTAATGAAAATACTAATTCCCGCCTTCAGCCCGCTTGTGGGTTTGTCGGTCATTTGTGAGGTGCCCTATGTCCTCTTCTGTAAATCAGACACCATGAATGAAAATTCATGATTATCAGTTGAGTAGTTAAGGCCTAAAAGCGTTACAAACACACATACATTTAAAATATTAGGATGTGCTGTAAATAAATGTCGCAGTTAAAGAATAAAGACAGCGGTAGTAAATCTGATTTTATGGATATTAGACTGAATTTAGCCAATTATTATTCAATAAGTACCTCTTAGTTGATATTTTTTTCTACAAAAAACTCATTGTAAATCTCGTAATTTTAAACGATGTCGAGATAACTGAAACTAAATTTCATAAACGAGGTCAAGCTGAGCTGTTGTTCCAATCACATCAGCCGACGTCGACCTGTCAAACGCTGACGTCGTAAACTTTAACGCAAGCGTTTATCGGCCATTTCCAGTGCAGCCACGAATCCGGCGATCTGAAATAATTTATGTTTATTCGTAATTGAAAGGAAACAAAATATTAAATTTCGACACGACTGATGATTAAGATATCAGAAGCCATGACATACGAGCGTCTTGTGAGTGTGCTGAAATTCCAATGTCTTAAAACTTTGTTGTAATTATAATTGTATCGATTTTGGTTATTTAATTCATTGGTAATTTTTTTTTTAAACTACGATATAGTGTGTGGTCTATATACATATATAAAAGCAAAATACCTCTCACTGATTAATCACGAAATCTCAGAAACTATAATTACCGACAAATTTAAAATTTGGCAGGTAGGTTCTTTATAGGGTAAGAACGGATTTCGAAACTTACGTTTGTGTTTTATAAATTTCGAGAGGGTAAAGCCGCAGGTTCAGCTAGTTTATATGTAAAAATATATTTGTTTTACGTATTGTGTTCGTGTATTGTTCATCTGACTGAGTTAAAAGTTCAGAAATGAATGAAATGAATTGTCATTCAAGAACAGATTCCGATATTTTACCGTGCAAGTTTAACACTCGCGTTGTAGTTGTAACGGATATATTCTTAAACTAGCTGGAAACCTTGGAAATTTACCTATAACACCCCCCTCCCATTTAAATCGAATCAAAGGTGAATTACAAAAAAATGCCTTTGTCCTTCCCCGGGACTCAAACGATCTCCATACCAAATTGCCAAAAGGTAGCAGACAGAGTTACTTTCGTATTTATAATATTAGTATAGATAAAATCTAAATAAAACATTGTCATACTTTAATTTATTATAAACAATTTAAATAATGTTATTTGAAAATAAATGTTCAATTTAATAAGTAAATATATCTTATTTTAATTTATGTGGTATATATATTTGAATGTGTGTGTGTTTTAGTCGTTGATTTTACGCTGTTTTCATTGTTCCGTTCCAAACACCCTCATCAATCATTAACGCTTCGGGCGGATATTTTAATTTTTTTTTAATTTCATTCCGCCGAATTAAATTTACGATACATGCCCACTCATACAAGAACATTAAAAGTGTTATAATAACATCATTGAATTTATTCATATTAAAAACATTCAATAACATACCGGAACACAATAATATTAGGTTTAATACTTGGTTGGCAAGTTTCATTATTGGATTTTATTATAACATTACATTAACAGCTTGTAAATTACCCACTGCTGGGCTAAGGCCTTCTCTCCCTTTGAGGAGATGGCTTTGAGCATGTTCCACCACGCTGCTCCAATGCGGGTTGGTGGAATACACATCTGGCAGTATTTTTTTGAAATTAGACACATGCAGGATTCCTCATGATGTTCTCCTTCACCGCCGAGCACGAGATGAATTGTAAACAATTTAAAATTAAGCACATGAAATTCAGTGGTGCTTGTCTGGGTTTGAACTCGAAATCATCGGTTAAGATGCACGCGTTCTAACCACTGGGCCATCTCGGCTCTTATAAAATATATAAAAATTAAAAAATTCCCCTTATCAAGCATTTCTATGTCTTTATCGGATTATATTACTGAAAACACGAGGTTTCGGTAGCCACATCCTTGTCTATGCTTTCTTAAAAGAGGGTCGGATAATTGGGTATTGAAATAAATAAGTGAAAAAGTCGGTTCAAATGATACTTAAATATAAATGTTGATTTCATATCATATTCTTATGTGAAAATTTATTACCATTTACTTACTCGTATTTAATGACTAATTATTTCATATTTTGCAAGAAATTTAAAAAGATCGATAAATGAATATTTAAATAAATCGCACATTTAAATTTGGACAAGTATCCGAGCTATCATGCTTAACTTGTATTTATAGTTTATAAATAAAATAATAACATCTATCTATCTATGTATATATTTTAGTGTCAATATCAAAGCGTTCTTGAGTTCGTAGTGCAAATATCTCTGAATACGCTCGTGTACTTGAAAGTCAAATAAGGATTGTAATTAAGTGTACCCACTTCAGAACGCTCTTGTTCCAGTGACAGTCGTGTGATGAATTCAGTTGTTTACATCCTCGGTACAGAGAAGCTGTTCATTGAAACCGATCTACAAGACGTACATATATAGGCTTAGAAACAATATGAATATCAGTTTGTGGTACATTTGAATTGCAGTCTTAGATTTAGTTTTGATATTTAAATTGACAAATAGAAAATTCTAATTGATATGGTATTTAGTAATAATGCTTTTAAATGAGAATGGTACTTAAAATTATGAATAACGACATTGGACATATTTTATCTTTGCCTGGATTTTTTTTTAATTTCCTTAGACAATTTACCAGATTTTATACTTATTCATATTTTTATATAAAATATTTTACGACGTATATTAAATAGATACCAGTGTTAATGAACAGCAAAATATTTCCTAGATTTAAACAAGATTGTCTATCAGTTGGATCTAAATTCCACCACGCTACTACAGTACAGGTTTGACCTTTGCTTAAAGTTCTCGTCTTCTATCCTATGAGCATTTATTAATAAAAAAAAAACGAATAACATAACAAACAGAATATCGTCCACTTGATTTAAATCAAAACTATCAATATTTGTATCACTAATATTGACGCGCAGATAATATTAGTATAAATACATAACCATCAGTAGTCTTCTGACTTCTGAAATGCTTGGGATTGTTTCGGTTCCTGCTTCAAACATTTCTACTATTAATTCCAATATTTGCATAGGATTGTATAAATTGTATTGAGATTTCTGAGGCGAACAAATATAATTATATTAAACAAATGCAGACTAAGAAACGGACATTGTTAGTACAATGCTCAGAAATTCCCCTGAAATTTCATTGACTTCACAATAAGTAAAGGAGATTTAATGGATATAAATATATATAAAACTTCATTGTATATAGGAAGAAGTGAAATTAAACCATTACTTGAATAAAATGATCCTCGATAACCCGAACTTGATCTATAAAAAGAAATTTTATATTTGTAAACTTAGCTGAGGAAGTATATATAAAGTACTATATATGTATATATACTACAGCTAGGGTAGACATCTTCTTTTCTATGGAGTAGATCGTTAGCGTCCAATCAGGGTTTGTGGAAGGACAAGTGCCTACTCCTAAATATTGTCAATCATTTTTTCATATATAAGATTTTTGACCACTTTATTTTCTTAAATAAGTCCTCAACAAATAGCTAATCCATTATGGAACGAACTTTTTTACACTAAAAAAGGATCGCTTTATTCTTTAATAATATATAATTATGAATAAAGTCCATATGGTATATATTTATATAGGCATGGAGATGAGACTCAAAATAGACATAGCTGGTACAAAGGCACAATGAGTAACGCAGGCCTCCAGGCGGCGCTCGTAATTAAAATCTGCCTTTTGGCTCGGGCTATTGTCTGGCACAAGAGATAGCGGACAGTGAAGTGAAGAATAAAAATATCGATATTAAATTTATATTTTCGAATTTCAAATCGCGAAAATACTAGATAATTATCGCTCGTCAAAAAATAAATCGAATTCGAATTGAAAATACTTTTCATCTGTAACGTCGAATTGTAAGTAAACTAGGATAGATTATTAATTTAAATAACGGTTGGATAAAATAAGATTAAAGATAGAAGTAGGTCGCAGTGCTGGACCGGTAGCGAGTTATTGGGAACATTGCCAAATCGATTGCTTAGTGCTTATGCTATCTCAGGGGCCCAATAGAGTGTCCCCTGGATTAGGTAGCGCTCCATTGTAATGGCGGCACTAATACGCGTTGAACTGATACGATTGTAATACCGTTTGAGAGATATAAGATAAGAGAATAATCTTTATTTTAAACTAAGTTGGGCTTGAAGTAGGTCACATCGGGACGCTAGTATTCAGTTATTGGGCATGTAGCCAAATAGATTGCACAGCACTTACATTGTTTCAGGATCCTCGTTTCCTGAATAAGATGCTTCTGAACCGTGACTGTGTGACTGATGTTTTTTTTTTTCTGAGTACCTGTAACTACAGTCTTGTTATAAATTTGCTTTTCGAAAATCTTTGAAATCAATCAAACCGCATTGGATCAACGTTATGGAATATGTTCCAAACCTCCTAAAGAGCCGTTGAAGATTTTGCTCAGCTGTGGGGTATTTACATGCTGTTACTTATTACTATAAAAGTTAATCCAAGCGAAAAACGATTACCATATATTCACCGCTATCGATATAACGACACATTACTAAACGTATAGTGGAGAGCTGGTACGACAAAGCACAACACTAATAATCATAAACATGTGCGAAAAGAGTCGATAGCGTCCGAGGCGGTCCCAAACCTTTTACCGATGTTAAATTTCGTATAACATTCTATCCCCATGTTTAATTAAGAACTGTGGCTCCGTGATTGTGTGGTGTTAAGCTTGGAAATAATGGAATTTAATTCGGGTTACCTTTAAATACCGAAACAATCTTAATGTACTACATCACGACTCTGCGATTACTTGGGTTCTTGACGTATTGTTGTTTTATTTTGCGGTTTATAATTAGTAAAATATGTCTGGTATGTGGAATTGCAGACATTTTTTTATGTAGTAGGTAGACGGACGGACAAATGAGGCACCTGATGTTAAGCGGTCACCATTCTTTACATCACTAATGCGCCAGCAACCTTGGGAAATAAGATGTTATGTCCCTTGTGTCTATAGTTACACTGGGACACTCACCTTTTAAACTGGAATTCTACGATACTTAGAATTGCTGTTTGACGGCAGAATACCTGATGAAGGTATGGTAGCCAGGGCGTGCACTAAGGCTTTATTACGAGGCCCATTGAGTTCAACAATGTATTTTATGAGGATTTACGTATTGTGTGTTCGTTGACGTATTTTTTATTCGTTTTGACTTCTCGTTGCGAGAGGACAATTGTCAACATGAACTTCAAACAAAGTTAATCCGATATGACAATAAGATAATTCATGTAATGCCGAGGAGATGACCGCAAGACCAATCTACATAAATCTTATACGAAAAAATGCAGCGCTTTTGGGATATGTTTTAAGTATATACTCTGTTCCAACCATAATAGGAAAAACGATAAATAAAGAACATTTGACAACAAATTGACGCGATATCATTGGTTGAGAGCTTGATTAATCTATGATATTCATTACGGATTTGCGTAAAAATGGCGTTATGAACGTCGACAAAACAGTTATCGGAATTTTGGAAGTAAAATTAAAGTGGAAATAAGTAGTAAAGTGTACTAGTGTTCTGTTATAAATAAAGGTATATTAATCATAAACTCTTAGTAGTGCACAATATAGCTGAGTTATTAACGAATCGAATGAAATACGTAAATCTAAAGTTTGTTTAATTTTTTTCCTGTATGTAATATATATGTAAATACATTGGAATTGGAATAGCGTGTTATATATTGATATAACACGCTAAGTTGAGTTCAATTAAATTATAATTTGATTCAAATTAACAATTAACAAATCAATTTAAATTGTTTCAAAGGCTTAAGACTAATGTTTATTAATTAACTGTGCCCGCGGCTTCGACCGCATCGCTTTGACTATAATGAATGATTTAAGAACACGCATTCTGAATTCTTATTATTACTTAAATAAGATATAGTTGTATTGTTACTGCAGGGTAAGTTGGTAAACTATCATAGTGAATAAAATCGGTATTATATGCAGTACGATTCTTGAAGAATTCACTTCGTTTCTCACGTGAAATGTTGACAACCGACTTACGGCGATACGCCATTTTGATAAGTTTGTTTAAGGACATATCCTTTAAATTATTATAGAATTATTATAGTCAATGTCGAATATCACATTCTGTCAATTCACGCTCGTGTTCAACGGTGAGTTTTGAGTTTCTTTTTGTACACAGACAGTACAGTACTCATGGTTTATCGATAACAAACAAACTAATCTTTCTCATTTATAATAATAGTATAGATTTATTTCGAAAAGTATCAATATCTAATACCGTAATAATAGCTTATATTTTTAATCCAGCATACAATTTTTTTTAATAAAATATACGAAAATTAAATATATATATTTTTTATCAAATAGTCAAACCTCCACACACTAAGATACCAATGCCTTTAATCTTTATATTTTGATTGAGTATGTTTTTGATGTGATGTTTATTTAAACTTACAGAAACACACACAGCATTACACAGACAACATTACAATCAACATATTTAGGATTACTGTGTGAATAGGTATATGATTTCAAATGTTTTCTGATGTTATGCCCGTTTCCTTCTTTGATCAGGTTTTATTAGTTTCAACCATCTATTGATCGAATATAAAATAATGCTCCTACTTCAGCGTATAATTTAAGTACCTTATAATATAAGAGCCTCATAATTAATGCTGTTTTCAAGCAGTTCATGAATCTTAGTTACTACGCGTCTTTTTATTCCTTCCTTTATGTCACGTCAGCTGCGTTCAGGTCATCGATCTTATTCACACGTTCATCTGCTTTGTGTCGATTCAACGTAAGGCGTTTTTGGTTTAGATGTAACTTTGAAAACCTTACAGTATATACTTCGTCAATAAAAGGGCTATCTAACACTGAAATAATTTTTAAAATTGGACCAATAGTTCCTGAGATTAGTGCGTTCAACCAGCCAAACAAACTCTTCAGCTTTTTAAATATAAATATAACATAAAATTTTCGGACGAATTTAATATTAGTAATGTAAGGCGTCACAAAGGCGTTATCTCAAACTACTTTTGGAAGCACGATCTCGGATTCATTCTTATGTGCGTGTGTGCTCAGCCTTTATAGTCTGTGAATATCCACAGCGGAGGCAGAGTTGCTTTTTTGTTCCGGATCAATGCAAGGAAATATTATTTCTTGCTCGAATATAAATCTGAAATTTATATTCCGAATTTTCTTTAGCTCCATACATTCGTTTAATATAATATTCTGCTTAAATTACGATTGATAAAGGGTCCAGGATTAAAATCATTGAAGCTTAAAAAAAATTATCGTTCAAAAATTTCTTCGTTCGGAATCCATTTGCTTGTGAGGTCAATCACGTTATCATCAAAACGCAGGAAGGTAAACGAGGCACAGGGGCGCTCTCCGTGATACGGTGAATAAATAGGCTTTACGATACTTGGCTGCCACGAAATTAGGGTAATCGATCTTTCGAATGAAGTACAAAAATGAGGTCCCAATCTGAGCTTGATAGTCTTATCGTAACGGCCCTTCATGATAAAGGAATCTTTTACTTATTTGCTATGTTATATAACTTTTTCTGATCCTTTGTAGGGCTCGGATTATTTTCGGATGCTATTATCGTTAATAATATAGTACAAACAAGTTCTTCTTAAGATAAGAAGATTTCGTCCGGGATTATGATTTTAGTTTTGTATTGTTGTAGTATAATATTATTTTGATATATAAGTTGTGTTTATTTCTGATTAATGAAGACGAAAACAAACCATTAAAGAAACTTTGGAACAAAATAAAAAAATATATATATATATTAAGAATAATTGAAAATGACAAAGTTCTAAAATGAAATAAAAATCATTAATTTTAGACTCGTTACACAATAATTATAAAAGCTAGCGGTTATTTTTTATAAAAATTTAAACACATTAAATCAAATAGAGAATATCTAGCTTATTACTAAAACAAAAAATAAAAACCCAACGATCAATCTATTAGCAAAAATATACGTCTTTAACAGAGAATCGAACGTAAACATTACTGTAACATGTTCTCGTAGTATCTAATATATAAAAACGTCTGCCTGGACCATTACGCGGAAACAAAGGCAGCCTAACAACCAGACAGACACTAATGAGGGTTGCAAAAACCCGTCACAATATGAGCGACGCTAACATTACGCCCTTTCCGATGTAGATGCCTAGTTTAGTATGATAAATTAAAAAACAAAGTTATAAATGAGCGTATTCATTTTTAAATAGAACGAATAAGATACTGTTACAGAAAATTGTAAATGAATAAATCGATTCTCCTAACTTGCTATCTACTTTTTTTATCTATGCCTCGAAAAGCTTCCAATTTAATTGCTTCTTTGATAACACACAATTTAAAAAAAGAGATATTTACAGTACAGATTAATAAAACACACATACATACACACACATACATACACACACATACACACACGCACATACACACACGCACTTACTTGATCCATTTTCATTCTAAGTAAAATCTAATTGTAACGCTGCTGATTACAAATATGTGAATCATAAAAAAACTTTACTAATATTTTACTACATATATGAAAACTATAATTTTAATAAAATATTAAACATTATCACAGAATATAAATAAAATTTTATTGATGAGAATAGTAAAAACAAAAATGTTATTACTTTTGTTTATAAAACCGATACTAGTTTCAGCGTATTTTTATGTTTTGTTTCATGAAGCCTTAGGGTCGGAGGCTTGCTCGTGATTAAGCTCTGTATCCGACATAGTGACATCTTTTGCTATTTGCTACTTGTACTATTTTTGCGAGTCTTACCCCAACCGTGTCTCAGAGATCACGAATGTTTCTAACGCCTACAAGAATTTTAGTCTTCGAATTGTTGACTTCTATTATTCTGCATATGTCTCGAGTGTTGAGTGTTATTTCTAATCAGCCAGTGTTTCAATAAGCTTGTGATAGTTATCATAAAACTATTCGTTATATTCTAATTACTTTGCAATTAATGGAATGGTAAGCGAGTCAGTTTTTTTTTTGTAGTTGGTTGTAGCGTGAAGCAATATTTAATTCACACATTTCTAAATAAAAATTTAAATTAAATATTGATTTAATTAAAAAAGTCTCAAGATAACTGGCATGAAGGCATCCATTATTTTTATATAAGTCAATACACACAACTGTTAGTAATTAAGGTTATCACAAGAATATGAAATTTGTTACGTCAATGGTCCAAATGAATGGCGGGTAAAACTGCAAAGCTCAGCTACATATGTATGTAAAAATATATATTAAAACCTCCTTCAAAACACGGTGTATCTTCTGGTGTAAGTTTAATGTATATTGATTTAGTAGTTTTTTAATTAATGAATACCAAAAAAACAACACCATTTATAAATATAATCATCAGCTCATCTTTTATACTTTTTTGTGTGACGAATTAAATTATAGATTACTAGCAGCCCCGCCATGCGGTGCTGGGTATGTGTGTGAGTGTGCGTGTGTGTCCGCGTGTGTTTGTGTATGTGTGTGTGTGTACGGACGTACGTTAAATTATATTGTATGATAATGTTTAGCTAAAACCCTTGTCTGAAACTAGCTGAATATACAGGTGCTTTTTAAATTTCAAGTCATAATATTCAGCGGTTTTTGCATGATGCGTGTTCAAACAAAAAAGAGATCTCTTTTTAGATATAAATTTGTTATTTTAACTATGTACATTTAAATTTAAAATACGAATGTTCGTACAGAGTTCGTTTTAACATGTTATATATGTTTTCGTTTTACTTTTTTTTCTGTTAGAATACCTTTGTCGAATGTGTATTGGTCAGCGCTTGGACAAACAAAGGTTCACTATCAATACATGCAAAAACAGTCACCATGTTTACTGGTAATTGTAGGATAAGATACATTTTTTTTGTTTTTTCTTTCTTTTTTATTAACAGCTCTAAATACTAAGGCCTAAAGCGTCCTCTTCCTCTGATGATAAGGTTTGGAGCTAAAACCACCACGCTGCTCCAATGTTGATAAGTTACACATCATTTTTTGTAAGTCAATTTGTATATTAAAAATAATTTCAATAATGAAATATTCATAAATATAAATTCAATGATGAAATATTCAGAGCAAATAGACACTATGTCTTTTTGTTCTGTTATACATCGAAAAAGATAGAGATGAGCTAGCGTATCTTAATTATTTTAACTGGATATTAGTATTTTAAACATGAAAATAATTATTGAATTACAAAAATATAAAGCTACAGATTGTGAAAAGATCTGTTTAAAGGAATACGGACAATTCTATGTCCGAAATGTAATAGTGCTAGATTTTATAGCCAAGATTCGGAGTATTTTTAGTATTTCAAAATGAAGGGTATTTTAGGAAACTACCGCCAGTTTACAACTAGGACTTTTTTAGCAAAATTGTCCAATCAGATAGATGTGAATCAGAAACGAAGTTACATCTTGAGCTTATTGTATATTCATTCACGTGCAACAGAGCGTGGAGGGCGAATATGATCCAAACCTTCTTAAAAATGTAAAGAGGACTTTGTCCAGTAGACAATTGTCTATTCAATATAACACTAGTTGATTCCTTATACGCGAAAAGCGTTGCGTATTTCTGAAAATTTTCCACTACGACATTTTGATTGTTTTTTGTAGGATTTAGAAACGAGTATCAATTACCATCATTGTTTCAATTTAATCGAATGAACGATGTGTTATCAAATAAAATACGAAGACAACTAAGCAATCGTTTCTTTATCTAACAGTATAAAGAGTAATTTTTGTTTTTGCTGGTAGTATCCGGAACGAATGTACCAATTCTAAAAAAAAAGATTTTGTAAGTTGCGAATGCATATATTAGGGACATTCCGAGATTATTTGTTTTGTGGAAACCCTTTCCAGGCCTAATGAGACAGCACGCTACCCCAAGTCATTAAAAATGTTCTTATGTATCTGATGCTCGTTGAATAGCTTTCAACTTGCCTGGCTTGTTTACGACCTACGTTATTGATTAGTACCTTCTACACCCGAAGCCTTATGAAGCACCCTTAGATCTCACGTTTTCAAAACTGTATTGTGGGACTTAAGAATTTTGTCATTCAATAAAATGTCTATGATTTCTAAAAGTATAATTCTTAGATAAACTAGACTTTTGATATACCACTGAAAAGGAAACTATTTAAAGTCTATGTCTTGCAATACATTTCGGTCACGGCATAGCACGATATGAATTTGAACCATAACATGGGTCACATATAAAACTGACTTATACTGGTGGACTTAATCCGCGATGTTTAATTAACATCCATATACTCAAATCACGTTGATTCCTTCACGCATTTGTATATAGTAAATTAGAATTAGTAAGACAAATTTTGAATGAGTTTCTTTAGTTCTAATCGTACTTTAATTATGAACATTTATCTAACAACGTCTTTATATTGGTGAATACAGTGGGAATCCATTCATAAAACTAATATGTCATAATACCCATTGATAAAATATTTACGTAATATCAATGTCTAAAATCCTTCTCAAAAAACCTAGCTTATTTCTAATGAAAACAAAGGAAAACTCTTCCTAAATAAATGTATTTAAATCTCCATTTAATATACAGATAAAAATGTCAGTAACACAAGAAGGGGTTGACCCCAATTTAAAGTGTATCCTTGATAACGTCCGTGATAACATTAATCAAAGCTCGTATCTTGTCGGGTCCAGCAATTTTCTGGTCAGTGACCTTTTTAATTTGCCACACCGTAAAGTAATTTTTCACTTCGGTGATGTGATAAGCATTACGGGATGCGGTAATCAATGAACTTGATAATGAAGGGATCAACACGTTTTCGACGAATCAAGTAGGATATGCGATTATCCTCATGAATGCCTAAATAAATTCTTGGTGGCCTAACTTTTTGGAGTACAAAGAATTTTGATTATTACACGACATTTTATATAGTTCATTTAAAAAGGTGCCAGAGGTTGGAGCTGTGTAATTCTAGAACGCTATTCCAATGCCAATGTGATTTGGATCACATATTAAATAATTTCATGCGAATCATGTAAAATATCCCCACGTTGTTTCATAAAAATAAGGCACATGAAAACAGATGTGCTATCCCTGGTCTGGACCCACAATATTCGGTAAAGATTCATGTTTTATGTACCAATAAAAAAAATAGTAATTAAAAACTATATCAAAATTTTATCCAATGATACTCAACTTTTTACATTCATTTTATTATTTTCAAGAATATTGTTAAAATTGGAAGTAATTTGATGTAACCTGATTTAATGGACCATTATTTGATTTTATCTTCACCTCAGAACATTTCAAATTGGACATGAAACTGAAACGTAAACATTTGTATAATGACTGGTCCGTAACGAGCATCCGGTAATAGTTCATAATGAACTGTATATCATGCCAACTCGTGATGGGACTCGGGAGTCACTAACAAAAATAGTTTTATAGTCGGCTTACTCGCTATAAAAACTGACACGGTTTTAAACACTTTTAAACCGTTTCGTTTGTATATAAAATTGCGTATTTCCTTCGTTTTTATTGTTTTATTGTGTTCTGTTTCGTGATTACGTGGTAAGATGTTATTTTATTTTTTTATTTGCACGCTGCATAATTTACAAACGTGTTAGGTCAGAAAATGGAATAATATATTCGCTTTTTAATTAATTCTGTATAATTGCATTCTATTTGAGTTATGTATGTGTGGGCGCTGCATATTCTAATCTCATTGTCATCAGGTTATACAAATGGGGCTAATATTTAAATGTCACGTTTACCGGAATAACGTTTCTATAATTTATCGCACTTTGTCATCGCCTTCTAAGTTGACATTTCGTTTTGACGCCAGTCCAACGTCCCCACGACTAATTGACTCACCTTTCCGAGTTACCCACCTCGAAACTAATATTATTTTTTCTTTTTCAGAATTATAAATACAGCGCACGTTAAGCCGTGAAAAAGATCAGAGGAAACAAGATGGCGGCTGAGATTGCGCGCCAAAACACGCGCGCGAGGCGCCATCTGTCACCGCGCGATAACTGTTTCCGCACTTTAAATTGTTTGGACCGTTCGAAATAGTTCTTACATGTGATACGATAGTGACGTTTTTAGCTGTGGTTCTCGTGATGTGATAGTGCTTTAGTGAGTTTTGTGTTGTTGTGACGATGTCGGAGGAGAGGTCGCGGCGACTGTCGCAGATCTTCGACCCACTGTCGAGGTTTACTGACCACAGTGGGGCGGGGCAATCTGCGAGTACTCCGAACAGCCCGCGGCTATTGCCCAGGCGTTCGAGGGATCCCCCGCCACCACCGCCTAGGTATAATATATTTATTAACTATGTTTTACTACCAGCTTACAAGAGAAATGATTATTACACAATAATAAAACTTTAATATAGTTATTAGAGAATTATAAAACATTGATTAACTTATTAAGCATTACACTATAGACAATGTTCAACATATAGTTATAATTATCAAAGAAAATTACTTACTGTGCATAATATTAAAATTCAATTAACGAACTTAAAACGCAAGTTTATGTACCGTTACCCGTAAACTATTTTATCCTATTATTACGTGCAGCTGAGCTCTGCATAGTGTATTAATTGCATCTCAGTTTGCCCCGTAATGATATTACAATTTCTTATCAGAAAATATAATTTTTAAAGAATGAATAACTCCATAAATTAGTTATTAAACCACAGAGAAAACACTGCATTGTAAAGTAGCGAGTACTGGGTGGAAATGCATATAATAATGTGTTGTTATTATACCTATGTGTAGTTAGTTTAATAGTTTATTGGGACTGGTCAACGTGGTATATTGTTGGTATAATAAGGTTATAATTACCAATTGACTATATAAAATAATGCACGTTTAATAAAATTTAAATAGAAATTACATTATATACTTAGATAAAATTATTTAAAATAATTACCTGTTTAAATAATTGTATGTGGAACTTTTTAAGGAACTACACAACTTATCGGAAGAGAGAGAATTAATTAATTAGTTTTAATGTGTTTTAATTTCATATTTAAAACCATCCATTGAAAGTTTAACTAGTTGTCGCCTGCGGCTTTGATCGTCAGTTGTTAGACAATATAAAACAGTAGCCTATGATTGAGTATGAGTGAACTTGAACTCTAAGGTAGGCTTGGGATCCAAACTTAATCGAATTTGGTTCAGTGGTTGGGCCGTGAACGCGTAATGTACAGACATAATTTACATACATAATATTACATAACTAATTTAATATTTGAAAAAATGCGGAAATTCATTACAATACACTGTATCTTTCCATCATTGCTGGTTTTTCTCTTTTATAATGTGAGCCTGCGTGTTATACCTGATTTATGTATACAAGTTTATTATATAAATTAAACATCAAGACAATACTATTTATAGTCACGATATCAATAGTCTTACTTTAAGTGTTTATATCAGAATCAGCAGATCCAAGTATCCGTTATTTATCCAAGATTTCTAATAGAAAATCGCGATTTTATACGGAACTCGTATGTACATATGTTAGCGCAGTACGAGGTTATTTAATTCAAAAATAATAGTTCGTTCGTTTGTCAATACATCAAGATTAAGGCATGTAATCGCAACGCATACACAAAATCAAAATATAGTCTATTCAATCCGTACGGAATGTCGAATTAACCGAGAAGAACCGGCAAGAAACTCCTACAAAGTTAAAAATACATTATCATCAAATAGAAATGAAAATTGTGTTTGATTTTTTTATTACAAGGCAAATATTCAGTGATGATTTGTAAATAAACATTCAGTTTAATTAAAATAGTCGATACCAATATTTACTTGAACTCATTTTGTAATAACGTAATTTCAACGAGTAAATTATTGAAAATAAATGATACGACGAGTTTGTGCTGGATTAATAGCAGATAATGTCGTTGAGCGATGAATGAGTTAAGGGTGATGTTTACGTCGTCCGTGAACGATACGATTTCGATACGATTTTTAGTAAAAACTATAGAAATATATACTAAGACACATTTCGCAATGTAAAATACGAAATAATATGTATTTATACACAATACATTACATGTGATTATGTAAAACGTATAGTTTGTCTTTGCGAAATAGGCGGGCAGACTTACAAAAGTGTCACCAGATGACATTGGTCCCCACTGTCAAATATTGCCGCTTTAAGAATTGTTCATAATTTCCTACGTCACCAATATACCATAAACTACAGCTTCAGGCACATATACGACTAATAGGAACTAAGTTGTTATATTCCTTGTGCCTATAGCTACACTGACTCAATCACCCTTGAAACAAGAACACAATCATATCAAGTATTACTGTTTACATTAACAGCCTGTAAATTTCCCACTGCAGTCCTTATAGGAGAAGGTTTTGGAGCATATTCCACCACGCTGCTCCAATGCGGGTTTTTGGAATACACATGTGGCAGAATTTCGTTGAAATAAGACACATGTAGGTTTCCTTCACCACCGAGCACGAGATGAATTATAAACACAAATTAAGCACATGAAAATTCAGTGGTGCTTGGGTTTGAACCCGAAATAATCGGTTAAGATGCACGCGTTCTAACCACTGGGCCGTCTCGGCTCTGTAGTACTACTGTTTGCCTGTAGTATGTTTTATGAGTAGGTGATATCCGCTATATCACATCATTAAACTGCCGGAAAAACAATGGAACTATAGAGGCTTATAATATAAATATGTTATTGATTACCGTAGAGAATACCTATGATCAAACTTACTTTTTATTTTGGTTTTACTTTACAACATTGTTTAATTAAACAATCATTTCTTATAATTTATTTACTACTTATTATTTCTCTATTTGAAAGACGGAGACGGATCATTGTCTACCTAATCAAGCTCTAAAACAAGTTCGGTAAAGCCAATCACCTTTATTATAAATTATGGAATTAAAGAAAATTATTCCCTGTAAAAGGTATCTTTAGACAAAGAGAAATATTGCCATATTTAACGTGTTTTGTGGTTGTTAAACTCTATGAAGGTTGGACAAGAATTTTTTACCAATCAACAAAATCTCAGAAAATCGTTACGTGTAAACGCGATTTACAATATGTAATATTACGTGCGGATAAAATATGGTCCATTTAAATTGATGAACTTTATCCCATATTAATGCAGCAGTAATACGTTTGCGGTGGAATATTTATGCATGCGTGTGGTATTGTACATAGGTTCAGTACGTATTCGCTTTAGCCTAGTGAATAAAAACGTCTTACGGTCGAAGTTTCAAACTCCGAGAAGCGTAACTTTTTTTATTTCAATATTTAATTACAGTGCATTTATATTTGATCATAAAATACTTAATTAAAGTGTTTAAAATAATCTTTCCTATATTCAAGTAAATATGTAAACAGTGTCAATATAATATTTATAAAAATTGTATAGCATACATGCTACTAAATTAAGGTAGTGTTCGAAATAAAAAAATGGTAAAAAAAAAAAAATATATATATATATCCCGCTGAGTTTCTTTCGCCGGTTCTTCTCAGGTCCGAGGTGCTAAATTCCGAACCGGTGGTAGATTTTTGACAATCAATAAGCAAGTGTAAGCATTTCTATATTGAATAAAGATTTTTGACTTTGACTTTAAATGACATAAGTTAAATTACTGGCTGCGTAACTAAACTCATTGTTTTCCGAAGTATGTATCAAGCCGTTAGGAAGACCTAAGCGCTAGACTAAAGATAGTCGGTGAGTATAATTGACAAGGCTTGATTGGACAGAGACGCACACAGTCCAAGTATTTTAATTCCTAACGGAATAAAGTCTATGTGTTTCCTTGAGGTTCAAGCTTAGTTCATACCATCATTTGGCACCAGACAGAAACTTATAATATGAGTATATATTTGCTATGAATCAGCGTGATAGCTTGAACTTTGATTTGTACTAAATATAACAAAAATAAATAGTTATTTTTAACGCCAATTACTTATATGGCGGACTAGCAAATAGATCAACAGATGGTAACCACTGTCCACAGACATTGGTACTTTAAGAAATATTAATCATTTCTCATATGTTCGATGCGACACTAGCCTTGCAAATTAAGATGTTATGTCCCTAAGGCCTTTTCAGGCACTAGTTAAGACACATCTTAGTTCACAACACATTATCATAAATACATCACAATATCTTAGTTCAGTTCCGACCAGTTCAGTTCAGCTCTAAGGACAGTGTAAAAACAGTAGTTCACCCTGCAAACCAGTATAAAACATTACCAAATGTTGCTGTTTGGAGGTACAATACTCGTATATGATGAACGGATCTGCCACGTCTGACAAACGGGCTTGCACAAAGCCCAACCTTTTTCTAAGGCGTATTCTTATCATCTGAAGGAATCTAGTTGCAGTCCTGTTATAATTTTAAATTGGAAACATCTCAAAGTGAAATGGTCTTAACTTTATTTAAATCATATATTTTCTATTCATCTACAAACTTAACAGTAGAACTTTGTACTGAATAAAACATTCAAAGATATTCATTCGTTCAGTGAATTTTATTATTTATTTTGTTACTTATTTAAACAAAATCATTCGTAATGTTGACATTACCTTTATATTAATATTCTTACATTAATATCTTCTTCAAAGATTTAATAAAGCCCAAGTAAATCATTCCTCTTTGTAATATTAAATAATACACATTATATGTATGTACTTATATAATTGTAGTTCAATGAACTTTACATAACAGAAACTGATGTTGGTATGACGTCCTCGCACACAAATTGAAGGATTAAGTCGTTTCCAATTTGCGTGTTATCAGATTGCAAATTTTGATTCAATCGGAATTGCAAATGATTTTTGTGGCCCTGAAAAGTTATATTACCAAACTAGCAACATTTGTTATTTGGTTGACTGGAATGCTAAAAGCATAGTAATGAATGTTTGTTAATAAGTGTATAATGTAAAAGTATAAAATAATATAATTAGAATATTAAACACACAACTTTAACTAAGCGGACTCATACGAGCAGTTTTGAAGCGTCATTTTAATAGATAAATTAATTGAATGTACCGGATCGTAATGTAAATATTTATAAAATACCGGTAAGTAACGACAGCGTGATTTTTAAGGCATTCTTTGCCTCGCACAACCATTATCTCACAGAACTCGGTGGAACCAGCTTTCGCCAGTGGTTTTTCCGAACCGATACGACTTGGGACCCTTGGTGTTGCAGATGTCCATGGGCGCTGGGAGTCACTTTCCATCAAGTTATCCTCCTGCCCGTTTGCCACCAATGCCATAAAAAACCCCGAAGTTACTATTTTTTATGAATTGAATTGTGCAGATGGTACAGTTGTGCTTAAGTGTAGTGTAATGAAACAGAAGCGAAAATTGGGGAATTGCTAGAATTATTTTTTTAAGAAAAAGTAACACAAAGGTCTTAATTAGGGAGTATTTAAAAATGGTTAACATGCCTACACTAAGGGAATGTTATTATATATAAACCTAAAAATATAGGATTATAATTTAAAAAAAATCTTAAACTTTAGTCTAAGAATCAGAAATAAAAACACGTTAAATCAATCTTATAAGTATAAGTAATTACTATCCTTCTAGTTTGCACAATCAACATCATTTGTCCCGTTCTAACAAAACCTTGTGTCTCTGTCACTCATTCAATTACTCTATTAGAAGAGTTCTTTGACCGGCTGTAGGATTGTTTTTTAAAAGAAATCAGACAATAGACAATATTAGTCTCCGAGACTAAGATATTACTTATACATAATTAAACTTTTAAATTTAATCAACGAAAAGCAAAAAACCTTGCAACCTCCAGTCGACGTCAAACACTTTACTATTTTAGTAAAAAACTTTGCGGTAAATTGATTAACTGCAAAATTATTTATGGTACCCTAGCTTCTTATGTCGTGAGAATTATCTTAACTAAGAAATAGAATTGAAATATATTTAACGAAATTTAATCAATTAAAATATCGAGAGGGTTTTTCTTGAAGCTTCTATTTAACTTAAGCATAATAGTCTGACTTAAATATGGCAACATTTTTTAAAAACAGTTTTACTCGAGCGACTAATCGGACAAAATTTAATTTAAACGTTACTTCGTAAAGGTTTTTCAGTTTACTCGTATCGCATCATGAGCATCTGTTTTGTCTTCTGATCAACTTAAAATTGACTGAAACTTAAGATGCGGACTTCAATTTTGTAATACTTTAGCAGATATAGGTATCAGATAAAATGAAAACTTTTCGTTTTTTTCAGGCCCTTTGCTCATTCTTCTCGACTGGATCCCTTAGAGTATGAACTTGCGGCAGCGGACCTAGAGTCTGTTAACTGGCAGGAGCGGTGCTTGGAGTTGCAGCTGGAGCTACACAGGAGTCGACATCAGGCAACCAGGGTGCGAGACATGCTGAGAGATAAGGTAAGGGTTTTAACTCATGAATATAAATAACTTTTACATCTGACTTCAAAATAAATCCTCCTTTAATATTAAATTATAGATTTTTAACTCATTTGAGTTAACGCTATCTAATTTTTTAAACTAACCTTTATCGTCTTTACAAATAAAAGTATATTGGGTGAATTAACGTCATATCAATGTTCTTCTCTGTTTTCTCTTTTTCTTTCAATAGTTCCACATTCAAAATAAGGAGACAAAGCCCATATACAGCGTTTATAGTGATTGCGTTTATCTTTGATCGATGTTATTCCATAATATATTAAACATATCATGTAACATGTCTTTGAAATTACAGTGTAACTTATAGTTTATATTTTCGAAGAAATATACATACCTCAATAAATATCTACCATAAACTTTAGGAATATATAAATATTAATAATAACTGTTTATTTGGAACAAATTTATATATTATATTTATATAAATATATATTTTTCAAATAGAACTGACGATCAGACCAAAAATTTTACCGACGCTTAAAATATATATTTGTCATGTTACGATATAAATCTATGAGGATAAAAGAATTATTTTCCACGCAATTTGAGTCTGATGGCATTGGTCTTGAGATAAAAACTTACGGCTCCCAGGCACATATCAAACAAAAGTTCGTGATCCTTCTTAGATTAATTTCTCTAAAAGGTCTTCCTCTTCCTATAGTTTAAGTTCAGTTACTTAAAAAAACTTGGTAAATAGCACTAGTCACATGTTCTACCAAACGTACTGTAAGTAAGTGAGCCAGCGTAACTACTAGACTTAAGGAATATAATCATTTTAAACTTGAGCTTCGTGTACGGATTGATTTTAAGCAGAATTACTTATATACGAAATCTAACTACGCAAACGTAAGTATAAAATTTAGGAATCGAAATACAGTAAATGTAGTGCTATGCTGTAAGAAATCACTTCGTACCTCTTGAAATTTTGAATATAAACTCACAATCCGTTTTTTGATCTACGTATCCTTTAAATCAATCGTCAATCACAAGGTATTAATTATTTTAATTAAAGTCGCTTATCAATTTCTGAAATAACACGATCGTGTTCTGTAAGAGAATGTTAAAAAAATATGTTTAACTAGCTGTGCCCGCGACTTCGTGCGCGTTTGAATTTAATAAAAAAGCGTGACTTTATTATTCTTTTCCATATAATTCTAAAATAAAAGTAGCCTAAGTTACTCGTTAATACATCAGTTATCTGACAGTGAAAGTCCCGTCAAAATCGAGCCAGCCGTTCCAGAGATTAGCCGGAACAAACAGACAGACAGCCAGACAGACAAAAATAGTAAAAAATGTTATTTAGGTATATGTACCGTGTATATATACATATGCATTTAGTAAAACGCGGTTATTTTAATATTACAAACACTCCAATTTTATTATATGTATAGAAGATATATGATTGATATATATATATATATATATATATATTATATTTGATACGAACCTCAATAAAAGATGAAGTGAGTTTATTACGGATATACGACTAGAAAAATTTCCTCCACAAAGGAGCGTGATAACAAAAATTGGTTTGAAAACTCGAAATCTTCTAAACGCCGATTTAAATTCAGTGTCGCAAGTACGGTTAAAATCCAGAAGTTAGCCACGAAGCCGTCATCTGCTCTTTATAGCTCGGGGATTTAATTTCGCGTGACATTATTCACGTTCACTGTAAGTTTTTGCGTTCCGAAATATCGCGGAAAAGAGTTTATGATAGATGTCTGATCCATTTTTCATTACGTCCTGCGGAAATTCCGGAGTTGAGCTCGAGTGGGTTCAGATGTGAGAGGGGAGGATTCGTATTTGGAATGATAATAATTAATGTCTCTGTAAGTATTCATGTTGAAAAGGTCTACTTATTATTTTTGCTTAGAATATTTAATATCATTTCAAATTGTAATGAGTTTGGTAGATATACATGAATTCCCTACCAGAACCTTTGCTTAGAAGCGTGACCTTCACACAGATGTTTTTACAGAGACTTTATTATACAGACATAAGTTATGTTACTGCAGTTTTCTGAAGTATATTTTCGTTCAGAATAATCGTATATCTTCAACTATATAATCTATATAAATATAACTTTAGTGTCGGGCAATAATATTAGATATACATATGTCTTTCTTTAACTATGTATGCAGACGAGTCCCTTTGGTCAAATTTTTATTTGATAAAACATAAAATGATCGTGGATTTCTGGATGGATTGGACAAAGCCAAATCTTGGTATCTCCAGTACCTAATGTCTCCAATTTCTTCGCCTAGTCACGAAGCGAGATAATTGTATTTATATTGTTACATTAAAAAATATTTTTATAATTTTAACTTTTTTTTAAATTATATAAAACGTCACAAAAGTGTCAATTCGCTAAAATCCGTGCCGTTAACCCATTTCCCACTTCCCATATATCAGTATTGCTAGCGCAATACATCATTTTGGCATTGAATTTAAATATTTATTTTATTAGTGCAGTGAAATAATTATTAAAATTAGATTTTAGTATCTAATTCGTTTGTTGTATTTGTTGGAAGTCATTTTGCATCGTTTCAGATCAATTTATTATCTGTCATCCAATACAGGGTTAGTATTTGTTTGAACATGTCGGAAATCTGTTATGACAGATTTATTTTGTCTATAATTGGCTTTTATTAAATAAAATAATTATATCTTTAATATAAAATAAATATGGATATAATTCTTATTTAACTTAGGGTACTTTTGGTAGTGGTTTTGGCCACACTCCCGCAATCTTTCAAAGTTTCCAGAACTTTCGATTTCGTTCTTTTTGCATTTTTACATCTTCGGTTAAACACCGAATTCAAACTTCTAATTCGATATACTGAATATATCGGTGAGTTACCTTAATATTTGAGTTTCTTAATTTGTGATTGATTATTACTTCAGTGCTTTAACAGCATATATCTTTTCAGAATATATTTATAATGGAGTTTTGAAGTTTGATAAAAACTTTATACAGCATATTTCTACTATATACATATATTCTACTACTATGTATATACTACTTTCTTTAAGTAACTAAATTTATTGTAATATTTATAAATTTTGGTTTCTACAATTAAATAGTTATATAACAAAACTGTTTTCTTCAAATCCATACCCACAGAAAAAAGGTAACAATATGTCATCCAATACATAGTATTAATTTAAAAGTTTAGACCACGACTTTGATCAATTAAATCTATAGTACCTACATACTTTTTTGCTATTGCATTTTAAACAAGGCTTTCCCTTGTTTATCTTGTTCGGGATTACTCTTTTCCATCGTCAGTAAATTTATTTGTAGCCCTGTAGTTAAAAATTCGTGATTGTAAGCTACGTGGTTTTACAACATGCAAAAGTTGTTAGTGGAAAGAAATGAAATGCAAATAATAGCACAAGCGTGTACCGACGAGGATTTTTTTAAATTTTATTACATAGGCAGGCGGATGGTTGAATGCGCCACCTGATCGTAAATGGTCAGACATTGTCACTGTAGGAAATTTTAACCAATTCCTACAACGCTAATGCGCCACGAACCTTGGAAACTAAGGTGTTACATTAATTGTGACTGTAGTTACACTTACTTACTTATCCTTCAAACCGGAGCAAAATACTAAGTATTGTGTTAAACGGTAGAATATCTAATGAGTGGGTACCAACCCAGACGGTTTATAAAGTATTTTAAATCAATAGGATCGTCATGGACTTTCATGAAATTTATGTCTTTAATTTAGTTCATAGTCTCAAAGGTTCGATACGCACTTGACACAATTCCCACTGGAACCACGTCCACTTTTGTCTGTGGCACGTGTGACCGCTGAATGCGCTCGTATTTCCAACCACGATCGTATAGCAGGAAATGTCGTGTAAACTTATTTACGTAAGGCAGAACGAATCACTAGATGGTAAGTAGTATCTTTGAGTGTACT
This sequence comes from Vanessa tameamea, assembly GCF_037043105.1. Lineage (NCBI taxonomy): Eukaryota > Metazoa > Arthropoda > Insecta > Lepidoptera > Nymphalidae > Vanessa > Vanessa tameamea. The sequence continues at coordinate 9,356,919 of NC_087323.1, forward strand.
GTATAATATAATACTACTCATACTGCATATGCGTCGCCAATACGTCAAGTACGTGATTTGAGATTTTATGTCCTTTGGGCCTGTAACTTGGTTGTTGGTCGAGGTTGGCTTAGTAGTTCAGTACCAACAGTTTTCTTGTCTTAATCCTTATCTTGTACACACATTAACAAACAACCCCGCCCGGCTTCGCATGGATAAAATTAAAGTAGAGCAACAAAAGCGAATACACCCATTACGTATCGAAAGACAACTTATAAAACGATAGCTTTTTGATTCTACTCAATTACAGTAAGCACAATAAACGCCCGGCTACATGCAGTGTTCTGGCAATCATCCCTCCCTTCGGAAAGATTTTTAAGCGATCATCTGAGGCACTTCAGCGATGTTCCAAGATTTGACCATGATCGACGAAGCGCCCCCCAGCGCGCGGCGACCAGATTTTTTGCAACCTCTGAATTCTGGGTTAAAACGTGACTGATATAACTTATATCATTACTGAAATACAGATTATAGATGCAAACTACCCTGTTTAATTAATATCCTCATAAATATAGACTTGCGTCATTCATTTAATCAGACGAGCAATTTTCCTCACGATGTTCTCTTTCGACGAGCGTAATATGATCTCTATTCAATTTTTTTAACCATCTAGTCTTTGTTCTACTGGACCATCTCGGATTAGAGATTAATTGAATGTAAAATTAACTAACTCCGGTTTGGAATTTGAATTGTATCGAGAAGTGAGTGTACATAAGCTATTCAAAATGTCTTAAGCATCTCATCTTATCTTCACACAAGTATCAACAATAATGTACAAAGTTTCGACTTAATCGGACGAATGGTATAGACACGCCTGATGGCTTATAAATACTTATTTTTAACGATTAGTTAACAAGAGCTAAGTGGAAATCGTTAGGAATGAAATAATTGACGACTTGACAATGAAATCGGTAAAGATCCGCGGAACGAGACCCGAGAAGTTTTAATTAAGCGGATTTAAATTGTTAGCTACGTTCGGGCGATATTGTAAAGCTTACAAGTTACAACTGTCAACAAAGTACAGTTCGAAATTTGAAAATTGACATTCAAATGGAATTCCAACGAATTATGTTAATATGACTACTCGAGAGATTATCATTAAATTCTGCCATCAATATATTACCAGGAGTACAGAAATGGATAATGAGTACCTAACATAGCCGAACATATATAACAAAAATCCGCAGACATTTTTGACTTTGCAGTTCCATAAATTCAAATCATTTGTAAAAAATACATTGGTAAAGAGGGCATATTATTCGATACAAGATTATATATAATATAGTTTGTTAAATGACGATTCAAAAGTGAAGCCTTCTTGAATAAAGTATATTTTGATTTGATTTGATCACCCTTGTCCACTCTAGCGGGCGAAGCCTAAACTAAACCAACATAAAATTTAAATGGATATTTTTTACCAACAGGAAACATATTTAAGGTAAGATACTATATCGATTTGAACGATAAAATTCAAACTGCATCTCGTAATAAATCATCACGATCGACTGAGCCTATATACTAGCTAAAGCAATTTTATTTCATAGTCGTACAATAAAATGTAATACATATTAGTCAAAATTCATGTCTGCTCTGTTCCCGTGTGCATCGAATTTGTGTAGAGCTTTGGCCTTACAAATCGCACCTTTGGAACTGTGCACGTGTTGTAAAGAGTAGATGTATATAGAGAAAACTTATAAATATGGTTAATGTTGTAAACGGAATAAGTTTTATAATAAATAATCTACTTAATTCAAATGTTAGTAAAAATGCTTGTAAAATAGTTTGAATTTTTTTTTTATTAAGACATGATGTAAATAATATTAACATTTACTTACTTATAATAACTATTAAATACAATTAAGTTTATACAGTATTTTATTTTATATAAATAAAACTTTTTACAAATATTGGTTTCCTGAACGTAGATTCGAAAATAATTCTTCCACATCAAAAAAACTTTCCAGTTCATATTACAAATTTACCTTTTACTTTATTTATATTAATTTATATGTTTATTATTTTACTAGTTGCCGCCGCGGTTTCGCTCGCGTTTTAGAGGTTGGAGACTATGTCCTTCCTTGCAGTTCAAGTTTGCTTCATACCAAATTTCGTCAAATTCGGTTCATTGGTTTGGCAGTGAAAGTGCGACAGACAAACAGAGTTTCTTTCACATTTATAATATTAGTATAGATTTGGATAAATTTCTCTATTTACGTTTTATCTGTGGTAGTCTCAAAAGACTCATACATCACTACGATACAGGCGTTCTCAGTCCTGATAAATCAATCGCCCCCGAATAGTTGCCGACTGTTACAAATATTTTAATCTAAACACGCGTGAAGGATCATATATTGTTGGATAATTTAATTTGTTATATAATTGACGCCTTTTAAAAATCGGTTGGAATAATGCTATATCATAACATTTCGCATGGTTCTACTTTAGTTGACCGATATTTCATTATGAATAACAAATAGAAAATGAGCGAAAATAGAAAAAAAAAAATGTAAATTTGAAATTGATTCGAAAAATTACATACTTATTCTTGCTTTAATTGGAATTGAAAGTTGTAATCGTTCAATTTACTATTGCATCGATAACAAACGAGTTTCACGAAGTTCTTTAAACAATCAAAACATTGAATTTTAATTCTTCGTAATGAAATCCGTAAATGTGTCATTACTGTAAAATTTACGATGATGAAAATAAAACGAGGATTTATAGTGTGTTGACATCGAAACTGAAGCTGACATGTCCCAGTATAACTAACACGTAGATCGTTTTACTTCATCTTATGATTGTGTTTTTTTAATTAGAACAAGATCTTTTTAACAAAGGTCGATATTATCAATATTCTTCTGCATTCAATCGAATACTTACCGGTGTGAATTTTCATAATAAAACTCAGATTACAAATGTAGGTAGATATACATGTAGAATGTAAGTTAGTTAATGTCTAATGTTTGTTGCTCAATGACGGAAAAATTACTACACGGAATTAAATGAAATTTGGAATTAAAATAGCTTATATTCTGACTTAATGTAGAGGCTATCTACCTCCACCTCTACCTCAGGAGGTAGACACCCACACTCTAGTAAACTATAAATACTAAATTGCTTCTTTTTGCAGAATCCACATTTCGAAACCTTTGAACCGTTTCATAGAAATGACAAAATAAATTTATCAAATGACGATACGAAAGTGTTTGTAAGAGCCGATTTAAGTAAAGTATATCTTGAAATTGTTTCTTGGAATACTAGACTCCTTGGAGTTGGGTATTTTATTTGAATATGCTAGTGAGATGAAGTTACTCCATCCTATTTGACCTATATTACAGAAAAATAAGAATACTAGGAAAAAGAATTAGGATTACTTTCAGTTCAGTCAAGACAATTAAACAGTTCTTATTATTATAAACGTGGAAAAATATAGTAGCTACTGAGTTTCTTGCCGGTTCTTCTCGGTAGAACCTTCTTTCCAAACCGGTGGAAGGTTTACATTTAATTCAACAGTGTAACACGACGATTCGAATGTGCTTTCATGAGTCTACTTGAATAAAGAATATTTTGATTTGGATTCAGATTATTTATTCGACTTTCACTCGTATAGTTTTATTTATTTGATATATAAATATGTTTTATGCTAGTAAAAAGTTAAGATATAAATATTTTGTGTCCTATAATTACAAGCTATTATTTATCGTGCAATTTTTTTTAGTTTGTTTATGTTAAAATTTGTAAGTTCAATTAGAACTAGATTATTGGAACAATTTCCTCTTGTTCTACGGCGTTGAAAATTTGCCTGTTATTTCAGATTCAAAGACAATTTCGTGTATAAAAGAAAATCCTTTTAGCTAACAGCATGGGCACGATATGACGTATGTAATGATAGATTAATGTCGGAAATGCAAACACCAAAGAGATTAGAAAATATTTTTAATCCGTATGTTAACATATTCGAGAACGTTCCAGAAGCAAGTGAGTGATGTCAATTTTTAAAACTATACAGCCAAGGAACATTCTTTAAGACCCAATTATTAAGCATTTATAGAGTAAGATACAATAGACATTATGTGAGACCCAATTAATAATTATTTTCCTTATGACATTGTGTTTATAAAGACAGCTCTAATATAATATGTAACAACTTGTTTTTAAAAATGAGTTATGTATTTCTATATTTTTAAATTGCGTTCGATTACAAAATTCAATTTTCAATTTTAAGCCGTTCGACGTTGAACGAGTTCGTTTTAGGATTCCGTGTAAAGAAAAGAAAAACATAACGCCATTTTTGCTATACACTTTAATCTATATCGGTTTGTGTATCAAGCTCGAGATTTATATTTATAGTTTAGTTAACGAAAATCGTATTTTATTAAAACGACTTACTAGTCTTAAACAAAAACCTATTTGGTACTATTTTATCCAGGTCAATAGTGAAATTTATAATTTACCGTATTATTTTGTTATATTGTTATTTATAGTTGAAGTAACTATTTGGAGTGCAATAATAATCTATCTTCTGATCCTATATCTAAAATTATAAAAGTACGGAATCATCAGGCGTGAGTCATGATCGCACTAGTCTTTTTTTTTCAATCACACATTTTCACTGAATAGTCATCGTTTGAAACATTTCGAATAGGTAAAATGCAACAGATTATTTGGTTTTATTTCATGCACTTGGAGTTACTCGAATGCTTTCAATACTAGCTGTTGAGTTTATGAAATCACTACCAATATAGAAAGATACTGCAAATGTAATGGAGATTGTTCGTCGTTACGTCGCTGGTTAGTTGGATCCTGGAGTGCGCTGGTTCAATACTGCGTTACTGGACTTTCTGTTTGTTTTTTAATGTCTACTTTTTATTACATGTGTACCAGGAAAGCAAATCCTATATTTTAGTTGATAGAAAGTGATCATAATAGGTCATTGACACTGGTACTGAAATATTATTAACTGCAATAGTTAAATAATAGGTAAGTTTAATAAAGTAATTGGTTTTTTTTAATTAGCTATCTGGAAAAAACTAGGAGTAAGTCCCAACCCTAATTAAAAAAATAGGAGTATGTACTGATGGTATATATTAAAACGAATACTGGTATATCTATTTAAGATTAATTAATTAATTTAATTCGACAAAATTTGATTTGCCATGTAGGTTGATTATACAAATTCCACCCAAAAGTAATACAAAATATAATAACAAACTATACAGTCAACTCATTTTGACGTAACGAGTACGTTAGAGCCGTACCTCACACCCGTAGCACAAAATTCTGTCACACCCGGTCCGCTTTAAATTCACCGTATGTCATCAACCCTAGAACACTAATTGTTGTTGAACGAAAGTTTTATTATTCACTCCGCTGTTGTACATCACGTGACGTATGTGAAATGGTTCGTAATGCACTTCAGAACACTCCTAATGTTTAATTTAAATAGTTTATAGTATGCAAATAAAAAGGCCGAGCTTTAGCCGAGATGGCCCAGTGGTTAGAACGCGTGCATCTTAACCGATGATTTCGGCTTCAAACCCAGGCAAGCACCACTGAATTTTCATGTGCTTAATTTGTGTTTATAATTCATCTCGTGCTCTGCGGTGAAGGAAAACATCGTGAGGAAACATGCATGTGTCTAATTTCAATGAAATTCTGCCACATGTGTATTCCACCAACCCGCATTGGAGCAGCGTGGTGGATGCTCCAAACCTTTTCCTCAAAGGGAGAGGAGGCCTTAGCCCAGCAGTGAGAAATTTACAGACTGCTAATGTAATGTAAAAATAAAAAGGCAATATTATTTAAAAATTACATTGGTAAACAAGGCATATTATTCAATACAAGATTATAAAGATAACAAAAAAGCGTGGAGCTAACATTTATTGACTTCCAGGCAGGATGTATTATTTACATATGTAATTGACTTTGACTTTGTATTTTTAAATGTTGAAAAAGAATAACTACTGAGTTACTTGCCGGTTAAATCTGCATTCCGAACCGGTGATAGCTTCACTTAATGTATTTTGTTAAACGAAAATTCAAAAGTGCTTGTAAAATCCTACTTGAATAAAGCATATTTTTATTGATTGATTTGATTAAAGACATTGTCTTTATTATTATTTACAAGATATAATTAGATTGTGGAAGCATGTGTTCCGGTAATTGCTGACCAGTGAAATTAAAGAATTTAATATTGTTTTTTTGTTTTATTTCCTCGGCTGTTTTAATTCAATAAACAAATAATTGAACGTTCAATTTTCTCTTTGTACAGTCAACATGGATTTTAAAGTCGCGATGTGTGCGTAAGACGTTATTTACTAAGATTTAATTTACTTTTTAATATATAATTTAATTTTTTTCTCAAGAGAGACAACTGTTTTATTCCACACGAGAGTGTGCAAACATAGTTGCACTCGCTATTTCCTTACACTAATAATCCGCAGTGACAGCAATTTGGCCCAAAAGAAAGATCAGGCGCAGGATCAACGGATATACTTGTTTTCCGAAGCATGAAAGTGTAACCATTGCCAACTTGAAAACTCCGGCTTGCTATAACTTTTTATAAACGCGACTCGGGGTTTGAATCTAGGTCAAATTACCACACTACAGACCTGACTGACTTTAAATATGTATCATAAACAGGGATTCTTTATTTCAGTTACTTTTTCATACAGCACTAATAAATATAAAATGAAATGATATCAATAAATACAAAAATCAAAACCTTTCGAACCAACACCGACATCGGGCGTTAGAATTCATGATTACATTATTTATGAGATTAAAAGCTTTGGTCTAATGTCTGGATAACCTTTATGTAAATTTCAGCAACATTTTACCCCATCATGCACCTTTCATTGAAGTTTAAAATTGAAGTTTCCGTCATAAGCGTTTCACACCAAATTTCCTCTATTTCACTGGTAAAATATCATAGCAGACAGGCAATCTCGGCTGCATTACGGAGCCGTCTGCTAGCGTGGAAGTGATGGCTCGCATTAGCTACTTATCTTAGCGTGCCCACACTATACGAACATACATAGATATCTTCAATTTATAAAGATTATTCCTTGATATGCAGCTACTACTACGGCCGTTTTAACACGGACTTAACAAAATATATTCATATTTGGTTTTTGATAAATGTTTTATTATTAAGGTTTCAGTCATCATTCTAAGCTGTATTGAAATCTATTAATTTATGCGCGATAGCCATCTTAATAAAGCCTCTTAACTATTCACATATATATTTATTTTATAAAGTAGAACAAACATTCCTCATTATAGATTTACCTCAATTAAATTTAGGACAAAATAAAATGAGAACCAAATAACCATAAGCAACTACTTAAATCATATAAATTGATTTAACGAATAACTTCGTTTTAGACAATGCCCTATGAAATCGTATTATTATAATCGTAGTATTGGTTAGCTGTAAAGAGATATTAAGTTTATACACTCAGCTGTTTTATCAACGATCTTGTTAAACATTAAGGTCAATACCCCGAAATATAGACACGGATAACAGGGAAAGTTAATGGGACATAAACGTCTCTTTAAAAGAATGTCATTACTAGGAGCACATTCATCTCCTGAAATGTAAAGGAAGCCTTTGTTCACGATACTCATTTATTCGGACAAAACTTTTTTTCGCCGTTAATGTGCAAATTAACCGTCAGAAATGCGAGACTCCAAACAATGCCTTTTTGTCCCCCGTTAAAGTTGTCGAGTTAAATATTTTTTGTATACGACACCATTCTTTACCTCTTCCATAATTTTCTTTTATTATTAAAAAACTTTCCATTTCTCTATTCTATAAATAGACTTTGTCAATAGCTCTATGTCGTGCGGGATGTTTTGCTTCGGACGTTTTTTCTTTATATCAAAAGGGATTTCTCTTTAATCGAACGTAAACGTTATACAGTGGAAAGTTTCGTACATTCATTTAGTTCGACAGATATAATATTGCTTTTGAGAAATTCTCGAACTTAAAAATTACGTAACTTACATTTATATTATAAAATTTATTCGATGTTATAATTGTATATTAAGAAAGTTCACGAGATTCAACATAATATTGATTTTATCATATTAAATGATGATGGCGCAAACGTAACCCGTGAAAATTAACGTGTCTCTAATTATAAGAAATAACGCTTTAATTTGGCAGCTGAGACAAGTAGTAGAATCCCTAAAATTAAAAGTTATTTGATATTAAGAAGTAAAAAGGCGTCCGACGTATGGTATGATTAGGTGGCTTGGCTCGGTTCAGACCAGACGAAGCTGATTATAATTAAATCAGTATTTAGAATAGATAGAGAAAAATTGTCTAAAATTTCCATTGCGAGTACATCATGTTGAACCTCATCTTGAAGTATTAAATTATTTCATAGATATTCATAGTATAAGAATTATTAAACATCCTTTACATTGTCGATGCGAAAATTTAATTCACCTCTAAGAACATTTTTTTTAATTTCATAAACACGATTAATGTATCAATGGCTTGATATAGGTAGATGGATGGGCAAATGGTCCACCTGATGGTATGTGGTCACCATACGCATTGGCAACGGTGCTGTTAAAAAAATTAATCATTCCTCACATCACCAATGCGCCAGTCAGTACATTGTGTTGTACCTCCTCATCTTTTAAGTATTGATTATTTTTTAGTTAAAACTTCCTGTATAAATGCAAAGAAGAAAACAAATCAAATACAACGACTTTATTATTTTTCATACATTTCGTGGTTTATAAACTGTATGTCAAATATTCTTCGGATGTTAACAATTATATTATATAAATATAAAATAAAATAAAACTGAATGCTCAATGTTTGTAGTAATGTACCACCCAGTGGTTATATATATTCTACTGCCAAACATCACTATTTAGTGTTGTGTTCCGGCTTGAAGGATTGAGCCAGTATAACTACGAGCAAAAGGGACGTAACATCTCAGCCCCAATATTGTTGACGCATTGATGATATGAGGAATGATTCATATTTATCTCAATACCAGTCTATGGTATCTCACTATGGGCCACCTGCCCATATGCCAGTCCGATGATTACAAAAAAGAGAAAGATATAGTGATTTATTTCAATTTATTTCCTTTAATAATATAAACATTCCTTACATTTAGAAATGAACCAAGTATTACAAATCAAAATCAAAAATACCTATTATGCTAATATTGTCTACATTACATTAACAGCCTGTAAATTTCCCACTGCTGGGCTAAGAACTCCTCTCCCTTTAAGGAGAAGTTTTGGTGGAATACACATGTGGCAAAATTTCGTTGAAATTAGACATATGCAAGTTTCTTCACTATGTTTTCCTTCACCGCCGAGCACGAGATGAATTATAAACACAAACTAAGCACATGAAAATTCAGTGGTGCCTGCCTGGGTTTAAACCCGAAATCATCGATTAAGATGCACGCGTTCTAACCACTGGGGCATCTCGTCTCATAATATTGTCTACTAATTCTTTATTTTAAGTTCCATATGATGTTCAACTTAGACTACAGTACTCGTAAAAAAATCCACAGGGCAATTTTACCAAAGATTAAACACAAAAATTTATTAAAAAGCAGTAGATCTAAAATTTGTTTAAGTACTATGAAATAAATTAACCCAGATATGATCATTGATTCTAAAGTGGATTTTATGAAATTAATAATAAAAATTCGAAGTAGAGATTTCCCTTCATCAAACATAAGCCAGGCCGATCGTTTGATTGAATTAACATGAAACTTTTTGGCCTCGCCTGACAAATTTATCGGCATGAAATTTTTCCAGCGATCCACCGTAAAAAGCAAGTTTGACTTCTGAATTTAATTTCATTTATTGGGATTTTGTTTTTACGTTACCAATTTGAACGAAAATTTCGTTTTCCTGCCTTCACATTTAAAATATATTCAGGTATTTTTAATTAAAAAAAAAAACTTTCCATTCAGTTTCAGGGTCGTTTTTACAGGCATATTTTATAAAATTTTAACGCTTGTTATTCGCTAATTTTATTACAATATAACGAAGAGATATTTCGTTCGTTTTCAAAAATAACAATATTTAATTATATTTAAAACGTATATGCATAATATTTTAACATGTAACCAAATTAATTTAATTAATTTTATTTACGAACGATAGTATAATTTTCTTTATTACACTAATGATATGAGTGAACCCTTGTTTAGTATAAAACTGTTTTATATATATTTGACATTTCCAAGAGACTTACTGTGTGCATTGGGGCTTTGTGCAAGCTCATCGGTAGGCCGACATTGGATATTATCCTGTAACAGTTATCTGTACTATGCATTATTTTGTTCCAGTGGTACAAGGGACCTTGTCGTGTCGTGAATTGGTACTATGTCGTGACCAAAAATTTACAAATGATTTTAAAAGTATGTTTTTCAGGTTCTATGTGAAGTATCTTCAATTCAGCCAAACCGAACCTTTATTATCGATTGTTAATTTAGTAATTTAAACATCGGACCATTTATTTCGTGAAATAACGTAAAAAGAAACGATTTTCAGTTTTATGTTTAAACGTTTCAGTATCGAACACCATAGCTTCACGGTCGTAAGCAGGGGTGACATAAAACGTCCTACAAGAGGACGGCCATTAAACAAGATCGCTATCATAATTGAATTAAAAATTCCTTCACGAGCCCTCTGAAGGGAGTCGTGCCCCGAGTCGCAGGATAACAGTTTATTTTTTATAATTTTGGATGTCACCTTCAATGTTTTGGTTATAAATGATTTTTGTTAAAGTCCTGAATAATATTAAACACTTACGAAATGTACGTGGACGGTTTAATTATAATCATTTGTATTCAAGATACGAAGCAACAAAAAATTCATGATAGGTACAGTGTCACCTTCAAAGGCAAGCACACACGTATACCATGTATTAACTACAAAACGATCGAACTTATAACACGTATTTGGAATGCCTTTATAAATTAAAAGTGAAAAATTATCTAAGTCTTATAAATGGGTACAAGATGGATTTTGAAAACGGAGCAGTTTTTTTATCCATACCGTCCGTTCCAAATGGCTTTGCACTGTTATTTCTAAACAGCATTTGTTGTTTAACTGTGTGTAATTGTATCAAAATGTGTTATCCTTCAATTTGTTTCCTTCAAATTCTAATCAAAATATGTTCCTTTTGGAATTCGGGTAGAAACAGACCTTCATGCAATCCCATCTGGGTAGGTACCAGCTATTCATCAGATATTCTACCGGCAAACAGCGATACTTAGGATTGTTGTGTTCCGTTTTGACATTTGTGTGAGCCAGTTTAACCACAGGCACAATGAACATAACATCTTATCTCCGAAGGTTAGTGGTGCATTGATGAAGTAAGAAATGATCAATATTTCTTACAGGGCCAATGTCTATGGGCGCTGCTGACCACTGGTCATCAGGCGGCAAATTTGACGTCGCCTTCTATATATTAAAATAAATAAACACAAGATTATTGATATACATTTTTTAATCACAGCATTTTTATGTAAAGAGACTTGAATTGAAGCAAAGGATAAAACGACACGTACACTGTACAGATATTAAAAGTATTGAAAAAACTAAAACGTATACGTCCAATCAAAATGATTAAAACGCCAGCCGTCTCGCAGAAAGTAAAAGGAATATTTTAAACATGGCAATAGGTATCTGAGGGAACGTTGCCTTCAGAACCAATGCAGTTGCTCGCAGCGATAGGATTCACACCGCAGACGAAGCCGCGGGCGCCAAGATAACGAACTTGGAGTTCTACATTGTCGTTTGAATACAGTTTTCATTTTAATATTTCATAAACTGTAAAAAAATATTTTATAACAAGATTTAAATTTGAGAAGTTAAGTTTCATATGCGAGGATTTTTGAAGTAAAACTTATTTCGATGTGAGTTAAGGGTAACGTATTCCTTTTTAAGAATACAACTTTCAGTAAAATACCAATACGTTTGACTATCGTTGATAAATAAGATATCATAATAGCCTATTTGAATATGTTTTATACTGAAACATTATAATTTCGTTTATTTTTATTTAAATTATTTTTGTAATCAATTTTCTTTATTGATTATTTGATTTGTTATACAATTTTAAAAATTTAGTATTCATATTCACTATGACTTTTTTTTTCATGGCATTGGTTGGCGGACGAGCATACGGACCACCTGATGGTAAATGGTCACCACCGCCCATAGACAAAGGCGCTGTAAGATATATAAACCATTCCTTACATCGCCAATGCGCCACCAACCTTGGGAACTAAAATGTTATGTCCCTTGTTCCTGTGATTACACTGGCTCACTCACCCTTCTAACCGCAATACAACAATACAGAGTACTGTTATTTGGCGGTAGAATATCTGACGAGTGGGTGGTACCTACCCGGACGGGCTTGCATAAAGCCGTACCACCAAGTAAATTTTGCTCTATCGTCTTCCATTGAGATTCATATAACCGCTAAAATGAAAGCTTCCGAGGCGTTATATGTGTATATTTCTTATATTCTTATACTATGATTAACGATATATACATTGCATTGAAATACAGCTACAATGTATTTACATAATTATTTAGCCTTGACAGGAAAACCAAATGATTGTACAAATTATAATATAACATACAGAAGAACCGCTATCCTTTATCTTGTGCGTATTGTGTCTGAATGCAGATAACGAAACTCCCCATCTAACTCCTTGAAGCTAAATATGATGCAGACTTTGTCATTTAACTCCGCACTTCAAGCTATGCATTCAACCGTGAAGAGTATAAAACAAAGTTTCAAAGTTTGCGAATAGCAATATAAAACTAGGAACATTGATAACAGAGGATATGTTGATACAGTTTGTATATCATATATGTAACATTAAACGTTGTTTCAAGGCATAGAAGTATATCTAAAGAAATTTAAGGTAATATCATGGTAGTTTGTCAAGAATTAAATCAATTTAAAACAGTTTTATATATAAAAAAAATTTTTATACACATTTACAGACGCACACATGCACAGTCGAGGTGTATATATGCGTCAATGAATCTTGAACTGAGTTGAGGGAGCACCACCGGCCATGTTTACGATGTTTGAAAGGACTTCTTAATTTTTGTTAATTGTAATTCGCTGATTGAAAAAAAAATGTATTTTACAAAATTCTTAATATATGTGTATATATAAAATTTTTAATCATTATTGTTATCACAAGCGGATTGATGTCATAAATTTTTTTCGTAAAAATTATTGAGATTTTTTCCAATAACTTCTATTTTCCTTGACTAATAATGTTCGGGAATCCAAGATTGTCTGTCTACATTAGTATTTACTAGTTGATAAGTTTAACTGCTGATTGTGTCATTTCAATTGAATGTTCATGCTATTAGAAATATATCTTTTTAAATCATCTAACACTTTTTCTACCGTATTTATTGTTCAAATTCCAACCAGAGATTATTCTCGCGTCCCATCCTCTGAGCCCAATTACCTGCATAGCGCAGGTGAAATGACTTGTGAACTATTCAACATCTATGGTCCGTATTAAAGGAAATGCCAAAATTCAAAATGAATTTCCTGAGTTTCAATTAGTGGGAATACCTCGAAACTCCCGGCTTAACGTAATAACACTTTGACGTTTCGTAACTACGCCTTCACCTGCTTCAGATTTTCCGACGTATAATCGAATAATATACTTCGTACGGCTGATAAGGGTGCGTGCCTTTTCTTCTGACGATGGCCTAGTGTTTCATATCCATTTGCCAAAGTGTGGTTATGAAAAAAACCAAATACTTATTCTTATTGATAGTAAAGGTAATCTTCTATATACTGGTATATATTTACTTGATACAGACAGATATACTGCAAAAGTCGAGAGTCACTTCGACCGTTGACGTTGTGACATTTGAGACCTCAAGTTGTTATGTAGGTTCATTTTTAAGGGAAAATGGAAAATCTAAATTCTCTTTAAATTTGACTAATAAAAATAAATTAAATCAATAAGTATGTAAAACTGACAAAAACTATTGTTTCTAAGAAATCTTGCCTATAATAAAAGTTTTTTAAAATAACTTAGCAAGCCTTGTTACATTAATTACTCATTCATTTTATTATTATTATTTTAATTTGGCTTTTATTTGAGCCGAGAGGGCGCAGCTTATTTCGCCAATGTCATTAAAATAAATGAAGTATTACTTATTTGACATTAAAGAAGGCTCTAGTGTAAAAGGGTTAAAATATATCTACTGTTCAGTAATATTGTAACAACAACGAAACGAACAAAATTGAGCATTTCGTTATTGGGACGTAGAAGATCGATTATTTTTAGAACGATATAAAATTAGGATTGTAGATATCATCTTAATTTGATTGTATTAAGAAGATTCCAATTTTAAATTTTGTACATGAAAAGATGATGGGACAGATTCACACACACATTGGATATTAATATTTTATATACGTAATATAAAATCCCTCCATCACAGTTTTTTTTATAAATGAACATAACGATAAAGAGACGTTTGAAGTATTAAAATGTTATAAAATCGCTCCTTCTTTAGTCGAACGATTAACATTTCGCCTTTTAGCAACATCTATGCACATCTTAATATACGATATTGAATCAAAGGAGCAAGCTTTATTATGACGTCATTCCTGCCAGGGACAATGAACCCGTGCTTTATTACGTGGAAAAGGGAGTTCAATTATTTCGGTATTAGCATATTTTCTTAATAAAAAACTCGATTTTGTTGAAACTAGCGTCGCTGTCGACGCTTTTTATTTCCACTCGAGAAATATGACACGTTTTTTATTATAACGTATTACTGTTTTTATTTGGCAAAATTATTCTGTTTTTTAAACATTTGTGAAATAGAAGATCCTGCAAATTGAGTTCTGAGTTCAAATGAAATGACTCCAAAATGCTATAATAATTTTGTTTGTATACAGAAAGAAAAATATGTCTGTCCATAATTAATATAAAACTATTTTCTTTTATTTTATTATTACTTAAAGTCATAAAATATATCTAATTGAGAATAAGTTCAACGTATAGTTAAACTTATAAACTTAGTTCCAATCAATGTTCCGTATTCCATCTTTTACTACAAAGGTAAAATTGCGTAGATTTTCTAACGTAGAATACGTTGAATAATATGAACCCAAATTCATAGTCGATTCTATATTAAAGTATTCAAAGCGGACCGTTTGATTTTCAAATTCAGTATAAAAATATGTGACGAAATTAGAATATATTCCCATATAAAATATTTAAAATGGCATACCTTTTAGCGGCGTCCTTAAAAGCATAAATATAAAAATTGTTTAAATACGAGGTGCTTTTAAAATAAAGGACCTCTCTCACCTTCGACGTTTAACCCCCATCTTTGAGATAGTTTACGATAGACACGCTGCTCGGAATTCAATTTTGTATGCTAAGCGCCGATTAAGCGTACGATGTGGGGAAATTCACCGAAAATTCTGGAAGGTACTGACAAACGTGAGTGAAAGGGAAATATTGTATTTTTTACCTGATTAAGCAATAAGATTTATATACCTATATCAAGTTTGTATGGCAACTTCGGTAGGTATCAAAATGTTACACTGACATCAGAAATGTTACCAAAAATTTTGAGTTGCCCAGCGATTTTTTCTGCTTTAAAATATTCTGTCCATTACTTTAACAGCAATACAATAAACCGAGATTCACATGCTACCTACCTTTGAGTCCAAAAAATGTGACTAAAAAGTTTCCTTATTGTAATTACAAGAGCCGAGATGGCCCAGTGGTTAGAACGCGTGCATCTTAACCGATGATTTCGGGTTCAAACCCAGGCAGGCACCACTGAATTTTCATGTGCTTAATTTGTGTTTATAATTCATCTCGTGCCCGGCGGTGAAGGAAAACATCGTGAGGAAACCTGCATGTGTCTAATTTCAACGAAATTCTGCCACATGTGTATTCCACCAACCCGCATTGGAGCAGCGTGGTGGAATATGCTCCATACCTTCTCCTCAACGGGAGAGGAGGCCTTAGCCCAGCAGTGGGAAATTTACAGGCTTATTATGTAATTACAAATACTTTTCTTTTTTATTTTCCATACAAATTTTCATCCCCTAGTTTAGTTTTTCCTTCTAATTCACATAACTTTCTGAGCACTTCTTCCGCCTATATAAGATTTGTAGACCATTTAAAATTAAATTACGTTTTTATACATTTACAATAGTTCTCTGATATACTAACATTTTGCTTTCTAAATTACAAAATGAAGAATGTGTCTATAACTGCGTAATGAAAAAGGGGTTTTAATATTGTAGCTTGTTTGCATGTCAAGTTTACTTCTTAAGGGCTACCCTCTCTCATCGTAGGGAGTGTATGAGGGCCCTCCATGTTTTAATATCAGGAGATTACTGCCTCATTAATGCATGGTCATGCCACATTTTAAGTTTTATTGCGGCACGCGTTGTAATGCCGACTGGTTCGTTTCAATCGTTTTAACTTGGAAATTTGAATTTAATGGTTATACAGCTAGGTTTAAATATTTAAAACGGTATATTATAATAGGTGCATATCATGAACGGAACGTAAGTGGAAGAATGTTATAATTAAAAATGTAGTTTATGAGTAAAGATACCATTAATTGAATAATTTCGATACACAAGCAGTACGTATTCAAAGGATATCGTTTTGATTTTTATTTAAGTTGAAAATTAATAATAAACCTTCTTTTTCAGAATACATGAATTTTACATTAGCTTTTAGTAACGAAATATAGAAAATTAAAAATTCATTAAAAGCGAAATCATTACTTAAAATTAACCCATAAATTTATATATATATATATATATATTAGGGTGTCCCTTATATGACCAAAAACTATTTTTTTTTAAATTTCGAAATGCATACCCTCTTCTTTTTTTTATAAATGCTAAAACATACTCAAATATGAAATTTCATCTTTTTAACATGATCGCAATCCGTGCCGACCAAGCTACAAAGTTTATTAAAAGTCATTTATTTACCTGATAGTTTTGTCCGCTATAAAATGAACATAAATATATATCAAACTATATATAAATACGACAAATGAAGTGAATAAGAATTGAAATAAAATAAGATAAACATTATTCTTTAGTTAAAAACATAAAATAATAATAATCAGTCAGGGGGTAACTGATCTTTAATGTAGGTTTTTCCAGTCTGCATACAAACTTTTATGTTCCTGAACACAGTACAACAAGAATTGTTTTTACTCTATTTCAACTGTAATAATTCCGTTAAAATCTTGCATTAATTTGACCGCCCTTTCAGCAGAGCCATTTACAACGATCAAACGACTTATTCTTCTTTTAGTTTCCAAAATAGTAGCATTACCATTAATTAGAGAAAGAAATTGTTTGCTCTTTTCCGATACAAAATCATCTAGTGTTTTAAAGAAAAAACAATTTAAATAACAAAAATAAATACATCAAGTAATGTAAAAAAAAACGAACAAAAAATTAGCTTATCTAACAATTTTCAGGTCAGTTCTTCCTTGGTTGAAACTTAGCGTTTGCCAAAATCTGAGTTTTTATCCCTGTTTAAGTTGGCAATCACTTTCATCTGTTATTATCTTCATCAGAAATGTCTTTGTTAAAATTCTTGCATTTTCCCAAAATCACTTCCTAATCACAAGATTTGCACTTTACCGACAGTCAGTTTAACTTCGAGAATATTGGACAAGTTTCACCTACACTATTGACTGTGTGAACATTTCGATTAGATGGTAATTTTGCATTTTATTTGATGGCTGACAATCCGATAAAGAAAATATTTTTCGTAATTCTATCGACATATATATAATATATTTTTCAATAAACAATAACGCATTAAAACTCTTAAAAATAACGTAAAAAATGACAAATACAATATATAGTTAGTGGTCGCAGCGCAACACCCGCGGAACTGGTATGGAGAACTTTAAATCGCAAGTCGGCACGGGTTGTCGTTAATAAATCGGGCTTAAAATTTTTTCTAGGCAATATTGGGTTATTACTAAAGTTTTAAGAAGGTATGCGTAAAAATATATCGAAGTTGAAATTTAAGGGACACCCTAATATATAATCCTTAGGAAAAATGTTTACGAACGAAATATTCCAATCTCGTGCCATTCCTCAGTTCCACGCTTGAAGTATCAATGGATAATTTAATTAAAAAAGGCATTATCTACGACTCCTCCTTAATTGACATGACAAAAACAGACAGTACGGATCGATTATGAATCAGATTACTTTCTTCTTTATGTTTTCATGTGTATTTGTGATGTGTAAGTCTGTGACGTATTGTTGAAGGCTTCTGAAATAAAAGAAGATCGGAGTTTGCTCCTCGTTGCTTCGACGCAAATATGTTCTATGTATTTCATGACTACGTCATTGGTAATAGTCTCATTAGTATCTTTGAGGAAACAGAATTTTCTGTTAAGAATACTCGTAGTAGCTCATAGATTTATAGCTGTCGAAGTAATATTCCCATTGAGAAGAACAGAAAGTTTTCTTGCGAGTGAAATCCGGTTCGTGTCGGATTGCGTCTTGTCGAACTATGAAATTGCCCCTGTGCGACATACGCCTTCACTTCAGTGTTTTTGAAATAACCGCCTTTGTCGATTTTTTTTTAATTTAAAATAATAATAAATAAAAAATTAAATATTATTATTATTACATTATATTACGAAATAATTTAATGATATCTTATTTACGACGTTTATTATAAATTATGAACATAATAAGCGAATCATTAATTAAAGTCTTATTAAATATTAGTTTATTCATTTTCTGCAATTAATTAATACGTAAGCATTACATTTTTGGTATTAATTTAATTTGTTCCAGGAGGATAGCGTATTAAAAAATAATGTTAAGAGAGGCAGTCTGAGTATCACAAAAATGTGCATTCCTGTAAGACGTACGGAATTCAATAAAGTGCCTCAGGGCAGCAAGAAAATACCTCGAAAATCAGTTTTTTTACTGCATTGTATATCATTACGTTGGTGGAATGTTTTGTATATTTGTATTGCTTAATATACTATAATCGTTATGAGTATTTTTTTATGAATAGTACTTATTATACCCTGTACAAGATAGCTTGATCTTTTTGACAGATGTAAATTTTTCAGATCGACACGACTTTGCAATGACGAACATATTATTTTCTTAATTGAATGATTTTAAAAATTGTATTTTTTTTTAAATAATCCGTATAATACAAAAGTTCCTAAAGATTCAAGCGTTATGAGAATTAAATAGGTAATTTAAAAAAAAATTGAATTCTAATTTCAATTAAGCATTGCATCGTGCCATCGACAAGATCTGTCAAAAAGATCAAGCTAACTTGAACAACTTACGTTGTGTTATTAATATATGTACATATATGTCTAATATGAACAAAATTGTGTTCTAACTAAAGTAAAAGTCACAGCCTGTAAATGTTCGACAGCTGGGTTAAGGTCCTTTGAGGAGAAAGCTTGGAGATTATTCCACCATGCTGCTCCATTGCAGGTTGGTGGATACACATGTGGTAAAATTTCATTGAAATTAGACACGTGCAGAGTCGCTTACGATATTTTCCTTCACCGCCGAGCACGGGATTAATTATAAACATAAATGAAATTAGTGGTGCCTGAATTCGTAATTACCGGTTAAGATACACCTGGTCTAACCACTGGGCTATCTTGGTTCAATAACTACTTACAACACGAATCTTAAAATTAATAATTTATAATGACTTCAATGTATTGGCCTTTTCCTGGATTCGTTACAACATTTAACATTTATGTGAATGACTCAGAAACTTTCGATCATATTGCAGGCAATTCAGGTACAATATCAATGAAACTAAATTTAATAAACATTTATGTAACATACAGTTTGCAATTCAAAATATTAAAAAAAAATCTTAAATCAAGAAATCTCCTATTATAAGCACTTTTGATTATATTGTATTGAATTGGATGTAACAGAAAACTAGGAAAAACTCTTAAGTAAATAAAAATAAATTCATTAATTATAACTCCAATCTGTTTCGTCGTCTTTATATATTACTATTATGTAATAATATTATAATTTTTTAACAAAAACTCGAACTGGAAATCATTTTTAAATCATCCGCCCTATCTTTGCCCTAAGCGACAGCAGGTTCTTTTCAATGGTTATTTTTTGGACGCACATTGCGGTCGCAGCTTTTGCTACATAACATGTGTGTTCAATGCCTTATTGTTTTCATTTTGCGAATGTTAAAGCAGGAGTCATAACAGTAAATTTAAATAAAAAAATATATGAACCCCTCACCATACATCACGCTCTTAGTATTTTGGAATGCAATCGAAAGTTCCAGACGATTTACGCGATGCCTAGTGACGTATAGTCCCTATTAGTGCAATCCATCCTGTAACCGGAATTATTTAGTGTATGCACTTAGGTGCATTGGGGTCATAGTGATCACGGCTTGGAAGCGATCATAGTATTGAAAGCGTTTTTCATATTAATCTAATCTACATATCCTTAAATTAATGGCTAAATTTTCAAATATTTAATTAATAAATTCATCTCAAATCCACAACCATATCAAATGAAACTATAATTCTGCAAAGTATTATTTGATTTTTTGTAATATTTTATTTGTCATCGTGTACCAAGTATCCTTTAAATTTTAAGTAGTGATCTTTTGGCGACGTTGCAGCTCAAGTCCTACTTAAAACTACTCATCTCTTTCAGAATTCAAAACATTCCCCCAAATTATTTTGGGGTCTTTTCAAAAGCTCATATTAAACACTTGAAAGCACGTGTCTGAAATAATTTTGCAATTAAATCAAGTGGATACGAGATTGTCGTCTGTTTGTAGCATTAGCACCCTCTTATGTACATTATAAGGGTTGCATTTCGCCATGACTGATTTGACAAGTGTACACAATATTTGAAGAGATGATCTAACCGAGTGGAACACATGTATCTGAACCGAAAATTGTTGTTTCAGATCTGGATAAGTACCACTAAGATTTCATGTTCTTAAAATGTGTTTATACCAATTCATCTCACTCGGTGGTGAAGACTTTTTCTTCACCATTGTGACAAATTTATCAGTGGCATAACGTAGTAAAATAAGATATCAAAATGAATTATTCGAAAAAGGATTAGCGGCTTTTACCCAGCAGTGAAACATTTAAGGCAATACATATAGGTAGCAGATAATGATAGATTTTGAGGAATGTCAAGACCGTGACGTGAAAGGATTGTGTAGCTGTAAAAAAATATAATTTACAAAGCTGTCAATGGTATAATGTCAATTCGTTCGTTAAAAGCAGTTATTAAAAAATTGGAAATAATCAAATTAAAATTAAATAAAAAAATATTCCAGATAATTGTATGAGAGCTCCGTGATTTGTAGAAGAACAAGACGTAGTCTCTTCCTATCGCTTTCAAAAACCCTCGCCCTTGTACGTTTATAGACTGCACTCAATCTAAAAACAATATCACTAAAGTATTCATGACAAATTGTTGCTTAACGAAGAGGAATAACTAGGTAAACATCGAGTTTTTAGCAGGGGTGATATTTTGGGTGTGGTCCTACTTACTGCGGTTTTTGTGAGACAAATTACGATAAGACAATTTTATAAATAATTGAAAATAAGATGAAAATAATTGCATCTACAAAGTAAAATACAATAATTGACAAAGTAATAGCCCTGGTCTAACGATTTCGCTCAAAAGGAATTAGATTTACTTACAGTAAATAGTCTCCATACATATAAAAAACCTACAACAGTTCAAAAGAAAGAAACGAAACACAGACGCACTTTGAAAATAATAAAGTACTGTGATAAAAATGAATGCAAAGCTTTATTTTATATCTCTTTCTGTTAATTGAGATATACTTACAGATACTTTTTCCGCTATAAGTGACGTCACAAACAAACAAACAGCGGTAGGGTGCTTAACTACGCAACGATGGTAACACCGTTTAGATTGATGGCAGATGCAATTTGCGAACGACTCGGATTTATTGACTATGATAAAGAAACATTTGCGGCACATTTCCATAATGGAACCTCCCAATCGGTTCAATTGCTTATGAAGAAGAATATCATTAAGGTAGTGTTTTTTGTTGCTCTTGGAAGATGTCTCGTAACCCTTAGATTTGTTGTGTTATATTAAAGTAAGGTATGTAAAGGTACTTCAATCTGCTTTAAAATTGTGTTTATTATCACCAGTTTTATAGAAATAATATGTTAAACAATTTTAATTTGGTAAAACAAATTTAAAATAATATTACGATAACGCCATTCCACCAAGAAGATCCGCCACGAAACTCAGCAGTTTCCACCATTTCTTTTTAAACTATATACAAAAAAAAACCATTATGTAAAGGTAACCGCGTCTAGTGTTCACGCGTCGACAAACATTTATGCGACGATTCGGAGAGATAATTTGTTGGAAGGATTTGGCAAATTAACTGGTCCCATTATTTGAGAAAATGTTACAAATATCTTATTAAATATCTGGAAAAATATGTGTACAATAATTTCTTCTACATGTGATGTAGGAAAAATAAATAATAATAATAAAAATAGTGATTTTTTAAATTATGCATATCTGCATATGAACAAATATTGAAGAAAAATCAGTGGACATATTGAATTCAAACTGAATGTGATAATAATTGTCTTAACACCTGGACTCATATATAAAGTATCGAATAGTGAGAATATTGAAACGAATCAAAAGGCTGCATCTGTCATCTACATATTGGATACCGGAAAGTGTCGGATACATTAATTAATATAGTTAATAAATAATAATTAAAGAAATTAAATCAGAAAAAAATTCTTCATCGTATAAAAACTTAATTCCATTTCAATTTCCTTAATCTGACCCTTCCTGACTTAAAAGAATGCTGTCTAATCATTCATTTCATTTTCACCCCGATTAGAGCCCCACTGCTACGTCAGATTATCGACCACAGGACAATTTCTTAATCGTGATAGGGAAGAAAACAAATCACCGACACACCGCAGCGAGTTGCGGTACGATACCCGGGGGACATGCTACTATCCCTTAGAAAATGCACTTGGTGTATGGTCCATGGTCTAGGCTGAAGAGTTGTGATACACTTTTTATCTTTATTGAATCTTGACATAGCTTTAAGAACAAATGTGCAACTCACTAATATGACATTCTACTACTATTTTGAATGTTGGTACCAAAGATAAAAATCAGTTTTCTTGCACGATAATATTTTGCAAAAATAGGAATAATTTGAATCAAGTAATTAGTTCAACAGAAATTCAAAAATGTTTGTAACTAGACATCCTTTAAAGCTTTGTCTTACTGAATTTGTCTGTCTTTTCACTTGAATCCTCCGGAGACAACTGCAAATAGCGGTAAAATGGGGGTAACATTCCCCAGTGCAACTGACTTTGACGGATCTATCTTCCCTTGCACACCTAATAAACTAATGCGTCGATGTATCCTTCTATCTAAATAGACATTGGCAATTTACTGAGGGTCTTTTTTTGCGGTGTAATAGAATAAATATATTTATGGACTATGGGAGGGATTTGGAAAAGCATTCCATGAAGTAAATCACTATATTATTTCTCGGAAATAGTCACGGCTTGTTTTGGTTGGATTTAAAAATATATTTCCTATTGTTACATATGTATATATAATATGTACTTAGATAGTATTTATGAAAGGATGAATTATTTATTTAATCCTTAAATCATAACATGAATTAATTTAATTTTTCTTTTCAAAATACAATCTGTATTGTTTTGACGCTATAATTATTATAAGTTTAATTATTTTCCAAAGATTAGAGGAGAGAGGAAGGATTAATTAATTATTAGAACTAAATACGATGTTGCTAAGCGTTCAAATTAAAGGAGTTCTTATAGTATTAAGTTAATACAATTCTCGAAAATAATACAATTGACATAATGTTTTTCTATTTTATTTACTGTTATATTGTTGTTCCTTGTCTCTGAAACATTACGCATGTTGCAGTGCAACCTCAAACTGGTTAAAGTGTGACACAATATATTTGGTGGATTTACACACAGACCACATGTTTTACTGCGACATTGTAGTGATTCAGCTTGCGTGCCTTAGCAAGCAAGTGCGTTGTGTTAATACTGCAGACAGAGTTGGATTTACTCTGATTTATTAACACGAATCACCATATTCAGATTTGTTAGCAACTGAGAGATCTTCTATGAAATATATGATACACGGGCCTTCAAATTTTTGGACATACTTTTATGGTTTGGAGAAATTTATTATTTTACATATATCTTTTCCTAATTTGTATTTAGCACATAAAATTTAATTTGAATAATGCAATTGCTAACAAAATAAAAATATGTTAAGAACCGTTATCCTGGCTTTGAATTCAAACCAAACGTAAATACTATTTTTTTTTTTACTTTTTATATTACTTGCATATATTGTTCCAATGTTATATATTTTATGTTTTACACAAGAAGTCTTGCTTGGGGATCAACCTGTTCTTGGAAAATGATTGAAATTTAATAAAGCCTAGCAACTGCCGGATTGAAGGCTGCTGGTTTACTAAGGATAAGAATTCAATTTTCTATCAGCTTTTAGCGGTGAGTGAAGGTACAATAGGCGAATCCACTTTGTATTCATTGGCCCCTATCGTGTTAGGCATAAGGTCGATAATCCTCTAGGTGTCTGTGAATGTTTAGTTCGCAGTACATATTCTGTACGGAGTACGTGCTGAAATCGCAATAAAGGTCCAATCACATGCCCTTCAAAGGAAGCTTTTTGTACGCCGGCTGTGCTGTGCGATGTGAATGCCTCGAGTCGGTAAAAGGAGGTGGCTTTTCTTTGTAAATATATTACGTTATGGATACGAAAATTATGAAGCAGATAATGGAGAGGCGCTTTTTTCAGCTGTATGAGAATCTCAAAATTGTTTGCAAATCCTCAAAACCAATATTAATATTGCATTACATGATATTCATAAAAGATACCTATATAAAAAGAATATTAGAAATTATCAGTGTAGAATTTTCCAGAATCTAAAGTGTACGAAAATATGTCCTATTTTGTACACAAGGTTATTTCATGATCATTTACACAACTGAAGATGATGTAAATACTATTAATTACATTAAGACACACAGTCAGAAGTCAGAAGTCCCGTGCATACGAGGAAATCATGTAAAGCCGTTGGTTCTGCGCCTGAATTCTTACCGTTCGTATTGGATTTGTCGTTTCCTCAGATTACGACAGTGATGGAATAAAAAATGCATCAGTGTATACACACTTGTGTGCATGTGTGTGTAATATGTATGCGCGTAGTTGGCTGTAGGCTGTTGGCAAAATGGAAAAGATATTTTTTTATATTTTTAGAGGATTTGTAGATCTTGTATTGGATTTGCTCGTTTAATCAAACACATAATTTTTAGATTACTCTTAAAGTATAGTTGAGTATCATCTGGTTGATCAACGGATGTTGTTTCTCAAAGCCGGAATTTATTCTTTGAACTAAAATTAAATTAAAACCGCATTGACAATGTCCTTAATATTTACGGTTTTCAGTAAAAGTAACAGCTCGTGAATATTCCATTACTGGGCTAAGACCTCCTTTGCTGTTAAAGTGAAGAGTTAATTGTTTTCGGGTCGAGATTATTTATAGGTTTCCTTCGGGTGGCATTTGCACGTCAGCGCGCATTTTCACGCAAATTACTATTTATTAATTTTTTTTTAAATATAATAGAAAGAGTATCCAGGTAACCCTAATCGAAGTATGCTTTGACGGGGTCACCTGACTCCAATTCGAGATCATGTGAGAAATGTTGATTAAAGTTGGGGAAATTTCATCTTAGTCTTACGGCTCTATGCAAGTCCGCCTGAGTAGGTACCACTTACTCGTCACATAATCTACCATTTTACATTAACAGCCTGTAAATTTCCCACTGCTGGTTTAAGACCTCCTCTCCCTTTGAGGAGAAGGTTTTGGAGCATATTCCACCACGCTGCTCCAATGCAATTGGTGGACTACAAATGTGGCAGAATTTCGTTGAAATTAGATACATGCAGGTTTCCTCACGATGTTTTCCTTCACCGCCGAGCACGAGATGAATTATAAATACAAATTAAGCACATAAAAATTCAGTGATGTTTGCCTGGGTTTGAATCCTTAATTATCGGTTAAGATGCACGCGTTCTAACCACTGGGCCGTCTCGGCATTCACATAATCTACCGCCA
The DNA here is from genome assembly GCF_037043105.1 of Vanessa tameamea. NCBI lineage: Eukaryota > Metazoa > Arthropoda > Insecta > Lepidoptera > Nymphalidae > Vanessa > Vanessa tameamea. The sequence continues at coordinate 9,383,228 of NC_087323.1, forward strand.
AACAATAATACTAAGTATTGTTATGTTCCAATTTGAAGGTCGAGTGAGCGACTACTCTACAGGAGCAAGATACATAATCTATTTGCTAAAATAAAAAATAAGAATTAGGATTATATATTGGAACAAAAATAAGTTTTTATTCATCAAAATTCCTCATGAGGCATTAATGCCAGCTGTCGAAACGTTGCAGCGACAGCGACGTACGATTTTGTTTCGGGAATATCTTAATTTAATCAAATAAAAGCCATAAAAGAGTAAAAGTTCATTTGTGCCAGCTTAGAAATCAAATCATAGTATTTTTTATGTAAAATTCAATCCATTATCGATTTTATTCATAACGCAACCAAGTTACGAAATCGCCATGAAAACAAATTAATCAACAAACTTCTCCCCTCCCGGTTATTTCGTCAAGCAACAACATATTGCGAACTCAAATTATTGGCCAAGTTTCACTTGGTATCGTTAAATATAGGGGCCTATAGTCCCCTTGAGGATACCTAAAATCTCGATCGAGTTTACGATTCGTAAACGCTTAAAACTTGAAATCCGTTTTCAAGTTTTAATGATAGTTTATGTAAGGTAAAATAAAGTTTGAGAAGAAATCATGTCTTATGGCAAAATTTTCTTCTACATACTCGTATATCAATTTGTTCCTGTAATTTTATTCTATCTCTATTGTATCTAAATTGCTATTAATATGAAATTTCTTAAGCAATAAAAATCTTATTATAAGGTTGGTACATCTGTTTAATAAATTTTTTTTTTTTCGATGCAACTGCATATTTAACTGCACAACGTCGATTCAAAAGTACTTACAAGAGCTTACTTAAATCTATGCTAATATTATAAATGCAAAAGTAATTCTGTCTGTCTGTTGCACTTTAACGGCAAAACTACTGAATCAAATTTGATAAAATGTTGAACTCCATGCAAGAACGTAGGCTACATTTTTACGGCTAATACGATTAATCCCTAAAACGCGAGCGAAGCCGCGGGCGACAAGTAGGGAAGGATTTGTTTCCTATTTTAGTAAGCCTCTTTGTTAAAACGGACACTACATAACTGAATTTACATTTTATAAAGCAAAGCAAAAAAAAAAAGCGAATAATTTCAAATGACATTTTAATTATGTCTAACAAATATTTTTAACTGCAACGTTTTATGAAAATATTAGGTAAAAGAATAGCAAAAAATATTATATTTTTCCATTGTAAGTTATATTCATTTTTGTTAACATTACGAAGGCTAACAAACCCGATGCAACTTCTCACGGTTTGCGCAAACACTGCCCTTATTGAAAGCAAACAAAATTAAATCGTCCTTCAGGCGATTTTCTTTATATATATTTTTCTACGAAACACAAGGTTGAACCGTGTTTGCCTTCAATTTAAATAATAGCATATAAGCTTATTTTCTAACTGTTGCTTAGGAATTCAGTTATGTAATTTAAATGTATTTACAGTTGATAGATTTTTCTTTGTTTTTATGCGACGCGTACCTTGAACTTCCTAATATAATACTTAATTACTTTTTTTTTTAAAGAATAGAAGCAATGCGTATAATTTAAGGCATACTAATATTTCTATAGTCCCCTCTATTTAAGCGTAAAATTTGTGTTAGGGGTGGGAACGAAAATTGGCCAAGTGGTCAGGATTGATCCTGCGACTATTTACATCGCCAGGAGCCAAACCATTGCGCAATTACGCTTTAAAATTTCATTTCAGTTGTTAGTATAATCAAGTGTAGTTAAATATTATTACTCAATTAACCTAGTTCTGTACAAAAGATTGAATCCTTTTTTCTAATAAGTTTTGGTTCTGGTAACAATACTATGTGATATTTTATATTTATGCATGGATAGCGCAGTCAAAACGTGTGCATTTTAATCGATTAAATCGATTATGTCAATATGAGTAAACTAAACAGAATGTTCATGTGCTTAATTTTTGTTCATATATCTCGTACTCAGCGGCGAAGAACATCGTCTACTATATGTGCCGAACAACTCGCATTGGAGCAGCGGGCAAATCCTCTCAAAAGGCGAGGCGGCCTTAGCTCAGCAGAAAACAATTACAGACTTACTTTAAATAAAAAAACAATGCATAAAATTAATCTTAAGATAACCTTCGCACTATTTTTAAAGACATACATATATTTGTATATCACTATTATATCGAATATCACTGAATTTATATTATATCTAATAAGTAATTACTTTATGCTGTATATTTGGCCAGTCACAACATTGTTCATTGTTTTGCAGTTGATTCAATTTCTTAAAATAGTATTTAAGGTAAGAAAAGTATAGTTGATTGAAACAAATAACGCTACATCTTCAATTTGAAATAATAGTACGAACAAAGACGCCCCGGGGAGCTCTTGGTGCAACTGGCTCATTGCTTATATTTATCGCTACGTGTGTTCCGTACAATGTTTTCCACTTTTATAGATATTTATCACTTTTAAACCGACTTCAGAATATTGTTCGATATTTGAAATGTAATGTTGTAATGTTTCATCGTTGTGATTGTAAATCCTAAACCTAATAATTTATTAATAAGTAAAGATCTTTTAACTTGGTGATTTGCATAATTGGAACTCAAATTTTCCTAGAATTCTTAGATACCTTGTACGCGTATCTTTTGTATGGTCATAAAATATAAATAAACATATATCATACATATGTATATTTCGACGGAAAATGATGTATAGTGTTAGCTACCTTCTCTTACTTCTGCGTATTTTTAGTTATACTAATATTAATAATTTAATATATTTTTTAACGTTTGAAAAACAAAAATTACGTAACAATATTTTATTAAACAATCAACAAATCACGAAATCTTGTGTAAAATTGCTATAAAAAAACATTTTTTTAAAAAGATTATTTAAGAAGAATTTTATAAAAAACAGTATTGCTACAACTAACATCCAACTCTTAATACTTATCCTGTGAATTTTAACAGCAGACAAAGTATTCCAAGCAATTGTTACCGTAATAAATAGTTCGTTTAAACTATTTACGCTGGCCACACTGGAGAAATGTTTGCACGGCATTAAACATTTGCCCACAGTTAACTGTTGTGAGCTTACTCCTGTCGTGGATGCTTTTTATAGAAAACTAAATATTTTTAAACGAAAATCTTTAAATATTTAAACAAAGAATCGTGGAAAATAGACTGCGTTCTGATCGCAATTGATGAATCGATACCTGTGGTCTTAGTACAGTGTTTATTTACTAAAATATTTTTTAATCGATTTCCAAAAAATAAGGCAGTTGAATTGTCTATATATAATTTATGTTTGGTCGCGAATAGATTTTTGTTATTGTACTGCATATATATAAACATATATATATATATATATATATATATATATATATATATATATATATATATATATGTATGTATCGTTGGATTTTGTGTAGATCTATGGTTATCATCATGACATTGATTATTGGAATCATTAAATTTTTATTCACAGAAAATATTTTTTTACTTTATCATTATAAAAAATAGATGTTTCGATTTATTACACTGATGCATTTTGTTTGATGGCCTCAAGCTAGAAACCACAAATTAAGATGACCATTTAAGATTAAGTTTATTTTATCTTTCTAAACTTTCAGTCATGGGTTTAATCGTGGAAACGATTTTTATAGCGGCCATTTGTATTTTTCAGTTGTAAGAGGTGGTCTTACAGTGTTTCTTCACATGTTAAGCTTTTCGATTCGTAACAATTGTCTCATCTTAAGGAGGAGGTTAAAAGATTAATCCTTCACGCTGCTCTAATGCTGGTGATATATGTGAGAGCTTCATTCGAAACATACATACAGGTTTAATTACAATGAGAATTTGAAAAAGTTCAGATAACTTTTTGTACTTATTAGATTACCTATTTATAGTTAACAAATAATTAATAAATTAAAGTAATTAAAGATAGATAATCATAGAAAAAATGGGGTCGTTCAAAGCATATTGAAGTTCATACTACACTTCGATTGCTTTCCAGGTCTGGTGGCTACCTTATAAAGCTACCCTGAATTCAAACCGACTAAAAAACTCGACTAAAAAATTTTATAATTTTCCGTCAAGAAATACATTTTTGTGAAATAGACATTCTCATAGACTCCGCAATAAATATACACCATTCCTTACATCAGCAATGCGCCACCAACTTTAGAAACTAAGATATTATGTCCCTAGTGCCTGTAGTTACTCAATAGCAATTCGAAGTTTGCAAGTTGACTGTTGCCTGAAAACAACTGAAGATGTTGATGCTGCGATAAATTGCCGTTAGGTGTTGTATTTGCTATAAGATCTCTTGCTATTCTCTGTTAAGAGTTGCCGTTATCACAGAATTTCTGAGTAGCAACCTGAAATTTGGTAGTTAGTGTTAAATATTCAGTGCAAATACAATATAACAGTAGAGAATAAATTTCATCTCTTACGAGTAAGTATAACAGACATTTTATGACGATAAACGATAAAATTAACACTAAATACTTACTATTAATTAACACGCTATAAAGCATACTATTAAATGTTAATGAAAAAACTAAGCAGCTCATTTAACATATACGCTTTAAAACTTGCTTTTAGCAGTAAAAATATAAAACAGCATTATACTATATTAGTGCTTGTTGAGGCCGAGTTCGACCCTTGGAAGCGATCTGCTTTTAACGACCGCTTGCTGCGTTTTATAGCCATATATTAGAAATGAAATATGAGTTCCTCCTATGGAGATATTACTGGAATAATTTCGTTATAATTTCCTAATATTATAGCCTCGTACTCGGTGACTCTTGGTTGATAAAATATAGCATCTTAGTAATATTTGGTGTTCATTTATATGATAATAGTTAGTGACAGGGTTGTAAGTTAAATAACGATCTCGTAGTCTAACGTTGGTTCGTGAAAACGGCCATCTCATGAGTATTTAAGAATCTTCCATGACTCGGTAAAGAAACCATATACCTGTTCAAAGAAATATTTTCTGCGTGAAAAGAATCTACACAGCTCTGTTACTAACACAAAATGGTCACTAAGTGTGTGTTGAATACGCGGCTATCGCATGCAACGACTTCTATGATCAACGAAGATTTTTATGACTGTTTACTTAGAGGGTATTCTTCAAACTATATTGCCCGTTATAAATGTAATATAAATCGAAGTATAACGATTACAATCATGGTAAAAATGACATAAGATCGTCGTTGATGACTTATTGAACAAATGTACTTTTTCATAATTTTCGTTGGAAACATCTTAAACGGTTTATTTCTTCTCCATTTCACCTAATACTTAAAAAGCAACAACTCATTGCTAGTACATAGTACAATGAAATGCTATTAAGCTTAAGAAAAAAAACATTGTCCATTACAATGAACGTTGCTTCCAATTTTGTATGAAATCTTTAAAGACATCAAAAAAAACCTTCCCAACGGCCGATTTCCTCAATAAACAAACTGAAACTCGACGCAGTTATCGAGATGCCATTAAAAAATCCCATTCCGTAACCATCAAAAGTTGTCAGCGTCGCCATCATCTACCAATCAAACTTGTGCTGGGGTCTACGATCGAACATCTCTCTGGAAATAACCATAATTTCGCGTAAAATATTTAATCAGATACATTTTTTTTCGGACAAATATTTACCAATTACCTGAAAAAATTGGTGATACTTTTGGAGTTACATTAAAGAGAAGAAATACCAATGCATCCATAGTAACTAATGTTTGGTGTTCGTTACTGAATTTGTGACATGAGAAATAAATATACAGCCCAAAAATACACATTGTTCATTACAATTAATACCTTCATAATTAATTACCGATTATTTGAGGACGAATTTACCTTCCTATAGAGTTCGATACGTTTCATTTCATCTCGAAAAATAATCCAGAAATGCTTTTTAGAGTCTACTTTAATTAAATTTATTCTAATATTGAAAGAAACATTTAGTTTGGCAAAACAAGTATCTCATTTTCAATCCTTTGGTTTAAACTACACTACGGCGTAATATGATCGGCTAATTTAACTTTTCCCTCTCATCCAGAAAAATACGTCCCTGTTTTTGAACGATCGAGTTTTATTACGTCCGACTTCATTATGCTAATAGGGTTCAATTTCGCCCTAGCTGTACTACTCGTAGTTAATATCGTTTTGAAATCGTAAGGTCATTTGAGACTGATTATATTTTGATTATCTTTCATAGTACATATAATGGCATATTTTGTAAGCAATAACGAAACAGTTATAAAAACCGTGTTCAGCAAGAAATTACTGTTCAAGATGTTTATAATCTTGAATACTTTGAATAAAGCTGGAATACTTACAGAATTATTGCATCAACAGATTCTAGAAGTAATACTAAGAATATTAAACTAAGTTCCCGACTCCTTACCAAGTTCCGATTCAATACATCTTTATGGAAACATATTATTCGAATCTATCATACATAACCTCGTAATTATTTTTTTTTGAAAGAAATAATTTAAAAACATGGCCACAAAAAATACATTATGAAGTCTTGACAGATCTGTTTAGATCTGTTTTTCAACAAAAATTACCATCGAAATCGGTTGACGTGGTCTTTCCAAATTTGAGAGTTTGAGTGATTTTCTCATGAATCCCATTATCAGATCTCGACCAACTTTTATATGACAACACCCCTTAAAGATCTCCAATCGAACAAAAAATAATTGTTTGTTCACTGATAAACATAAAAAAATATTCCGACGTTTGATAACTACTCTGCATTTTTAGGCATCACTCCCTTGATATTCTAGCGCAAGATAACGACGCTTGAAATTCGTATAAAGCATTTAAAATCGTGAACGGAACATGGTCACATGTAAAATAATATTATTATACAATTATGATATTTAGGAATATAGTTCTCAGTCAGAAAATTTAAGTCTAGACAGGGAAATACTATTACTGACGTTAACAATTCTTTTAATACGTTATATTCAGTTTTAAATATATCTTAATGGAGTTCAGGTGTTCCATTAATGGATCGTGAAGGCTGTATATAAAATGGGTCAGGACGGTGCTATGGAGACCCATTATGATCTGAACTACTGAACTGAATCTGAAATAGAATTATAAATTGCATTTTCAAAGGACGTCCACGTTCAAAAAGCAAACATGTACATCACAGAACTTAATAAAACTCAAACATTTCATAAATAAATAAAATTAAAAATATTAATAAACTAGCTGACCCGGCAGACTTCGTACTGCCATAATCGATAAATAAAAAAGCGAAATTTTCGTATAAAATGAACTTTCAAACAAACAACAGGAATTCGCAATTAATAAAAAAAATGCTTGATATGAATGAGGTTTTATTATTATTTTTTTATGAATTACATGTGTAACTATATATAATTTATTATTATATTTTATTTTTTGGACTGTACTAGTTGGTCTTTCATGGATCACAAATGAAAAGATACGCCAAGTTGCTTCGTTGCTACTTACATAGTGACCCATATCCCTGGTACTGTGATACTTTACCATTTGCATTGGTCACAGCGAAGACGGCTCTATCGCTACCCTTGTTAATATATTTACATATGTATTTTTTAGACTTCACAGAGTTACAATATTCTACATTGATGTGTCTCAAAAGCTTTGGACAATATTGGCGAGTATGGCACAATCCAACGATTGTCCTTTTACGCTCACAACTACCGATCGACCATTGTACGCAACTGATCGCCGACTATACAATGGGTATCCATCATTTCCCGTGATGGTTTCAGCAATCAGGTCTCTTGGGAATCGCTTGGAACACTTGCCGTCGACCATATAGGGTAAATTGTAGTTGAAAACTCCGCAAGGTCCATATATCATATGTTTGGTAACTACTGCATGCAATTTTGGGTCAACTGTTTCTTCAGGAATTTCAGCTGAAATTATGGAATCAATCTCATCGGGCCTTATTTTGTTCACTACGATTGAAATTACCAGATTAAAATGTGCGCATGTGGCAGACCACGCTTTTCCATTCTACAGAGTACATCTAACAACGAACTTGGCCAAACACGGGATGCTTTATGAAGAAATTCATGAGAGATTTCATTTTTTTATTTAAAAACTCTGGCAGTTATGTCTTGACCATCAACTGGTGTTTGGCTATGTAGCAATTCCTTCTTGATACCATTGTGGGTTACAGGTGAATGTAACAAATTAGTCTGGGCGGCCATAATGCCTAAACTACGATATAGCATATTGAGCATATTCGTGCATGTGGCGCGGGCTTCCTAATTCCTAAGTGGCTGGCAAAATTGTCATTCTTCCCATATTATTCACATTGTCGTCAGCATTTATAGCATCGCGGATATGAATGTATGTATTCCTTAGATCAAAGCTGTCGTTAGTTGTTGTTGGTTGTAAGGTTGTCGTTGGTCGAACATCAGTAATTCTTGGACAATGGTTCTCTTCACTGTTGGATTGTGAGCACAACGCTTATCAACTTCCGCATCTGAATTGCCCATAAAATAAATTTGTAAAAATTGATGATCTGCATCTGGTAGCGGTAACAGCGCCCCCAGAAAGTGATAAATTTGTCCTTGTATATGTAATTTTTAAAGATCTGTTTAATAATTGCTTCTGATACATATTCTATAATAATAATACATAAAGGATCACCGAAGTAAAGAAAGTTCTCGCGCACGTAGCGGTAACCGTCACTCACAAGGATAGAAACAAAGAGTATAATAATATATGGGGGGATAGAAGGACGCACTCTTTGTCATAAGAGGAATCGATTGACATAAAGGATCGATCTATTTGTTGATTGTCAAATGTCAAATATTATGGTTGCGTTCATAAATTTAATATGTGACAAAACTTACGATTTATCAATCAATCAATCTACATAAAAATAATCTGATAGTTAGTAAACAACTGAAGTTTTTTTTGCACTTTCAGTGAATGAATATCTAGTTACAAAGATATAACTATTCTTTCAATTTGATTTCTGAACGACGGGGGCAACATCAAATGTTTGACAAAGTAGGGATTACCCATGTAGCAAAAACATGATTATGGCGTCGATAATAACATCGGAACCGAACATTGATACTCGATTTTTATCGAGCTCTAAACTTCGATGTTAATTGATAACATCGGTGTTTTTTTTGCAAAATATGCGTTGTCCTGACGGGAAATTCGAGTAATAGATTGTTTCATTATTTTCGATATTTTCATAGACGATGTTTCAAATAATGCAAAATCAATTTTAAAACATCGATGTTTTATTGTCTAACATCGATGATCATCGAAAATCAATGATAATCGACCATCCCTATTTCTAAGGAAAAACAAAGTTGTTGTTTTTATTAAATTGCTAGCATTTTTATCATACTTACTCACCTTCTCAACCTTCTCTGGACTTCCACAAATAATAATATAATTAATTATATACTTTTAATATTGTCCAATATTTTTTATCTTATTGTGTTAAAATATTTGAGTGCATTTTATGTTTTATCAATCGGTGGAAACTTCGCTGGATAATGTGATATTTAAATTGTATTATGTTATCAGATTATATTTTATATCTGTTTGTTTCCCAAATATTAAATAAATAAATAAATAATTCAAGACCAAAATTAGCCAAATCGGTCCACCTGTTCTCGAGTTTTAGGGAGACTAACGAACAGCAATTCATTTTTATATATATAGATAATCATATTATCCGAACTATACAATATTATACAATATAGATGCCAATATTAAAATGATCAGCCCGTGACTTACCCGCGTGTAACTTTATTTCTCTCGTTAGCTTTAAAATCATATCTAACAAATCAATTTATAAGAACTTGGTTTATTAAAATATATTTTATTTTTGATGGTGTTTAATAGACCTAATAGGTGCAGAAGTCAATTTATACATATTTTATTAATAATTAATTCAGGTAAGTAGAATGTTTTTCCAACATTAAAATGACATATAAAACGATAAAATAATTAAAAAACGAGAGTTGGTTTCAATAATACTATATGATATATAGTTTGATTCCTGATTTTTCGTGTAAATCGTAAAAAAATACTAAATTACAAGCAAGAAACCTCATTAATTTTCTGCACATCTACGGCTGGAGCTCTGCAAAATGAGACCATAACCGATCTTTTACGTGCAGCTATTGTCCCATAATAGCTGGGACAAAAATCGGCTTACGCTATTAATATATAAGGTTATATTTGTCAAATATTTTAAAAGACTGACAGAAGGTAGACATTAAAGAGTAAGCAATTCCGCAGTGTTCACCGTCAGTTTGCCTTAAATCCCCTAATACAAAGTATAAAGACACTTCATTTTACGACCGGCTTAAAAGCCATTTCTTTGTCCAAGGACGCCGTGTAGTTTATTATATTTGCGGTCGGAACACACCATTGAAATTGTTTCTTTTTTTTTCAGATTTATGACTTAGATTACTTTGGTCTAGACTTGGCTGGCAGGGAGTAATGAGTCGATATGTATTCATGCGTCGTGATTTCGAAAGTCCATACGTCACAGTTATTGTTGAGTCCGTGAAAATTTTAGTATTTGTGTGTTTCTCTATTGTATAACGAACAAGTGGTATTTTACACGACTGCTTGAAAAGGAGTATCTTGTTTTCAGGATTGTTTTTTATTCCACCATAACTGTTTGCCTAAACTGATTTGGATGTAGGTTATCGTTAGAATTCTTAAGTTATTTTGAATGATACATATATATATATTCATTCAATTATTTATGGCAGTTGGGTTTTTAATTTTTAAAGTGAAAAATTGTCCATGATCATTGAAAGAAGTTTTTTAAATTTAATAATCGTATATACTTAAACTTCTCATGTAAGGATAATCTGAATTGGTTCGACCTTACTATGGTGTAAATAATATTTCTAGGAATTATCGTTATTCAGACACATCAATATTAATTTAATTATTAACTAAAATAACTATTATGGTGCTTTTCAAAACAAACATTTTTAAGTCAATAATAATGAAAAACATAAACTATTTTTATGTGGAATTAACCCAAAAACCTTTAATTATAATTCAAAACATGAGATTAATATCTAAATTCAACCTTTTAAGGTATCAAACATTTTAAAATCCTCATTTATATGTGAAGAATACACGCGACCTCAATTTAAAGACGATAATGAGAAAATGCCTTAAACATTAATAATATTAAAATCACCCTAACCGCACATTACAGATTTATTGGATAAACATACACAATCCTCAGAAGGATTTCAACTTCAACATATAAAACACTTTTATCAAGAACTGGCATGTTATCACACAAAATGGTTCTCATCATGTTTTAAACAAAATTGATATAAGGCATTGGTCGACTATTCTTATACTAAAAGTGATAACTCTGTTTATGTACGTTATTGTTGCGGGATATTGCATTGTCTAAACCGAGATGGCCCAGTAAGCCGAGATGGCCCAGTGGTTAGAACGCGTGCATATAAACAAGGATTTCGGGTTCAAACCCAGGCAAGCACCACTGACTTTTCATATGCTTCATTTGTGTTTATAATTCATCTCGAGCTCATATAATGTATCTAATTTCAACGAAATTCTGACACATGTATATTCCACCAACCCACATTGGAGCAGCGTGGTGGAATATGCTCTAAACGCAAAGGGAGAGGAGGCTTTAAACCAGCAGTGGGAAATTTACAGGCTTTAATGTAATGTTAATGTAATTGCATTGTAATTAAATAAAATATTTTTTTATTGCTTTGATATTAACCCATTATTAAATTTTGGGGTGTGAACATCTGTCGCCAGTGCAAGTAGGGAGCTATAATATTAGAATTAAGAAGTACAACCGAAACTTGCTCATAGCAGCCGCGACAATATCGCCCACGCCACCTAGATGTCCGAAAATCCACAACAGCGCGATTTTTAAGACATTTTCTGCCTCGCACAATGACTCTGTGGAACCAGCTTTCGCCGGCGGTTTTTCTGAACCGATACGACTTGGGAACCTTCAAGAAAAGAGCGTACTCTTTCTTGAAAGGCCGGCAACGCACCTGCAAGCCCCCCGGTGTTGCAGATGTCCATGGGCGGTGGTAGTCACTTTCCATCAGGTGAGCCTTCTGCACGTTTGCCACCTCTAACAAAAAAAAAAAAAGACAAACGTATGAGATGTATCGAAAGAAGATTCCAAATAAACTCGCTGTTGGACCCGAGATGTTTCGTCCCGTCTGATAGCTCTAGAAGCCTTACTCGATAAAATTGAACCGTCCGCAGTCAGTTTAACTCTACAATGCGCGGTCTATATTACATCACTCCCCACGTAGATATATTTTATTGAATTTATAGAGCAATCACACGCACAAGTGTGACTGTAAACCATTTGTCATATTTTGGAGTCGCTTACTAATTAAACAAAAGCAACACATATTAATATATTATAATAATAATATAAATAACTAGTTGTCCGCGGCTTTCACGTATTAGGGGTCGGTCGTCAGGCAGCTAAAGCCTATGGCCTTCCTAGGGGTTCAAGCTTTGCTTCATATCTAATGTTATTAAATTCGATTCAGACAGACAGAATTACTTTTGAAATTATGATGTTATTATCAATGATATTTTTTTATTTTTTAATGTTTTTTTTTGACTCATCTTTTGATTTTGTTTCTGATATGTGTCATATGTATAAATAAATAAAATATAATTTGTAAAAATAATTCAGACACCGAAATTAAAAACTTCCTATGAAATTGTTTCTTTTCAGATAAGTATCACTCAACTCTTAATGTTAAGTGACACTTACAAATACAAATTTTATAAGGGCGAAAGTGTCCTCTTTCACGCAAAAACGACTGAACTGATTTAAATGAACCTTTAAAATAATATAGTTTATACATCAGAATAACACATAGGCTTTAATTTACAAAGATATTGTGTGAATAATAATACCTTCATAATATTTTTATAATTCTAAGTGAAGCGAAGTTATTCGGTATAATAGTATGCACTAGAAATACAATTTCAATTCCAGGATGAATCCACCAATTTAAAAAATAATTAGATTTAGAATAATATTTAGTATGCTAATATTCATCGCCGTCATGGCTAGCACAGGCAAGTATGCTGAATTTCCATGTACTTAATTTGTGTTTATAATTCATCTCGTGCTCAGCTGTGAAGGAAAATATCACGAGGCCTGGCTATTCCTAATTTTAATGGAATTCTTCCATATGTGTATCCACCTATACGCATTGGAGCAGCGTTGTGGAATTAGCTTCTCCTCTAAGGGAGAGGAGGCTTAAGCCCAGTAGTGGGGCATTAACAGGCCGTTACTTTAATATTTACGACCAGCGATAGTCATCTATATCCACAATAAAAAAGCGGTATTCCCAATTAAAAATAAAAGAATACACATTTTTTTTATAAAACATACTATTTATTACGAAATTGTACAATAAAGTTCCGGTTTAATTAAACATTTAGATGAAGCATTCGGTTCGGTCGTGCCCAAATCGGTAATATTACCGTTTTTCCAGTACTTGTAGAATAAACTTCAGCACGTATGCGATGTTTAGCCGCTGATAAGGTATGTTTACTGTAATATTTTCATTGTTATCGAGGTTATTCGGGCAATTATTGTGGTAGACGGCATTAGATCCATAAAAACGGTAATAAAAGATACCGTAATCTTAGTTGCTACTAATATAATTTTTTTTATTAACTTACAGCAATATTATACTTATCAATTTCACGTTTATTGGGGTAAAGTTTTGACTTACGAACGTTTCACGTGTTTTAGTGCTATTTTTGTGGCAACATTTATAAGGCAACGGTATTATTTATAACTAGATTGATACCCGGCTTCGTTCGGGTGAAATAAATATAACTAAACAAATACGGTTTATCAATTACGTTTAATATATATTTTTTTCTAAACGTTGTGATTAGGAAACCCGTTGAACTGTCATGACACTGAATTTCACGGATTTAATATCGAATTTCGAATAATAATTCAAATCGAATTTTGCGCATATACGTTGTCGACTAAAAAAATTATTATTTGTAACGATATATTATTGTGGATAGGTTTCGATCGGGTCTATAGTAGACCGAGAAATAATCAATATAGATCATTAAATTTTACTAGTCTATACTAATAATAGAAAGTGAAAGAGTCTGCTTTTTGTAATTAAATGAACGATTTACTAGTATACTTGGTGGAAGGGCTTTTTGGTCCGGACTCATCACATATCGTACTGCCATAGAGTAATGCTTGTATGACACTTGTATGAAAAGTATATTTATTAAAATAAGAATTGATAACATTAAGTGCTTAAATATATACAAATTTGAATTAAAAATTGTTACTGTATAAATCTTGACCACGTGGAATGGTGGCAAGAATGCTCGCAGCATTTCCCTGTTGAATCGCAGTTCCGATCCTCTGGGCTAAAAACGAACCAGCCCTCCTGTCACCAGTGGAGGCTATAAGGGGAGGTGTTATAAGTGTTGTGTTGAGTAATGCTTAGTATTGTTGTGTTTCGGTTAAATGTGTAGATTGAAAGTGTAACTACAAGCACAAGAAATATAACATCTTAGTTAAAATAATAACACTATTATATAGTGGTGCAAAATAGTGTATTGTGTAATGCTTATATAAAGGACCGTATTATATAAAAATATATTAGTAAATTGTCAATAAAACTAACAAATTTTTAATTGTAACGCTGTACAACCCGCACAGTCGTACATAAGCTTACTTCGGGAACCAGTAAAACACTTCACTTTTTACACTGATATTTTATTCTTCACGTATACATTATTATTTTTCAACTGAATACACAAACATTTCTCGAACATTAGTATTTACAACAATACCAAACGTTAGCGCGATCTATTTTGGTACAGTGACATCTATTATTTAAATAATAAAACATATTAGAAATGACTTTTAACTAAACACTTCTTACATAGCTCTGATCTGACGTTGTATTTAAAAATTTACACCTAATAACACTGATCGAACTATAGCGATTATACAACGCTACGATTACTTTTTATTAATAAAAGACGTCGTTTAATAATTATGCCCTCACAAAGTAATTACTGAATAGCTTCTGGTCATGGTTCGTTACAATAAAAATAACAAATTTGATTTCATAAAATTACCGAACATTAAAATAATCAATAGTGTCTATCCTAAAAAGCTTTCTTAAGTCAATTATTGATCAATGTCAATCGGTCAAAAGTGCAATGGTTTATGAATCGCCTAGCAATGTCAAAAATCGTAGGTTCGATCCTGATCCATTGGGGTATTCTCGTTCCCACTCTAGCACAAGTCTTTAAACTTAATTTTGTAAATAGGAATATTAGTAATACCTTAATAGGTCATTGCTACTATTCATTAAAAAATATATCTTATTGTGCTTTTTATATTATAACACACCGTTGAATAAATTTAAAATTAAAAACAAATTAATTTAATATAAATTAAAATAAATAATTTAAAATAAATTATTTAAATTACTAGCTGCTCATTACGAGTATAATTTTACACCGCCCATATCCCTTTTAAAGTTGGAAATTCTGAAAATTATACTGATAAAATTCTCTCTTACTGATGCTTTCATTATAAAATAAACCTTTGTTCCAAATTTAAGTTTTCAAGACACAGTAGTTTTGGCTGTGCATTGTCAGATAAAAGGATGCTATAAGAATAGATTAATTTTATTTAAAAAATCTTATAGTAAAAATGACATTCTACGAACCTGACAGAGCTAACATTAAATATATGATTTAGCATATTAATACAACCTTAATCATATTTTTCATGTAACCTCTGGATATAAGCCAGATATCAGAACACAGTCTCCCAGAAGAGTTTGTAATGAACTTCAATGATAAATCGGTCGTACAATAACGTTCTGCGTGACCCCTACAAGTTATAATGATAATCAAATTTTATAAATGTTAATAGGATTAAGGATTAATGGAAAAATAAATAAAAAGGTTTGATATAAAAATGATAAATTATAAAAGAGTACAAAGCTTTTACCAAGTTCTTGGAAGGTATATGAAGATTAGGGCTCTACCGTTATTATTATAATAAATTAATCTTTGATTTTATTTATATTTAGTTTTTAATATTATGTTATTTGTATATATTTGTGTACCAAATATTTTTCATTAATGGTTTTAGTTTATAGAAAACATTTCAATTTATTTAAAGTAAAAGCCGAAATTACTTAAATATTACAACACGTGAATTTCAGGTTCAAATGTACTAGTGCTACTCAAATTCCATATGCTTAATATGTATTAATAATTCACTAGTAACCCGCCCCGGCTTCGCGCGTGTGGTTTATTAATACATGTAATAATATGACACAAATATAATTTATACCCTAGAGCACTCAGGAATAATGTTGCTTTAAACTAGTGTTTTTTATGAGGCCTTAGCCCAATATTGAAATATGCACAAGTTTTTATATCCATACTAATATTATAAATGCACAAGTAACTATGTCTGTCTGTTGTTTTTTCACGGTTAAACTGATCCAATTTTGATGAAATTTGGTATGAGGAAAGCTTGAACTCCAAGACATACAACTTTTTTATGCCTTAAACCTGGCGAACAAACCCTAAGCCCCAAATGAGGCTACGAACAGTATTAAATGAATGAAATCTATTATTTATATGTAAGTAAAATACTTCGATAAAAGCTAAAAATCTCTGAGATTTGATTTTAAAATTCACCTTCTTGAATATTACAGCTTGTTTCTTTGTCAATTTAAAGTATCAAAGATACAAATGCCTTCCCCTTGTTCCATTATTGAAATTTCAATATTCATTCTAACAGAGTTATAGTCCTGTTATATTACTGTTCTTACAACAAATCCGTTTTCAGTGTAAGACCTTAAAACCTGTTTCAGCTTCAACCCTGGTAATCCTTTACATCTATCTAAGGGATCAAAATGTCTATCCGTCTTTGTCACTCAGGGCTGGTGCAACTCAGCCTCTATTAATAAAGATTTTCTTAGCGACGGTCTCCATAAGCTATGAGCCCGTGCAAGGCTGCCCCCTTATCTGATTGTTAGTGTCGTCGAGTTGTTATTTACTATATGGTTTTAGGAGTGGTGTTACCGGACTGATATTTATTACGGAATATTGTGACATTCTATCCAGTTGACTTGAGCGTAATATACCTTATATACCCGTCTCGTTCTTTCATTAGTTAAGTATCTCCGTTTCTATGAAAAAAAAACATAGATATTTTTTATCTTTGCCGATTCATAAATTGAAATGATTTGTAAAAAATACATTGATAAAAAATCATAATATTTAATACATGGTTATATAGATGAATAGATATTAAACATGGAGCTAATACTTGTTGACTTCCGGCAGGATATATTATATAGTTCCATATTTTATTGTATTTAACTAACATAACTTTGTATTTTAAATGTTGGAAAAGAGAAACTACTGAATTTCTTGCCGGCTCTTCTCGTTAGAATCTACATTCCGAACCAGTGGTAGCTTCACTTAGAATAGTTTTGTAAAATGACGATTCAAATATCCTTCTTGAATAAAGTATTCTTTGATTTTGATTTTCATTGAGTCTATTCTATTGTTTATGTGTACAACATATTGATTTTAAATTTATGATATATGAATCCATTGTGGATTCTTTATTTAGATAAATGTGTTTATTTGATTATGTACTCATTCATTGGTTTGTATATAGAGACAGTGACTTATTTTGATATTAAGATATGTTTTGAACGTAATGAAGAAAAGACAAAGACATATTTATATTACTAATGTTGTATAATAGACATATGTTTGCCAGTGAATGGCACATAGCTGAACAATGGCGTGCACTCTTCTTTCTAGGGGAGAAGGTTTCAAGCATATTTCACTACGCTATTCTTATGCCATGCTTATGGTAGAAATTAAACCATAAATGTAAGTTTTCTTACGATGTTTATCTTCACCGCTTAAGTAAAATATAAACATGGAAACTCGGTAGTTTGTTTGTACCCTGGGCTTGAACCCGCAATCCTCGATTACGTATACATATGCCACTGGGCTATCTCGTCTTCTATACTAGTTAGTAAGTATGTTTTTTCATTCTGCCTCAAGCGCCTGTCGTTAAACAAGACACGAAGATCTAAGATGATCAAACAAGAATGCCTTGAATGGACCTTTATAAAGGTCTTCCCATCATAGTGATATATACTGTACAAGTTTTAAAAGGAAAATACATTTAGCAATGCAGCTAAGACGTTTAATTTTTTTTTCTACAAAGGAATCCACTTCAAGTAATAACATAATTTAAGATTACTTCCACACGTATCTCTCCAACCTATCTCCTTAAATCTCGTCCCGAAGGGCGTTTTATTATTATTGCTCCTCAACGCTTCCAAATGTATGGAGGTCTTGTCACATTCGGAATGTTCTTATTCGTTTAATTCAATAGCCCTTTTTCTTCGTACTTTCTATGCGGTTTTTCTGTGATCGTTGATGTTACTAGTCTTAATTTACTTAGCATTAGCAACATTTGAGAGATGGCCCAGTGGTTAGAACGCGTGCATCTTAACCGATGATTTCGGGTTCAAACCCAGGCAGGCACCACTGAATTTACATGTGCTTAATTTGTTTATAATTCATCTCGTGCTCGGCGGTGAAGGAAAACATCGTGAGGAAACCTGCATGTGTCTAATTTCAACGAAATTCTGCCACATGTGTATTCCACCAACCCGCATTGGAGCAGCGTGGTGGAATATGCTCCATACCTTCTCCTCAACGGGAGAGGAGGCCTTAGCCCAGCAGTGGGAAATATACAGGCTGATTATGTAGCAACATTTTAGATAGTATCGATTTATTAGACAATATTTTGAAATATTATTAATAAAAAAAACATATTATTCTCTACAAAATTATATAGCTAATATAGCTTGGAGACAGCATTTTTTGATTTTCATACTGGGTTCATAAATTGAATCGTACATGATCGCTACATGTATTGAGATTGAGGATACGTTGAACGAACTGGTTCTTTAAATTTAATTCATCTTTTAAATAATGTTTTCGATTTATTTCGAATCTGTTTTAATTACAATGACGCTATTGAATTTTTTTAATCCATCAAAGCTGTAATATTTCTATAGTCTTGTTTCAATTCGAAGTTTAAACTAAATTAAATTCACTTGCAAGATAATACTATAGTATAAAATAAATAAATTTCTAAATATTACAGACATAGAAACTTATCGAAAGATGCGATAAAAGTTATATTAATAGTTGAGACGTATTTCTAAAGCTGCCTATTTTATCACGATCTTCGGTAAAGTTTTAAAGAAAGCCGTTGAAAACCGTGAAGATAGATCTTAGTTTAGTGGAAAGTCGGTGTTCATAAAACTAGCAGTAAATCAGTTTGTTTTAGTTTTAGTTAAACATAAATATCGTACTCTACAATTTTAAGAATGAGCACTTTGCTTCTAAGAATTCGCAATTGGAAACAAATATAAGATTAATTTTCAATGGGAGACGTGTTAAATGTACGTAATTTAATTTTATGACATTCAGTGTATCAGTGATAATTTTTTGATTTTTTTTGAGTATCGTAATTGAAATTATAAAAAAAGTCAACCAAACTAATTAAACTTTATTGCAACAAGAGTTATGCGTTTTATACATTCAACATTAACGGGCTTTAAATTTCCCACCGCTGCCTCCTCTCCTTTTGAGGAGAAGGTTTGGAGCATATTCCACCACGCTGCTTCAATGCAGGTTGGTGGATACACGTATGGCTGAATTTCGTTGAAATTAGACACATGCAGGTTTTCTCACGATGTTTTCCTTCACCGCCGAGCACGAGACGAATTAAAAACACAAATTAAGCTCATGAAAATTCAGTGGTGCTTGCCTGAGTTTGAATCCGCAATCATCGGTTAAGATGCACGCGTTCTAACCACTCGGCCATCTCGGCTCTCTTTTATACATTCAGTGTGACCTAATTAACAGAGAAATGAATGTTCCCTTTATAAAATCATCACGTACAAGGCCATTATAATACCATAATTATGCCAGATAAAAGTATAAGATACGATAAATTATTCGTTAATGATATTATTTTATATATTGTATACTAGTTGACGTCCGCGGCTTCGCTCTCGTTTAAGGGGTTGGACTTATGGTGTTAAGCATAAAAAGAGCCCTTTTTTATGATATCGATAATCGGATGAGCAAATGGGCCACCTGATGGTAAGTGGTCACCACCGCCCATAGACAATGGCGTTGTAAGAAATATTAACCATTCCTTACATCACCAATGCGCCACCAACCTTGGGAACTAAGATGTTATGTCCCTTGTGCCTGTAGTTACACTGGCTCACTCACCCTTCAAACCGGAACACAACAATACTGAGTACTGCTGTTTGGCGGTAGAAAATCTGTAATTATAGTATATAAATCTTTTTTAAAAATCATCTCAAACAAAAGTGTTTTCAATAAAGGAGGTTATCTATGCAACAAATATTTGAAAGGAGTTTCTTCTAGACTCAATTTTAGCTCAAGTTTTTACTATTAAAAAAAAATCAACAGTTCTCTTCATCTGTTCTTTTTTTAAATTAACATCTTCAAAAGTCCAAGTCGCCGGAGTGCATTTGAATTTTTCCTCACAATGTACAACTTTGCTTTTACATCGTGTTACTTTTTACTTAGACTAGAAAGTCCGTTTTTCAACATTTAGTATTAATTAGCTACTTGTGTCACTCTTTCGTTAAAAGCATCGAGCAGAATTCATTGCTATTTAATAAGACGTCTCAGTAGTAAAACACTTTATGTTACAATTTTCTCAAGAAAATTCATTTTCGTTTTAATATTTGTACACTTAAAGGGTTTTATTTATACATATTGAAGTTACTAAAATAGTTTTTATTAATAATAAAACTAATACTTATTCAGAATTTTCAGAAATTATCTAAAACCTTCGATCAAAGTAAGTTTTAACTAGATTTTATATCTCCGCGATTCCTCAAACAATTTCAAATTCACTTACTTAATATTCAAAACGTTATAACCTCTGTTTCAATAATTACCAAATATATGCAACAATTTCGGTCAAACTTTCGGAGTCAGGCATAATCTCGATACAAGTTTCAAATTGATTTACATCGTGGCTAACTTGAACAATCTAATATCAATTTTAAGTTTGGGAAATAGAGTTAAAATTACTTTGCAAGCTTGCAACATCGCCATCTTAACGTCCTTAAACATTATTTGAGCAAGATCTTGGCTGTCCCAAGATTTCGTGAAGTTCAACATTTAGAATGCCAGCATAGAATGACCCTTCCTGCGTCAAAGTGATGTATAGAAGCTCAATCATTCGTGAGCATTTTAAGAGGTCAAACATGAGGAGTGATAATGTACGCTTGTAGCCTTATCCCTCTGGGACGTTTAACAGGGAATTCGGGTCTTAACGCTTAGCCTTTAGTAATTACTGGGGTTGTGTTTATACCTACTTTGGCTTTAGCAAAATAAAACGGGCTTTAGTGTTCGTGTACGGCGAAAATTATTGCATCAATGTAATTCTTGGCTGCGGTTACAGCCTATTCCATAGTGTTTAGTGGAAATAACCTGAAGGTTTAAAAGACCGTACTGTTTGAACCTAAGGGCGCTTTAGAAACTAAAATTTGACTCTCAGTTTCTGCTACTCCTAAAGAAACAATAAACAGGATCTTACCTAGATCAGGGACAGTAGGTTTGACTGTAGCATTATAAAGGATATATCTTGTTCTAGTAACTTAATTTATTTTGTAACTCTTAAAAATATGCATTTAAGATTTATATTAATCTGTCTATAATTATAAAAAAGTTGAATCCTTTTATTGACTACACACCTACTGAGGAAGGAATTTTAGAAATTCTACCCTAACGGGGTGAAATAGGGGTTGAATATTTGCAGGGGGGTGAAAGTCCGTAATTTTTTAAGTTAGAACCATGAAACTTTATTTTTGGGATACCGATTAAAAATTAGAAGTTAAGTAATTAAGCGTTTCTGGATATTCTACCCTAAGGGGTGAAATACACACCAGTATGATATACAAAGAGGATTACTTTAAATATATTCAACTTTGAAGCAAACAAAGCCGCGAACAACAGCTAGTCTAAATATTTAAAAGCGAAATACCACTCACTGATTAATCACGAAATCTCAGAAACTAACAAACAAACACCTACAAATTATTATATTTAATTTTCCTTTCATCAATACCTGTAACAGGGCTGTGGAAGCTTATTTATGTAGATAGGAGTTATCTTCAATTCATTGGTTACCCATTCTACATGTAAACCTCAATATTTTGTATTAATGGATTTCAGATCAAACTGATTACACATACATAGAAATAGAGTGGAATGAATGAATGGTATTATATAACCAACGAATGGACGAATGGACGAATGAAAAAGAACACTATTTATTCTATATCTCCTTAGATCACGAACATATCAAAGAAAATACATCAGGTGAATAGTGGCCCCGTGCATTTCATTACACGAAACACTAAACCTTTATTTTCCTATTTACTCACCGTCTTCCATTCTTTAAAGAAATTGCTCCCTAAAATGCATCCATTGCCACGGGTAACGTTGTGTCTGCGTAGCTCTTCTCCAAAGCCATTACATTCTTACAAGGGTAAACTCCAAGAACGAATGTACTCCGAAATAATGAAGACGGGGCATTTTATTTTGATTTTCGTTTATCAATTTCATTGAAACTCTTGGAGGTGGAGATTTCAGTCTTATATACGGTCATGTGTTTTGTATATAAGAATTGACCGCAACGAAATCCTCACCTAACTCAAGCACGTGCCCCCCACTGAAATCCTTAACACGTAGTTGAATTAAAATACCACATGACCCTTTTTCATTAATAAGAGATCTTCGCTCCGCACTGAATATTTATGTCGTTGAGGTTCATGTTGTAAAAGGTTTCCAATTTTCTCATTCCGTTTTTGAAAAACTTTTATGAAGATTATATCGTCAATTAATTTTATGAAGCAACTAATAATACTTGATGGTAGGGCTTTGTACAAGCCCGTCTGGGTAGGTACCACCCACTCATCATATATTTTACCGCCAAACAGCAGTACTCAGTATTGTTGTGTTCCGGCTTGAAGGGTGAGTGAGCCAGTGTAACTACAGGCACAAGGGACGTAACAACTTGGTTCCCAAGGTTGTTGGGGCATTGGTGATGTAAGGAATGGTTAATATTTCTTACAACACCATTGTATAAGGGAGATGGTGACCACTTACCATCAGGTGGCCCATTTGCTCGTCCGTCTACTGATATCATTAAAAAAATTATTAAATTTCCCTGTCCAGCTTTAATTCTTATTTCAATATATTTAAAATTTCAACGTACAGCTATATATATATATATATATATATATATATATATATTATTACAGTAAAACTTTACAAAATATATGACGATTAAAATCTTCCAGCATAAAACTTATACAGAATTTAATAATAAATTTATTAAATGTTAAATATAAGTATGGATAATTTCTTCTGACTTGGACCAATATCTTAACGCGGGACCGCACTTGATTTTTCTGATACATTTTCATGAGGTAACCGTATATGGGTATCACAGCAAAAGATTGGACTGCTGAGCGTATTTATTCCGGATTCTCTTACATACTGGCAATTATATGGCGCGTTTTGTGAACTTTGAAACAATGGAGTTAACTATTTATTAATCTTTTTATGTTATTGCAGGCAAGTGAAACTGTAAAATTGACGAATCTACTATGAATTACGATATTTCATTGTTATAACTGATGTTATGGTTATAATAGAATGCGAATGCTTCGTATTTGTCTTTTGAATGTCAAATCGCTAATGTCAGAAAGAGAAATCGTTGTGAGTAAGCTTTTTGCGCGCTGTCCACTAAGGTTTATTATTAAGATAGTGTTAAATTTTATCGAAATGTAAATAGATAATACATTAAGAAATAACCTACAACATTTACAAAAACTGCTTAGCCCTTAACGAGAACGAACGTAATAATGAAATTTAATATTTGTCTAAACTGACAGATATTATGAACAATTTCATAAACACAAATAATTTTAGAGTTAAAAAAATTATAGAATCCGTAAACCTGTTACAGAATATTATGAAATGTCTTTAAGATGATGAACATACTAGTTGCCGCCCAGTTTCGCTCACGTCAGGTGCTAGTTATAAAAGTCGATGTCTGTCCCTTGGAGATCAAGCTTGTTTTATACCAAATTCCATAAAATTCTGTTATAGTTTGGCCATGAAAGCGTGATAGACTGATAGACAGAGTTACTTTCGCAGTCATAATATTAGTATATAAGAATTGCTGTCACTTTAAAATGTTTTTCGATTTTATAAATGATAAAAAAGATAATTGCCTGTTGCACCTCATGCAACTTTTTGTTTCAATATTGTAATTTTTAGTTTTAAGTTTGGGTGCAATAAAGTATAAATAAATAAATAATTGTGTTTATGTGGAACATTTCCGCACAACGCGGCCCAACTATGAATAAAAATATCCAAATGAAAGTATGAGTGTTACTGAATACTACTAAATGTGAACTATTTGATAAGAAAAGGCGTTAACGTAATTCTAAAGTTGCAAACAAATTGCATTCAGCCAGTTCGCTGCGAGCAGACTACATAGGACATAAACAGGTTAGGAAGTTTAAACAGTTTCTGAAGGCAAGCCGATTAGTAGTGACGAATCCTGTTGAATTCGTTCTATTGTTTCGGACTTACGCGACATGGTGTTAGTACTCGAATAAGGCTTTAAGTTTATAAATAGAATAATTTAGACTTGTAAATTTATGTGTGTTTTGAATTTAGATCGTATATTTTAAAGTGGTGATTGATCCAAAGATAATTTTCATTGGTTCAGTACTAATGATAAGGGAATAACTCATTTGCATTAAATAAAAAAAAATCTTTAGTAAACAGTCGAATAAATACATTTTAGTTTAATAATATTTTGATTAATTAGTGTAAATTGAATACCAGTGGGTCATGAAAACGCTTTATTAACTCGAAAAATGAAATGTAACTCAATTTAATAAAATAATAATTTACTATTGAATTTTCACTTCACAAATGTTATATACTTGGTTTAGATGGAGTTTCTTCTCTTTCATACTATGAGTTACCGTCATAAATTCCAATTTGATACAGTTTTTATAAATGCAGTTAAAGAAATGCTAACAGAATTGAATCTCCTTTTAATAATAATTACTTTTATTTATAAAATAACATGTAATCACTATAAAATTGTTTTAAAAAATATATCTTTAATTGATGACGTTTTTTGATTATCTTACGATGATTTTATTTTATAAATAAAACCGGATATAACCAGATTAACCCGAAAATCAAAGAGAGTGGAAGTTGGAAGTATCAATAAGTTCACCTTTCGTCGATTTACTTACTAACTCTAGTTTGCGCAAGTTTGGTGAACTCAAGCTTAGCAGTTACAGACAGCTGTTTTGTATCCAATATCGCATGACTGGCTAACTTCACAAATATACACATTTCGATAGTCTTGTTAATATGCTACATAGATTTATATTCTATGCTAGTTTCTTTAACATCTCATCAATCGTTTTATATAGATAATATATTAGATTACGTTAGGTATATATTTTTGTCGGTATTTAGGCATAAGCAGTCGTAAGACGTATTAAGTAGTTCCATCGTCCCTTGATGGAGATGTTATGTCCCATGCTTGTATTTACACTAGCTCACTCAGCCATAGTATCTACTCAAACGAGTTTGTACAAAGACCTACCACTAAGCAAGTAAGTTATGTCATCACGATTATATTTGCTTGGAAATTAAAATTGAAACGATAATTTTAGATGTTTAAAATGGTCTTCATTAGTTACATACAGTAAAGAGATCGTGTAAATAAAATTTTTAATTTCTGGAATGTATGATATATTTGTAAGAAATAAGGCTTGTGTAAAGAAATGAATATACCCCCTTATATATTAACAGCGAACTATAAATTACCCGTTGAATAATTTAATCTATAAGGCAATGTATTCAACTTTATATTCTAATAGCTATTATGTGAAGCAATTTGAAAAATTCCTCCACGTTCGAAAATCTCGATATTAATATCAAACTTTTCATATCAAGACTTCCAAATTCCTATCTTGATATGACCTATATTAAAATCGAGGCAGCTTCTAAAACTGCTCAAAAATTCAAAGCAAGGTGGATTTAAAATGTTAAAAAAATTCGATTCCAATTTTCGTTTCATTCTTCGTCTGAATAAAAAAATTGAAACGATATAACTAGAATAATATTTTTTTATTTCAAAACTCAATATAGTTGATTTATTTTATTACAACATTGTTGAAACTAGTCGAATTAAATACTTATATATAATCAAAAGTAATCGAATTGTAGAAAATATCATTTGTTTATATACTGACATAGCTTACAAATTGTAAAATAAAAAAAAAACAGATGTATAAATCTTCAATCTCGTACGAATAGCGAATAAGTAAAAATATTCAACTAATTCAGATTTGTATAACGACAATTCAAATTTGTCGTTGTTATATACCAACAATGTTTATTGAGCTACGAAATATTAAACAGGTTTAGTATTTTATAAAATGTTCATTTATCATTTATTTATCAGCAAGCAACATCTGATGGTATCACCAACAATATTGTGTAACGTATCAACTATAACCTATTCCGGTGCCAAACCCATAGTAAGATTTCGATTGCCAACTGTTCCAAATTCCCATATAACTAAGATCTTACATTTTACGTAGTCGATGTTTTAAGATCTCTTCGTCCAAAGTAGCGGGATATAAGTGGGCCAACTTTTCTCTCTTTGAGACTTTTCCTCGGTATTCAAAGCGGTACGTTGACTTTTTGTTATTGTTAGCCTTGAAGCCTTTCTTTGTGCAGATTTTTTTTAAATATTGAAATATAGTTGGATTCTCTTTGTTCGGTTTATTTATCATTGTATACTTTTAATGTTTTAGAAACGTTACAAAAGAATACTTAAAATACTCGTGAATTTTTCTTTTATTTCTATTTTTAACTTGTTTTTTCAGCTCCCTTTTCGTTTGTTTCGGTTTTATTCTCAGCGATAAAATTAACTTCTTTAATTTACGATATATTACATTGTATTTAACAGCTTATTATTTGATGTCTTACGATAAAACGTTTGCCCTTAAAACGGTTTTACTATAGAAAAGACTGAGACAATTATTCAACGAAATTAGTTCAAAATCAAAATAATTAAATATCGACTTTTGTACAAACGAATACGCTCTGTTTTTGCAAATTATGAATGAATACAATTTCATTTTAAGCTTTGTGGTAAAGAAAGTTTGTCAATTGGAAATTATGATTTGGTCAAACTGCTTTGTTATTGAGGCTGACTTGTGGGTTCCGGGTCAACCCAAATTGGCGTTTTCTGTCCAGAAATTGACAGTAATCGTCCGACGTTAGGAAGTTGCTGTGAACTCTCAAGTTTCGAAAGGAACTTAAGGCGTTGGTTCTGCGCCTGATGTATCTTTAATCGTGTCGGATTACCCTCCCATTGAATTATAACAGATACGGACTTATGCATTGCTATATTTATGAGAGAATTACCGCCATCGTCATAATCAGAACCCATATAAACATATTTTCTCTCAGATTTATTGAAAAAAAAAAACTTACATTTGCAACGTCTTCGAATAGCCACATACATTAACATTGACGCGTTACGTTTTATGGAAGCACGTTTTATGGTAACGCGTCGTAACGCAATCAATTAACAATTATTAGAATGCCATTAAGCCTTGGCATTATCCACATATACTTATATGAAGTCACAGCTGTTACCGAGCATTAGCACCGACTATATATCCTTTAGAATTCGTATGGTTGCTTATTCATGTTTCCGAATATATGCAAATGTATAAATAGTGCATGTAAATCACACCCCGTGTGTGGAGTAGTCGCAATTTACCGCAAACTACCATAAAACATTATTCAGGGTAAATGAAAACAGTTCAAGTCTTTCAGAACGTAATTACAAGGTACCCGTTTACAGCCGGTGACGATTTTACTCGATGTGAAACTACTTCAACATCTGGAATTGGTGCTTTAGCCTTCAGTAATGTTTTATATTAAATATTTTGTATCTAAAATATAAGATTTACGATTAAAATTACATTCAGGACGCAGATCTGTAATCTAGTGATTTGTATTGCGGTTCTGTAAGAACTTACTTTATATTTGTGATTTTGAAAACTGACTTAAGGTGAAGCGGTATTTTGTTTAGTGTATCCTTTTAATGTTATCATTATTATAGTGATTACCGCATATTATTTACCGACGTTTTAAGACTCTCTTCTCACTACTGTTAAATATTGACGGTTTGAAATTATTATTGTCATAAATTTAAGTGTATTTATAAATAATTTATCCAGTTTAAGGTCTAGAAGTATCTACATACATTCAAGAGTTTAAGATATGGTGGAATCATTACAATCTTTACTATACAACTGTATCCCAATGCCGAGATGGCCCAGTGGTTAGAACGCGTGCATCTTAACCGATGATTTCGGGTTCAAACCCAGGCAGGCACCACTGAATTTTCATGTGCTTAATTTGTGTTTATAATTCATCTCGTGCTCGGCGGTGAAGGAAAACTTCGTGAGGAAACCTGCATGTGTCTAATGACATTCTGCCACATGTGTATTCCACCAACCCGCATTGGAGCAGCGTGGTGGAATATGCTCCATACCTTCTCCTCAAAGGGAGAGGAGGCCTTAGCCCAGCAGTGGGAAATTTACAGGCTGTTTATGTTATGTATGTTTATGTATCCCAATAGTGCAGTTTTAATCAGTTCTATTAGCTATAGTATTCTTAAAAAATATTAATAATATAACAAAAATATAATTTTAAATTCATTTGAAATTGGAATATTTTATTTGAAATCTTTCGAGCATAGTTTGCCGTATTGCGTTGCAACGGTCACTGCGTCACGTCCACGCATCATGTTATCACACGTGTTACCAATTTTTTATCGAAACTGTACTCCAGCAAAGCCATTGGCTTTTAGCGCTGTATTCACTCAATTACAGCGCTCCCGCCCAGTGCCTACATTTACATTTCAAACACTGGTCTAGGCCTCGACGTGTGTCCGCTTATTTGTATATGTATGCTATGTAAAACACACACTAATCGACCTTCCCGACATCGTCCGGGTGAAATAAGAATTGTATGTACTTTAGAAGTTCAACTCCTTTCTGATCGCGCCACCTACTTGGGCAAATCCAAATAATAAACCATTAGATATCCACTCAAAAACATACAAATAATGGTATCGACATCGGTTTAACAGTTTAGAAGGTGTTTAGTTACAAAAAAACATACAGAACATTATATAAAGATACCGAACTTACCGAGATGCCGATATGTTATACTGAATTTAACACGGATTTTAGTAGAATGTCCTCGGTTCGAATCTAACTGAAATTTCTTTGGGAGTAACATTAATGGGACGGATGATGTTCTTCCCAATTTGTATCAGCTAACCCGCAATGGAGTTGTGTGTTGTATTAAGCTCTACATTTCGTTAAGTGAGAGGCCTTTGTCTAGCTGTAGAATATTTAGAGGAATTCCGGAGAAAATTAGTTTTTTAGTTATATATTCTACTTTTTACTTTTTCATCTAATATTTTTGCAGTGATGTTCTTTTTTTGAAAGTGTTATGTTTGTGATTACCAAACAACAATGCTTTGTTAGTTGCCATGCCTGGCTTTGTAAGGAATGCTTACCATTTCTTACAAAGCCAATGTCTATGGCATTCTATATTCAATAAAAATACAAGCAAATTCATGAGGATTGATTAAAACATATAAGTAGGATTAAAAAATTAACATAATGTAATATTTTTACATCGCTATCACAAAATTAAAAGTAATACTAATATAAATAAAAAAATATTTAAGATTTAAAATGGAAAACCAACATTATGTAATCTGCTTAAAATAATATGCATAACATTAAAGTCACATACATATATAATTTATCAAAGTTACTTTTAAATCCTAACAACTTTAATTTGTCTTCTGTGTGTTGATACATATCTGTACAACACCAAGTCCATTTGAAGAGACAAATTTACTTTGTACCCCAAAAAGCTACTTCTAAGTATAATATATATTACTGTCATCAGGAAAAAGTCAACTTACGCGAGAAAAGTGGGCAATAGGCGTATAGATCGTAGAGCGCATAAAATTATGCGCGTCCCTAGTCACTTACTGAACCTTAAAAACAAAAGACTTTATGAAAATTGACTTTCATAGGCTTACATTAGAGAGAGAGGATGATATGATAAAGTGAGAGGGCGAATAAAGAGGAAATGAGGAACATCGCATAAATATTCAAGAGCATCCACTCCATAATGAAAAAGGAGACTCTCTCAAAGCCGTCTCTGATGTGTTGACGTCTTAATGATGCAAAGGTTTAATGAAACTTGGGATTAAAGATCGTTGTGTACCTTAATATATAATAAGATTGTTCGGACTAATTGAAAACATTTTCAATATGATATTTTTAATAATGTTTGTTTTTAAACAGTTTTTAGTAACTGTCGCAAATGAAACAAAGTTAACAGCCGTTCTTATATAATTTTTTTAAATATATAAATTTATTATTTTTTAATATATACCTATATCGGTATTAATGTTCTAGCAACATTCATATAAAATAAGACTTATGATTTAATACTGTTAATAACTTCAAATATATAAAATAATATATTCGAAACGAATTCCCTATAATCATTTGTCATCGCACATATGTATATATATTAGGACTGTAAGAAATATTAAATATAAGGAGCTAAGGTCTTAAGTATATTGTGCTGGTACACTGACTCACTCACCGCTTAAACAGGAAGTACGATATATTCGTGAGTTAATTATCTGATAAGAATGAAAAGTAATTAATAAACTTGTGCCCAACAAAGACGCAAAGATTTATTATTAATATTTAAGTGGGTATTGAGTTAGTCCATTAGTTTATGATATCAGCAGCAACATACATATATAAACTAAATCTGAGTCTTTTGCATTACTGTTCCTACAGAATTATTAACTATTTCTTGATGTTAAATATTATTAGATAAAACTAACTGAACGTTAAATTTTCATCAGCGTAGTTTAATGTTTGAGAGGGACCAGTCGCACCGGAAATATGCAGCGCGAATGATGTCCCGGAAACGTCCGCCATATTGGCAGCTGGAGCCTGTATTTATATAAGATAATAAAATTTACTTAATTACAATTCAATTTACATATTTTGTAATGCAGATGTTTTTGTTATTTTTATTTATATTTGGTTGTTTTGTATTTTTTTTCGTTATAAGTTCGATCTCTTAACTATCTACTCCTTTTAAGGTATATAATCACCGTTAGTTATATACTATTACTTGTTTGTTATTTGTATGTAGATGTTAATCTTTGGATCTATATACTATATATATATCATAACATTTTATTAATTAATAAATAGCATACATGCGAATCTGGGGCTGCAAGTCAATAATAATTACGTAACTATTCCCCGAGAAAATCTAAGAATTTAGTTATTGTTGTTTTAACAATTTAAGAATAGAAATGAAAGAAATATTTTTGTAGGAAAAATGTACTTGATTGCTGTGTAAAGTAAAATAATTAAATAACGACACCGTTCTCGGATTGAGATTTAAATAATAATTATTTTATTATTATTAAAATCCGAAAGTTATTTTTTAAATTCGTTTCTTAATTTTTCGTTTAGTAGAAACGCTGGACGCATAAAGTCGGGCAACCTATAATAGATTTGACGACATATGATACATTTTAAATTATATTATAAAATAAATATTTTTCTACGCAAAATGCGCAATACGCAAAATATTATTAAACGAAGAGAACTATTTATATTTAAAATAATTATTTTATGTATTAATAACAAATAAATGTTATAAAATAGTACCTTTAAAGTTCCTATCGTAAATATAGCATTGGAATAGAATGTCATTAAGACTACTCAAGGCGAATTTATATCAAAGGCACGAAGATAAAAGATGTGTTGGCGTATAATTGAATTTATTAGTTACTAGCTGTTACCCGCGGCTTTGCTCGCGTAGAATATGAATATGTATACAAATTAACTTAAAATATTACGTTCATGTAAGACCTGTTTGTATACCACTTCGGTGTGTATTTCAGCCCTTAAGATAGAATATTCAGAAACGCATAAATACGTATCAAATGATTTTTAATCAGTGGCACAAAAATAAAGTCTCATGCTTCTAACTTCAAAAATGACGGTCTTCTAGACTAACCTATATAAGAAATGTCAACCCCTATTAAACCTCTTAGAGGTAGAATATCTAATAACACTTAAATACGTATTTAATCATTTTTAATCAGTATCCCAAAAATAAAGTTTCATGTTTTTAACTTAAAAAAGGACTGACTTCGATAAAAACTTTCAACCCTTATTTCACCCCCGTAGAATATGCAGAAACACTTAAATAAGTATCTACTTCTTTTTAATCAGTATCCCAAAAATAAAGTTTCATGACCCTAACTTAAAAAAATACGAACTTCCATACTAACGTTCAACCCCTATTTCACCCCTTTAGGGGTAGAATTTCCAAAATTCGCTCCTTAGTGGGTGTCATGATATGTTAGTTTAAAAGTGTACAGCCTAAAATATAAGTTTTATGCTTCTAGTTCTCAAAATGACAATACTTTAAACAACTTACAACCTTTCATCCCCCTTTTCAACCCTTTACAGCACTATTTTCCAAATAAAAAGTATATCCTTTCTCAGGCTCTAGACTTTTTTTGTACCAAATTTCATTTAAATCGGTCCAGTAGTTTTGGCGTGAAAGCGAGACAGACAGACAGACAGAGTTACTTTCGCATTTATAATATTAGTATGGATTTGTAATTTGAACAAATATTTAAA
This sequence comes from Vanessa tameamea, assembly GCF_037043105.1. NCBI lineage: Eukaryota > Metazoa > Arthropoda > Insecta > Lepidoptera > Nymphalidae > Vanessa > Vanessa tameamea. The sequence goes on from NC_087323.1 coordinate 9,416,283, forward strand.
CACAACCAAAATAACTAATACCTATTTTATGAAATAACAATAAAAGGAATCTAAAAATAAATTATCAAAGATTAAAAAAGTCGCGCTGATAAGCACGGTTTGTTAATATCAATTAAGTATTGTCTGTCAATAAGGTCGAACGCTCTGAACGTCTAATCGCATCAACAGGCAAAAATTGTATGAAGCTCGATGGCGGCGACCGATTCTTGACCGTTCGAGAATGGTCGTTTTACCTGCCAAGCCACCTGCCTGTGCGTTCGCGACCTTATATAAAAATAATCCTTATAGCATGATTCAGTATTCACGTGCGATGGCTTATTATTAGCGTATTTCATGTATAACTTTGGTGTTTCTATACCGATTTCTATGATTCTTTTTTATGGAATAGTTAATACTGTTACTTTTTTTAAATTAGGGATGACTGAGAGTGTTATAAACGTAGAAGTAGACACACATAATCAGAAAGCTTCGAACTGCTAAGCTATCGGGAGTTACACGTGTTATTGTGAGTCACCCATAAAAGATAGACATATACTGTCGTGGGATATTTTTTATATAATTTTAAGAAAAACATTTCCGTCATACATGATTTATATGTAGCTTTAACCATTAAGGTTGTACACGCGACGGAAGCTTAAAAATAGAGTAACTTCTCTCGTTTTCCCAACATTTCCCTTCACTGCTCTGCTCCTATTGATTGTAGCGTGATGAGAAGTATACTATAACCAGCTCAGGAGTATGAAAAATAATTGTACCAAGTTTCGTTAAAATCCGTCGAGTAGTTTTTGTTTCTATAACGGTTATACAGACAGACAGACAGACAAAAATTTTACTGATTGCATTTTTGCCATCAGTATCGATCCCTAATCACCCCCTGATAGTTATTTTGGAAATATATTTCATGTACAGAATTGACCTGTATACAGATTTATTATAAGTATAGATTAGTTCATTAGGAGAAACGTAACTAGTGATATTAACTAAAGCTTACACATCTGGGAGCGTGATGTCAGTAATCTGTCATAATATTATCGTAATTAAATAATTGTATTAAAGGTTTTACATATGTTTAGCAATGAATTTATTTAATGTGTACGAGCGACCCGCCTCGGCTTCGCACGGGTGCAATGCTGATACTAAATATACTACAGAATGACTTACAACATCAAAGTTTTTCAATCATTAGACAATACAAACCGCTATGTCTCTGCGTTTTAAATATTCATTTAAATTACATGCTGTAAAGGGTCATATTGATCTATTAAATTCACAATGTATTTAAGGTACATAATTAGATAAGGATTAATGCTGTATTGATTAAAATCGAAAATAAGTCATTATGCCATTAAGCCACTTAAATTTAATTATATATGATTAATGTAGAAGATTAACATATTAGTTTTGTGCCGGTTTCTCTCGGTATATCTACGTAATGGTTCTACCTTAAAACACAGCTCATTAATTCAAAATGTTTTTCGGAACAAAATTATTTTATGCAACTTGTAGTAGAGTTCACTGGCAGAAATCTCATGTAAGGAAAAAGTGTTATGCTCCAGGCGGCCCTTCCCTCCCTCTCTCTTTTTTTCTATATTTTTCTATTGTATAAGGTTTTATATAATATTATTTAAACTTATTTTTTTAATTTAAGCGTTTTTTTTTTCAATAAAAATTTGTTCATTGTCATTTCATTATTCCCAAAAGTTGATAATTGACTTTAATATGTCTGTTATATAATACATAATATAAAGCAAAAATATCTTCGCTTCAACCGGGTGACCCTCGAAACCTATCAATTTTTTTTCCTTACAATAGTTTTAATTAAATATATACTAAAACACGAGTAGTCCACGATAACGGTTGGTATGTACATACGATTATAATATTAAACCAACGTGACATATGTACAGTTCAAAAGAGCTAAATATTGGACTGGCGATGATGAAGTTGCAAGTTCGATCCTGAACCATTACACTAATACCAAACCTAGAGCCTTGTACAAACTTCATTCTTAACGGAAGGGAAAAATATGGTTATCAGTAATTGTTTTTTTTTTTTATGGCATTGGTTGGTGGACTAGCTTATGGGCCACCTGATGGTAAGTGGTCACCACCGCCCATAGACAAAGGCGCTGTAAGAAATATTAACCATTCCTTACATCACCTATGCGCCACCAACCTTGGGAACTAAGATGTTATGTCCCTTGTGCCTGTGATTACACTGGCTCACTCACCCTTCTAACCGGAACACAACAATACAGTGTACTGTTATTTGGCGGTAGAATATATATGTCTTGAAAATAGGCTTGTTGCTTTTTTTAATTTAATAATCTATTTATTTTTATCCCATTTAAAATGTTCGGAGAACTATATTAAAGTCTTCTTTTTCCAAATGATTATTTTCTTTCGCAATAAAAGTCGTAGATTCAATTCTTCCCCTCGTGTATAATACAAGCACTTAAAATTCTCTGCAAGTGTTTGCATTCTCGAGATTGAAGCACGCAATATGTACCATCAAACGTGCACATTCATCTTGAAAAATATGTTTCGAACACGCAAACATTTTTCGGTAAGATTCTGAAAAGAGCATTTTATTCGTGAGTGTACAATTATTTGTTGTATGAACTTTAATTTATTTTAAAATATTTTTTATGTTTTTTGGGTAAGAAAGTAAAATATTACTAACCTTGCGAATATGAGCAAGTTGAAGTTCTTAAAAACGAATTTATTCGATTTTCATAGGGCAAAATATTCGTAGGTTATTTTTTAAAAAGTATACTTATGTCCTTTCTAAGGGTTTCACGCTTGCTTCATACCAAATTAAATTCGGTTGAGTGTTAAAGCGTTACGGACAGACAAACGGAATTACTTTCGTTTATAATAATAGTAGAGATTAGTAATATATAATTACTTATCCGACGTTCTTAGTTTTAATTGTCATACGTAACCTTGATTCATTGAATATTGTTAAAAGTATAATTAAATACAATTATTTAAATATATTAAACTAATACGCTTTATTTAAAATGTTATAAAATAATACATCATGTCAACATATATATCTTATCATTTACTTAATCGTGCAAGTATGATGCAAGGTTGTTTCTCTGAACAATCTGGACGTTGTAGTATATGTTATTCTACCCTCAACAGTTTGTTGATTCATTGCACTTTCAGAAACGGTTATTTCTTTCTTCCTTTTCATAAATTGCTACCGATTCATTGTACTGAATTTCTTTCAATTTCTCCTCCCCTAACGATTTCTAATTAAACCCATAATCGTTGCACCTTGAAGCAATTTATAAAATGGCAAGCTTTAATAACGCAACTCGAAAGGAAATATGGTCGAACATAAAAGATTTCTTCCTGTTCAACCTCCCTATGACAAGCTCCGATAATTACCGAAAATTCAATAACAATCAGCACGCTATTATGATTGCTAAACTTATGCATTTTATGACTTAAATTCGCGTGCATCTTTGTTTCAATATGAAGTTCCTTGCGAGCGTAAGGTGCTAGCCGTCTTTGTTAAATAGCTGTAAGCGAATTTGATTCTTATGTATACGGTCGGAAAGTTCGTGTTGGCTTCATATGGAATCTACATTTCAACAATGTTCATACATACACTAATTGAATGGACTATCTACAAAGTCCATACTGTTGAGTTGTTCTCGATCGGAAGATAAAACACGTCTGTGGTTCTCGGAAGGAGGACCAGAAACAAATTATCTTTGAAGTCTTTGTAAATAAAGTACTGGGTGATTGGATTGGTTTACAACATCGGTTTCTTTAAAGTTGACACAAATTGTGGTTTCTTTGTAAGCTTCTGGAGGAAATGTTTTTGTTTTAAATTTTGTAAGAGATATTTTCCGCATTATTTGGTTCAGAATAAGTACACTTACAGTAATTTACATATAACAAATATTGTTAATCGAATTTGAAAATTAAGACAATTTTTTAAAATATAAAATTAAAATAAACGAAATTTATAAAATTTTATAATGACTGACTGACTTACAACTATAATCGGGTGGGGCCTAATTGAATGAATTTTTGCAAAGCAATTTTTCAATATTGTGCCCTAAGGGTGTTAAAATGGGGGATGAAAGGTTACATGGAAGTCCCTCATTTATGATATAGAAATAGGTATTTATGCTTATGTTTATAAGTTAAAGGCAGATGTTAAATATCTTTTGAAAATTCATCACTAAAGTGGTTGAAACTTAGGTTAAAAGCTTGTATGGAAATTCATCATATTTAAAAGTTTAGAATTATGGGAATCAGTTTCTTGTATCAGTTTATGACTAAAGGACCTATGTTAAAGCCGTTTTTGGAATCCCATCACCAGATGGGATGAAATTGGGAATGAAAGTTTCAATAGAAAATGCTTATTTCAATTGTTTGAATATTGATATCGGTTTTAAGTCTTTTGTCTTGTCTTTGAGTAAAATCAGCTGTTACAGTGTTTTTGAAAAAGTTAGTCCTTTTTAAAGTTAAAAACATGAAAATCCAAATACCAAAAGATAAATTAATTGTCTATATTATGTTGAATATTACAATCTTATAAATATTATTTTTAATGACATTTCGAAGTTCGATTATTATTTTTCGCTTACGTTTTATAAACAATATTTTTAATAAATAAGAATCTACTGGTATTTAATAAATCTATACAAAAAATTATGTTGAAAATTTGATTAAAATTAAAAAAATACGCGAACATCAATAATAATATATTGTGCTAACATGTAAGTTTTATATTTATCTATACGTATAATAAAATGACGAAGCTTTTTACTAAATGAATACGTATGTACACACGGTACATATACCAATTTTTTGTTTTTTTTATTTTTTTTTATTCTGTCTGTCTGTTTCGGCTAATCTCTAGAACGGCTGGACCGATTTCGAAGGGACTATCATTGGCAGACAGCTGATGTAATAAGAAGTAACTCAGGCTACAACAATAACTTATTAGTTAAATTCAAACGCGCACGAAGTCGCGGGCACAGCAAGCTTAATATAATATAGAATATATTTATCAAAATGTGTTAGAGCGTTAACTTTTATGTTTGAAATATTCTTTAGTATTTCCTATAAAATTGCCTCGTTTTGTATTCGAAGTTTCTTTGAATATTCTTTGTTTAATTAAGGATTTTATTACAACAAAAGTTTCTGCATTAAAATGTTCATAAAGTTTTGTTTAAAAACTAGTGAAACGTGTCTTGTTTATTCTAAATTGTTCGAAACAATTTTGTAACATGAAATGTTTTGTTTCAGGTGAGAATGAAACATATTCTACTTTTTCTACGAGTAAGAAATGGTAAGTTTACTAAATGCTGCAATTTTTCGCTTCAAGAAAATAAGAGCGCTGCTGTGTTGTGTTTTATTTACGTTTTTAACACATTAGCAGTAGCTTTTTTTATATCAGTAATAGTATGTTAATATTTTATACTTGCGAAGATAAAACAGAATTAAAAAAAAAAAACTATCATTTCAAGCTATTTGTAGAGAAAACAACTTACAGTGACGAAACGAATAACACAATGTATTTTGGAATACAATTATACTGTTGCAATTAGTGGATACTGCATTTTACCTATTTTCTAAAGCAAGTAAAGTAAATATAATATCACAAATAAGGAACCCATTGGATCCTAAAAATGTGGCAGATATTCATCCACACGCCGAACAAGTTCGAGATGTTTTTTATTTACGTCATATAGTTAGTCAAAATGGCAAATGGGCCACCTGGTGGTAAGTGGTCACCACTGACCAAAGATATTGACACTGTAAGAAATATTTACCATCCGTTAGATCATCAATGCGCCGCTAACCTTTGGAACTAAGATGGTATATCCCTTTAGTTAAACTGACTAACTCCCCTTCAAACCGGAACACAACGGTATAAGTATTGCTGTTTTCCGGTAAAATATAAGGTGGGTGGCTACCGATTCGGGTTTGTGCATAGCCTTACCACCTAGTTAAAGTTTCACTCATGTATTTTTTATTAGAAATATACTTATGTTTCAACATCTCTAGGCGAAGATAAAAAGTAAACTATAATGTACTTAGTCCGTATGCTTGCTCGTCTTCCGTTATAAAAATACAGTTATGGTACATGTTAATTAAATTACAATATATATTAACACAAATGAAATATTTGTGCGTACTTTATTTGAAGCCAGCATATCGTATCTCTTGATTACTTTATCCTTTTTTAATGAACTCACTTTGACTCTCTACCATAAGTAGACATTAATTTTTTTTACCGTTTTGCTAGCTTTATTCGTATGTGTTATATTTTATATATATACATCGTGCTATTATATGTCACATAATTAATCTAAATTGCAAAAGGTAATAATGTTAATGAAAAATCAAGGCGCTTCTAAATTTTCGTACAATACGGTCCAATGTTTTCAATTTCCTTATTCATTGCCTTTTAATGACGTCGACTAAGCTTGTTTAGTCTGTCATTTCATTAAGTTAATGAAACAATTACGACTCTATTTCATGTTCTTGACAAGCTTGCTTACGCGATTTTCTAATATAATTACTTTTTAATCTATGTTGCAAATGCATATTAGCGAAAAAGGTTTATTATATAATTTATGACGTAGCTAATTTTACTTTACCAAGCAAAGGTTATGCTTGTTTTCGTGTGTCGCGCTGTACCTCGACCTCCTCGTCTTAGCTTTAATTTCGTCTGCAGAAATACGCCCCTGTTATTATACATCATGCTCCAATTATTGTCGTCTCGCAAGAATAGAGAATTCACTCTGTTTCATGTCGACATTTCGCTCGATGTTGTTTTAGCAAATTGTGTAAATATTTGTACGAACAATTGTATTTTGCTTGAATTTGTACGGTCGAAATTTCAGCTATTTAGTATTTCAAAGTTTGTTTTGAAATGAAACATGTTTATGTGGTATCGTCAGTAACCGCACTATTATCCGCTTTCTTACTTCCGATATGAGTTCGCTTGGAAAGAAAGATTTTTATTTTTAGTGTTAATAACATTATTTTCAAATAATTCATCGAAAATCTGAAACGGTTTAATAAAAAAATACCCGCGAACAGAAACTCACTTGGATCTCTTTCTGTTGCTTTATATTTAATTACTTTGCAAACAATAATGTATATACATATATAGGATAAGTTTTTACTATTCGTCTCACGTTGGTGAGAAATATTAAGAAATTCTGCATTTTTAAACGTCATAGTTGTGAACTGACGCTTCGCATTTGTGTATTGCTACTTGCATATAGTTTATATTTCATAATAGGGATTTGTCCAAGGCTGTCTAAGTACCATTACTTATTCTACCGCTAAACAGTATTTTTGTTGTATCGTTTTATACTCATTTGAAAGTTGAGTGAGCCGGTGTAACTAAAGGCACAGGGAACATAACTTCTTAGTTCTCAAGGTCAATATCTGTCACATTGGCGATGTGAGAATGGTTAATACGTCTTACAGTCTTGTATACTATATCTATATAAATAAAGGGCTAAATATTGATTTCAAATAAATAAACTATATTACTAAAAGCTAAGAAAGTCCGATAATACTTTGCTACTTTTAACGAATACTTCGAAAACTTGGGACATATACCAAAAATTTCTAATTGATTCAAAAATATGAAATTAAGTATTTAATGTGACATTATTATTACGTCGCATTTTACAATTTACTAAGAATTTCGCTTAAATTCAAATGGCGTGTCGCATGCGAACCAACAGGAAACAAACAGTTACTAAATTATATTACGAATAGAACGAAATCTAGGGAAAGCATAAAAATGTCGTCGAACTAAAGTTTGTGACATTCTCTTTGGGCACGCTAATGGTATCATTTATATTGAGTATTATTTCAGTAAGGATCCGAGATCGTCCAGTCGTTAGGATACGTGAATCAGTGTAGTGTAATATTGTTAAAGTCAAGGCAAAGTCTTATTTATTTTATACAATATAGGTAAAAGCGTTACTATTGTTTATTGATTGCCAAAAATCTGGCTTTTAAGCGGGAGAGCGGGATTAGTAATTAAGAGGGATTATTTTAATGTCAGTACTTATAATTATTGTTTTCATACAATTGTAAAAATTATATTTTCGTTATTTGATGCTTGGAGGCGATCATCTCATCTAAAATGTGTCCAGTCCATTATTTTTGTTTGATCTGAAATTTTCCCTGAAAAGGAGAAAAGGACTTTGACCGGTGGGGCATTCGAAGATTGTTATTTGTTTTAACCTATTTTGGTAACTAGTAAGATAATTAACGTAGTCATCTATTAATTACTTTATTTTTCCCTTTGCCCAATCATTTTGGGTCGGCAAAGTGATTATAAGGACAAGAAAAGAAATTTTCGAAACTAATGTTATCTGCTGGCGCCAATTCTTGTTAGAAAAGCTTTTGTTGGTTTTCCGCAACCAAATAGATGGTTATTGGCGCATTTACGTGCTCAATTAATTTATACTTTTCAGAAAATCTATTCAGTATTTATTTAAAAAAAATATATTTAAGAATTCTTTATCGTCTACTAAAAATCGCAAGAGTTGACTTTCGTAGCTCTTCGCGACGTGTGTCCCTTTTTCGAAAACTTAATATTTTTTACAGTGCCAATGTATTTGAGCAGTGGTGACCACTTACCGTCAGGTTACAAATTAGCCCGCCCCCCTACCCAATATATAAATTAAAACAACCCGTCCTACAAAATTAGTTTCAACTAGTTTCCACTACTTAATGGAAGACATTCAAAGAGAAAATAAGTAACTTCATTATCGAAACACCACGAACAAAGACTGTATAAATACATGTTATTAATAAATCCCTCTAAGTCAGATTAATTAAGGACTGTGCCCTAAATATGCATATTTAAATAAACGAACATGACTTTTTCACGATGTTTACGTCCATGTTAAAGATTACGTTAATTAATTAGCCCTTCGTGATTAACGTTTTACATAAAATAATTTACAAATAAAAGATCAACTGATTATGATCTTGTGTGAATATTACAAATATAATTTATATTTAAAATGTATTAAGCGCCTTTATATTATACAAATAATACTCGGCAATTGTTACCCGCCTCGATACATGTGTATTCTCCGTGAAAATAAACATAGATATTACATATATGTGTTAACTTCCATATTCATCGATCAAACGGTGTTCAAGTCATATATACATATATATATATATATATTATATTTGATCGAGAAATCGAAAAGTTGGTCCTACCTACTTGCAAATATAATATTATAACGAAAACAGACTGAAAATGTATACAAGAAATGTATTTTGTTTAATTAAATCCTTTGTACTGAACGAAGGACCTCAGCTCCGATTAATAAAATATAATTTAACATGTGACAAATGAGGAAAGTTTTATATATGGATCATAGTATTTTTCACAAGAATATTTTGTTATTTATATTTTATATCATAATTATACTAATATGATGAATTTAGTTCTGTTAAAAAAGTATCTACGGAAAAGCAAAGGCCGATGGCATATATTTGATAAAGACTTTGCAATTGACTAGTATTTTAAATTATAGACAATCAAAATCAAAATATACTTTATTCAAGTAGGTTCACTTTTGAATCGTCATTTTACAAAACTATATTAAGCGAAGCTACCACCAGTACAATATAATATTTCGATTTACGTATGGAATACATTTATTTGAACATAATTTTTATAAACAAAACCTTTGTACAAAAAATACAAAAAGTATAGCACTAATTTGTGAATATATTATATATGTAAATAAATATAAACAAGTTTTCAGAACAAAATAACGAAAGACAAAGTATTTTTCAGCTCACTATAACCATAACAAGAAAAGTTTAATGCAACATTATCGGTACAGTCGGCGAGTTGAAAACGACCAGAAAACAGCACCTACTTTTATATGTATATTTTTATTACTTGAACGTGCCTCTGAGACCTGTTGAAATTCAAATTTTTGATAATAGTTACTCGATTATTGTATGGGAATGCTTCTGTGAACGTTTTCAGTGGCTGGAACGAAATTGCAACTTGCTTTCTTATAACATACATAATGTTGTAACCTCATTTGAATGTTTTTATTAATTTTAATATTTAATTTAATTACATTTAATAAATTTCGAATATAATGTTACTAATTCATGGGTAATTTTAGTAGAAGGATAATTCATTATTCCAATTTTATTTTATTACGGTAATAACGTGCGAGATGTCACAGTTAATATTTTGTGAAAGAAAATTGCTGAGAACGGGTAAACTTAAATGGCCAGTCAGTGAAAAAAAAATATTATGAACATATAAAGAAAAAACATAATTAAAATAAACAGGTGACTTATAAATATTAATTTTTTTTATGGTAACACTGAACTAGATTTTATTTTTTTAATTTAAATTTTAATAAGGTTTAAGTTAAGTTATCACCTCTGGGTTGGTACTTAATAATTACCTAATGATATAATTTTCGTACCTTTTAGTACCTAGCTCATAATGCAAATTTGTATAATAGAATTAATTATGTCAAATTACTAAAGTCAAAGTATAAACTTTATCCAAATTATTTACACTCCAAAAAGTAGTCAAAACTAACGCGATGGAACTAGCCTTTGAACCTAGAACAAACTTTAATATGAAATCCGGCAAACTGGCATTGCACGAATGGTTACCCTGACACGTAGGGTTGTCACCTATAACAGATTATTTTTAAAATCCTTATTAGTGGAATATTCTGCTTTTACGAACGAAAACCAAGTGCATTGTACTTAGTGGGAGAATTCTGTGGGCACACTCATAATTCTTTTTACCGGCGAAATGCAAAATGAAAGTGCAAACATTTACCTTCTTTTATTAAATTAGTCTGACGTCCGCGGATACGCTCGCGTTGTAGGGGTCTTTAGGTGTTAGGTATAAAAAAGTAGCCTATGTCTTTCATTGGGATACAAGCTTGCTTCATACCAAATTTCATCAAATTCGGTTCAGTCTTCAGTTCAGTTTACTTTCGCGTTTATAATATTAGTATAGATCAAAAAGAACAACAAGGAATATTTATATATCAATAAAATATTCGTTGCGTTTATTGAAAACGAAGTTTTGGCCTAACGTCTACTACTTATCTCGTTTTTAATCAATTTGGCGCTGGCATGTTTAAATAATTCAGCGTAAAAAAAATTCAAGCGTTTTTTTAATATACGTGAAGATTTAATCATATATATTTTTTTAATTACTGGAAAATAATCCAACATACTAAATTTTATTTCTTTTTGTACATCGGTTATATAAAAACCAGTTTTCATATATTTTTTAAATTTATGTTTAGTTTTGAAAGCGATTCAACTTTATTTTAGAAAAACTAATTTGCCACGCACACCTTATGCGGTCAGGTATGTTCGAGGCAAAGATTACATTCGCACAGCCCTGTCCACACTTTCAGACTCGCTGAAGCCATTTGACTGTTGAATAAATATTATATTACTAACTTTATCCTGCGACTTTACATACATCGAGAAGTTCCTAAGGATTTTCATGTTTCTATACTACTATTAAAATATAAATCATTCAAATAAGTTTTTTGTACCAATTAAATTTAAAAACGATATTATATTTTTGTATATTAATAACTGTGTAACTTTGATTCGTCTTTAACTGGACTATTTTTTTAATGATATAAGTTGGCGGACGAGCAAATGGGCCACCTGATGGTAAGTGGTCACCATCGCCCCTATTTCCCAGGTGCTGGAAATAATATTAACCAATTACACTGGCTCACTCACCCTTCAAACCGGAACACAATAATACTTTGGTACTGTTGTTTCCAGTTTTCTATCGCCAGGTAGAAAATCTGATGAGTGGGTGGTACGTACCCAGATGTGCTTGCACAAAGCCCTACCACCATGTTTTACGAGACGATCTTACCATCAACCCGCGCCAGTAGATGTTTCACAACCAAAACCAAAGAGGTATTAGTTATTGATATACCCCATGATAATTGAAAATAAATATAATTCTTGATTATCAATAATAAATTGACATTATTACAAATAATGGCACTTATTATCTTAAAAAAGTGTTATTTACATGTATATCGCGCATTAATTCCAAAATTACTATAAGTTAAATAAAATATGTATTACGCTACGAAATCAAAATTTTACTATAAATATTCACGTGAAATGTGCAAATAATGTTTCGAACGTTAACTAAACATAACGCGGTGTACATTACGGTCAATATTGGCCTATATTCACAGTGTCCGGTGCTGAAACGAGTTTCTAAAACCATTTATCATAGGAGAAATATCAATATCTAAGTCTGAGGGTCGACAGTAACTAATGGTCCGACCGCGTACATATGGCACAATACAATCTTTACATAGGTTAAGCTGAAAGCTTTAATCATTGTTTCTTGTAGTCACGGCCTGTCCGACTCTTATGTCGTGAGGCTGCAGAGGATACATATGGCTATTATTCATTTGGCGACCTCTGTGGTCGAGTAGTGTGTACATCGTGTAGTGTGTGAGGTCTAGGGTTCGATTCCCGGCCGAGTCGATGTAGAAAAAGTTCATTAGTTTTCTGTGTTGTCTTAGGTCTGGATGTTTGTGGTACCGTCGTTACTTCTGATTTTCCATAACACAAGTGCTTTAGCTACTTATATTGGGATCAGAGTAGTGTATGTGATGTTGTCCAATATTTATTTATTTTATTTATTCATCATAATATACATGTAGATATTCATCTAATACGTGCATTTCCTTACAATGTTTTCCTTCACCGACGAGATAATAAATTACTATAAAAAACCCAGTCGATAATTTCTCGTATTACGGATTTTAATCCGCACTGTTCATAGAATACTTCGTTAAATTCATAAATCTTTATCTCTTAACATTTATTTCATATCGTTTCGACACAAACATTTTATAAGTAACGACAAAGTTCGATAGAGATTTTGGAACATCTATATCGTCATTTCAAATAAATAAGGTTTTGCCAAATATTGTTTGAGCGATGAGATTTATTGGAAAACACTTTTTCAAACGTTGAAGATCAGACGCTTTGCTAGAAAAATATGTTTTATGGCGTTAAATAAATAGACATACCTACGCATATTATAAAACATAAAAATTTTAAATATTCTTTATTCAAATAGGCTTATAAAAGCACTGTTCAAAGTAAATGTAAAGATACCAGTGATTTGGAAAATATAACAGTATAGCTACTATTTTCGACCATTTTAACTACAGAGTATGTCAATAAAGTACAATTAAATTAATACATGTCCTGCCTATAAATGAAAACATAGTAAGTCCATGCCTTTTTAACAGTAATATTAGTTATTATGTTTGACATGGAGCTTTAATTTTTTATAAAGGCCAAGTTAACAATAACTGTCAAATCTTACTAAAATATCTGACTGATAGATACGTTTGGATCTTTACGTACAAATATGACATTTAAATTTTTAATTTAAATAATGATGCGGCGTGGTATACTTGGTAATCATGAACCAGGGATCATCATCCTCCTGCCCTTATCCCAATTTTATTTGATGTCGACGCAGCCTGTCTTTTTCTTCCATACTTCTCTGTCTGACATCATCTCTTCTTTCTAGACATATCGTCTTTCACACAATCCATCCATCGTTTCTTTGGTCGTCCCCTTCCACTATATCCATCGAAGTCCATGAACCAGGGGTATTAATTGATATAAATAAAAACCATTCATCCCCCTATCCGTCATATCCCTTGTGCAAAAACGGAACACTGCACTTCTACCGATATTATGAACGAGAATCAAGGAATGCTTAGAAAAAATTATGAATACGTTAACCAAAGTAATGATCACATTAAGTCTAGGTCTACAGCTATTCTGGGTACCATCCACTCATCACATATTAAACAGGAATTTTTAGCATTTTGAGTTCCGTATTCGAGTTAGCCAATGTAACTAAAGACACAAGGGACACGACACTTTTGACAGTGCGACTGCCACTTACCATCCGGTGACCCAATTACAATAAGCTGGCTGGTCTTCCTTGAGATTAACCGCCGAGACTGAAATCGGTCAGGACGACATCATATCTGTATTTGCTCATATTATTAAAAAAAAAAACACGATCTAAAACCTTAAATTCACCCGTTAAATATAAATATTACAATATTAAAGGTCAACTTTGTGTCTGTGAGGTCTTGTTTTGACACGAAGGATGAATACAAGAATGATTAATCTCAGTTTGGCTTCAGGCTGAGGCTTACAAGTTTAACTTCGCTTAAACAAGGTACATACTTTGTCGAAGTATGTTATGAAATGCCTTGCTAATCAAAGCGCAGTTATGAATTAATCCATATTTAATTCTTACACGATTGATATACAAATCGTATCGTGTTATAATAATTATTAATTGTGTTATTTTTAACAATAATCTACAGTTACATACAAAATTGATAAATTAAAATAAAAACAAAACCAAACTTAAGTCAATTTCGGATGTATATTATTTACAGTTAAGGAAAACTAACTACACCTAAAAGACCCAAAAAGCTATTGAAGGTAAATTCCAATAATAATCAATTCCTTAGATAATTTACTTTGATAATACCTAAAACATTTTATTCCAATGTAGACTACAAAGTCAATTAAATCTCAGCAAGATATTCTACAAACAAACCAATAAGGAACGAAAAATGGCCTACAATATAAATTAGCATTTTCCGTATAATCCATTATTAATAAATTATTAAATAATTTCTAAAAGCTAATAATAATTTCTCATAATTAATATCATCTTATAATTGGATTTTATTTCGTGTTACTGCGGAATGCATGCTTTTATGGAATTTCCGCTAATGGAAACGTGGTCAGTATGATTCACACAACGCATAATAATTAAGTATTCATAATAATGTTTCAGCGTGCACGTGTACTCTAGCCTCTCTGTGATACATTATTCCGTATTTTAATTAATAAATAATTTGCAAATACAAGAAACTTTTATAAGACTTAAAAGTACTGAAGTATATTAGTGTGTTTTTTTTTTTTACTTTACAACATCCACGGGCTCACAGTTGCCCGTGCCTTTTTTACATTTTATTTTTATAAATTGTGGCGTTATTTTATATTTTTACTAAACATCAGCAGATTTTCGCTGGACTTCGAGCTTGTCGTCTTCTTGGAAGACGTGGCCCACACTGACATATATATATATATATATATATTTTAATATATATATATATGAAGTATATTGGTGTATTAAACTGCGTTTTTGTAAAGGAGTACTAACCTCGTCATAAGTTAGTAACAAAATGTGACGTAAAGATTTTTGACTCTCTTGTAAATTAGTCAAAACTATTAGCTACAAGCTACAGCTACCTTTCTATGTCTATTTTACTGTGCCCTGTAATTATGTCATATCAGTAGCCTAAAGTGTAAGTACACATTGAATGAGAAAAAAAAAATCAATAAGTATTGAGTCATGTCATGGAAGTCCTTCGTCACGGACAGGTCGGTTGTTCTTTATTGTTTACTAGCTGTGCCCGCGACTTCGTTCGCGTAGTTGTCGGAAACACTATCATGATTATCGTTTGATTGCTCACGTTGGTTTTTGTTATTATAATCGTCAATAAGATTTAATAATATGTTTTACAGTACTTTAGCGTAGATTATATTTTTAGTTTTATTTTCTTGTGGTAGAAGAACATACTGATTTTGCCCGCAACCCGATCTTGACAACGCGACATATAGTTGGCCGTGTGAAAAGCAGTCTTGACGTAAATCGATTCCTACGTGTTTAAATGTTTGGCCCTGTGATTTATTAATGGTTACGGCAAAAGATAACTTAATGGGAAATTGAATTCTTTTAAAATTAAAAGGTAAATCATTTGGAATCATTGGGATGCGAGGTATAAGCACTGTTTGACCAACTGCCGGACCAGTCAAAACTGTTGCAACGATCACGTTATTGCGAAGGAATTTTACTTGAAGGCGGGTCCCGTTACATAAATTTGGTGGTTTAAGATTTCTGAGTAAAATTATCGCAGCACCTATTTTTAACTTCAGGGAATGTGGTGGAAGGCCGCTCGGGTTTAAAGAATTGAGAAACTCTTGCGGGTAATGGACAGCATCTTCTTGATCCATTACATTATCAATAGATGTGTAGGTAGTTATATCGCCTGGAAGTTTGGTTAAAATTAGGTCGTTAATTTCGTCAACGCTACTATTTCTCGCCGCCAATATTGCCCTTTGACACATCCATTGGTAATCTTTATTTTCTATTTCGACGATATTAGGGTAAACTTTTGATATTAAATCCTCTATGCTAGTCACTTTTTCTCCTAAATCGCGATCAATTTCAATTTTATTTTCAGAAAGGGGTACTTTTCCATCTCCTATTAAAAGTAACTTTGAAGGAAAATTTGTACTTCCTCCCCCCAAATGTGCTCTCATATTCGTAGATAGTTTTAAGGTATGGACAAATTTCCATAACGGTGAACTTTTAAGGCAAGACCTTACAATGTCTGCTCTAGTTCCTCTTAAAATTACCGGTAAAGTTTGTCTAAATAAATTACCAACATCTGTGTTTTTATTGCTTATTGTTATACGGTCAATTATGACAACCCTTATCTTAAACATAAAAGAAATATTGTACAATAGTGTACGATTGCGAATATTTTTTTTGTTAACAATTCGATGCAGGTGTATCGACATCTGGATGTAAGACAAAAGAAAAAGTCAATTGTAAATAAATAAATCACAAACAAAATTCATACTCTGCCAAAACAAACAAAACGTTCAACAGGAAATGTAATAGTAAATCTGAATGACTTTTCTTTGTCTTGGATTAGGAGAAAAGTTCATGAATTGTAATACCTGACGGTAGACATGTTTGCTTAAACACTCAATTTTGATTCCAATTTTCTGTCATTATATAGGACCACTATGTACGTATAGGGTTTAAAAAAACATCAAGAAGAAGTGTATTTATCGATAGACCACATTTACAAATTTGGAGTATATCATATATTTACAAACCTACCTTGGCTGACACCGCCTCCAAAAATAACAATAATTTTAACTATAATATATTATCGTAATAACTTTGCTGACTTTTAAATAGTCTAAATATTTTTAATTTCATTTTACATAGTATAAATCTAAAAAATATTGTGATCATTGTTTGTTATTCATAGGTTTGTGTTAAGTTAGATTTAAAGTGGGTAGGTACATACTTATCTCCTTGTGTGGAAACACAGAACGTACCTACATATTGGTAAGTAGAATAAGTTACTTGATTATTAAGTTGTAGAATAATAAGCAATTATTTTTTACTTTTTAGAGCATATTATTTTTTTTCTCTTTTGAAGTCGGTTTTTTTTTGTCAAAATTTTTGTTTCTAAAAGATTCGGCCGAGTATCGCTAACGTGCTCCTTAGAATTGTTCCGTTCCCTTCCGTACCGTTACTTTGTCATGGATCCTATGCTCAGAACCTTACCAAACTTTCACCATAGTACCCTTGAAATATATCCTTTATAATAAAAAAAGAATCATTAAAATTGGTTGGCACAATTTTGAGTTATTCACCTATTTATCGCGCACATACATAATGCACATTTAAGACTTATATCGTTTTCATAGGGATACCATCATCGTAACAGGATAAAATTAAAATGGGGCCCCACGGGAAGCACTACCTTTCAAACAAAAAAAAATTATCAAAATCCAGTGAAAAGTTATGAGGTAACAGACATATAAAAAAAAAAATACAGACGAATTGATAACCTCCTCCTTTTTGAAGTCGGTTGAAAACAAACAATATTAACTTAAACGTAATAAGATAAACAAACCGAACAATAAGAAGTTTAGATTGTTTCTCCTTTGGTGTTATTATTTCATAAGGTGATTATAGTACAACCGTGTTGAATATGCTTGAATGTAATAGAAATTACTTGAAATATTGAACTACTAATTTATTTGTGTAGTCATTTTAAACGATATTCACCTATTTGCTTATTTGCATAATTTATTTTCTCAGTGATGATTAATCTGCATCGGTGAAAGTATCGCTCGCCATTTTGAACTTTTTTACGTGTGTAATGTAATTTTTATACCTTATTTATACCGTGAAACGTTTGAATTGTTTACTTGCAAAGTACGAAGGAATGTTCATTGAAATTTTATCTTATATCGTAAGTTAAAACTACAGCAGATTATGATTTAAATGTAACCGATTTTAAACGATAAAAAATAATGAGCAAATAAGCTGATAACAAAACCTAATTTTGATAAATAATTTAACTATTAAGAATGTTAATTTTTTTAAGTCGTTATGTGCATTGCTACTTCGCAGAACTACACCCGCGGGTGAGAGTGGCGAGCGCGGCGGCGGGGCTGACCCGCCTCCCCCTCAGCCGCCGCCGCGCCCCGCCTGCTAGCACACTCTTAACAAATAGACATAAGTGTCACGGACTTTTTTATTATTATTAAAAGAGGAATATATCTTTCATACACATTTTTTGAGTAACTTAAAACGTTTATGCTGCGCACGCATCGAAAGTCCATAAATGTGAATAATTTTCCCCGTTTTTGCAACATTTCTCACTGTCGCTGCGCTCCTATTGGTCGCAGCGTAATGTTATATAGCCTAAAGCCTTCCTCTATAAATGGACTATTCAACAAAAAAAGAATTTTTCAAATCGGACCAGTAGTTCCTGAGATTAGCGCGTTTAAACAAACAAACAAACAAACTCTTCCGCTTTATATATTAGTATAGATTCAGTCATATGGAACTTTTAAAATAAGAAATGTGAATATTCCAAATCGATATTTAAATATCGAATTAAAAATTTGAATTAAGATTTTTTTTCGAGGATTACCCCTTTATTGTGCTATTATTTTTTAGTAATTTAATAACATAGAAGAACTCTTCTGCTTTAACGAAGGTATCACTGATGTCTATATTTCCACTCAGATTCACTTCTTGATGGTGGAATAAAATTAATGAAAATGGTAGGAGTGGCATTTTTCTCAGTCAGCATATGTTTTCTTCTCGATTGTAAAAAAAAAGGTTTTTGACGGTGTAAATGGTGCATTATTTGTATTGGTATCGACGAGATCTTACAATCAAGTGGTCCATTTGTTCGTCTGCCTGTGGAAAATAATTAAACAAACAAGTTGACCATCCTTCATTTCTAAATGTTTGTTTACATAGCTACCAGCTCTTAATTGTTATATAGGAGTTACTTATGTCATTTTGCAATTATGTGTTCCTTAATGACGTCATGACGACCTTAGTTTTAATTTAAGATCGTTTTGAGAGTAACTTGACAATAAGGGTTAAGCCCTTGCTAATGCATCTTGTCCCCTTTACCAAGGAAAAAATTTAGTGACTATACAGAGTGTTCTACATTCTTGAATGTGAAAATATTTCTAATAAATATTAGAAATATTTTAACTTAATTTAAGTATGATATTCAAAAAATATATATCTACTTATTTAATTAAATATATAATATAATAGAACAAAGTATTTTTAATGTTTTAATTTCAGTTCTGTCGAAACGAGTCATACAAATATGAATACAGAGAAAAGTTTGTTTTATTAAAGAACAGATATAAATTCAAAGTATTTGATATAATCAACAAGTCATATATATATATAAAGATATATTATAAAGATATATTAGTATATGTGTTTGTGTTCGGAAACATTTCATTCATCCGCATAGTATGAAGTCACTTATTATTGGGTAACTTCAAACGAATTCCATAAAACACCTATTTGAATTTTGTACCGCATTTTTTTAAATTTATATAATCAAATCAGAAGTATTTCTTTTACAATATATACGATTAAATGAGCAAACCGTTAAATATTAAAACATACGTCTCATAAGTCACGAATAAAAACATCCTATATAAATCTAAGTACCGGTGCCGAACGTGTTTATACAAACAGAAAATCTAGCTAAGGGGATATCTCATTACTAAGTTTAAGACTCCAGTAACCGCGTCGCTTGTTATAAGTTTCACTTGACTTCTCCTGCTTAGTACGAAAGTTGACTTACGACGGAGTTAATAAAATATGGACTTGCGACGTTAATCCACGACTACATAGAGTCTCTACCTAGTTCGCGAATAGGGTAATAATATTTAGTGCTATAATGGCAATTAACATTTACAAAATTTCCCATAGATCGGATATTGGTTGCAGGGCTTTGTCCAAATCAGTTTCGATAAGTACGACCTCCTCAGATATTCTACCGCAAAGCAACAATACTTAGTATTTTTGTGTCCCGGCTTGAAAGGTGAGTGAGCCAGTGGAACTACTGACATACAATTTTAAGGATGGTGCCACATTGATGATATAAGGGATGATTAATATTCCTTACATTGCCAATGTTTATACATTGGTACTGTAAGAATAATAAAAAAATAAAGTAAGATCATTTACCGTTAGGTGGGCCTACCTAACAAAATAATTAAGGAGAAGCTTTATAAAATGAACATAATATAAAAGAGATGCTTTCTTGGCTTGAATTAAACAAAAAAAAAACAATCCTTGGATGAAAAACCAACAGATATATTGACAGATGTTAAATTCCATCGTACGTTTTGTTTTCCTTAATGTCACATAGATATATAAAACCTTCATTTGAACTTTCCATTATGCATAAAAACAATAATTCTTAAAAACTTAAAATACAGAATCACTCACTATAGAGTATTGTAAACATTAAACATTACTTTTATTAAAAACTAAATCGTTGAGTATATATTGTCAGCTTTCAAATCTGAGCCTTTTTTATTCGGAACCTATTTGAGATCTTACAAAATCGAAGTAACATACTGTCTGTACTTGTAAAATAATTTGTCCTAAGCCACATAAGCTAGCCATTAACTAAATATCCTTACATAGAGTCAGCACTTAATAGTTCTCCAAGGGGATTTTAGTTATGGGGTATATATATTTTTTGACTATTAATAAATAACATTTTATTCAACACAAGATGATACAAAAACCTAGAGCTAATACTTATTGACTTTTAGGCAGGATATACTATACAAATTAATTTTATTTAACTGACATAACTTTGTTTATAAAATGTTTGTAAACTGATTTTTTTACCGGTTTTAAAACGATAGAATCTACATTCCGAAACGGTGGCAGTATTTAGTTTAGTACAATTCTATAAAATAACGATTAATTTTTTTTTCTAAAAGCCTCTTGAATAAAGTGAATTTTGATTAATAACTTTAATGACTACTATTCATTTTATCAAACATGAAAATGAAAATACCGAGCTTATATTTGCTATTCATAGTAACTTTTATTGCTCTTATAATAAGTTCTAAATTTGAATAACAACATAACTATACTCTTTGTTTCATTCTGAAACCATTATAGAAGTATTTTATGTATATTTTTATTTGCTATTCAATTTTCTGTTCTTTCACAAGGGCATAAAGTTTATTTTTGATATAATATAGTTTATAAAATGTTCGTCAGTGAGTGAGCTTCTAAAACAACAATCCTATGCTGAAGTTAGTCTTGAAGTTAATATGTACTGGAGTTTCATTTACTATTCATTGTGTAATATTCTTCCTTGCTTTAAAGCAGACTTTTTTAATCTGGTAAAACGTTAACATTTTTAATAAAAACTTTTTCAATTGTTAGGTATGCAGAAAAGTCGAGATGGCCCAGTGGCTATAGCACGTAAATCAAATTGAAGATTGCATGTTCAAATCCGGGTTAGTCTCACTGAGCTTTCATGTTTTTAATTTGTGTTTACACATCACCTCTCGGCGATGAAGATAAACATCGTGAGAAAACTTGCATGTGTTAAATAAGTACTCAACAAATGTGTCTGATGCGGACTTTACTTTTTACTTTTCATGTAGGTTTACATTTTCCTCATTATTTAAAGCTTCGTGCGTTCTTTTTCTATGAAACTCTCGTATGTTAGCAATTTGTAAATAGTTTATGAGTTATTTACATCTACGTATATGGCTCAGTTGCTTTTATTTATGAAATAGGTAACCGGACAGGTAAATGAGCCACCGGATGGTAAGTACTCATCAACGCCCATAGACATCAGCGCCGTTAGAAATTTTAATTATTCCTTATCTTCAATGCGCCACCAACCTTGGGAAATAAGTTATTATGTCCGTAGTGCCTGTAGTTACACTGGCTCACTCACCCTTCAAAACCAAACATTGTCAGTTTAGATAGTAAGTTTTTTCTTTAATTTAGCAGACAACACAAATAATAGAGACATAATAAAAACGTCATATCCCGATTATTAAAAGAATCCACTGTTATTCGAATTCTTTAAAAGAGAAATACTTGTCACAATTCAACAATCGCAATTACGCCACGAGCTACCGTTGAAATGTCACAAATTTAATTACTAACCTGACAGGTGGCAATTCTGAAAAGGCCTGTAATTTTGATTGTGAACTTACTGAGTCAGGTTTCCATAAAGATCAGGAAGACAAAGTTTTTTTTTTAAATCCAAACCAAATTTATTTCTCTTGGTGTGTTTGGATTTTCTTCGTCTTCAAAATCCTTTCTTAATATGATCTCTTTATGATACAGGTCACCTAATCGTAAAAAACTTTTTGATTAAAATTCAGATATACTATTTATATAGAAGTCAATGACCGACGTAATTTTCATTTCTGATAGCTCGACCAAAGTTATTCAACTTTCGAATAAAATCTACAAAGAGAACAAAACTCTGTGCTATGTTTTCGCCGTTTCCAATTCGAGTAATGCGAAAAATATGTCACGGCGGTCAAAAGAGACTAGCGGAATTTGTCATAAATCAAAGTCAACAGAAGAATGTTCGAATTCAATAGACGGTATGCCGAATTTTCAATCTTTTCCAATAAACAAATTTCATTGAATTTCTAAGGCACACTCCTGGTTGATATAAAATCAAAACATTACAGCGCGGGAAAAAATACGCGATAGACACACACCTTTACGTCAGACACATTAAAAAATAAACATTATGTTTCACCGTTACACTTTAAGAAATCAATCGAAAAACTTTTATCTAAATAAATTGTTTTTAAAAAAATATTAATGCATTCATGTTGCGTATTACTCTAAGTATTCCATAAATTTTGTAAAGCATTTAAAAACTACATCAATATTGTAACAACTATCAAGGTAAATTTTGATGACTAGTGAAATAAAAAAATTATCATATTTTTTTTTATTAAGTCCCATAAAGTATGAGACAGTCATATATACCTACATATAAATCTCTGTTAAATAATAATATAAGATAATTTCCGGAAAATGCGTAACATATAAAAAAGGTCATTAGCAAAATCTTTTTAAGTAGTTATCTTTAATACTGAAAGTATAGAGCAGTGGGTAAAACGAAACCCTAACCGAATATGGCGGTTTCAAATCCTGGAAAGTAGAGCTTTCATAAGCTTAATAATATCTTTTTGTAACATCTCTCACTGATCAGTGCGGAAAAACACATTACACATCGGACAAATTTAGATAATTATATTATAATTATATTGTTGTATGTAATTAAATAATTAATACATATTTTTTAAACAGTTTTATGTTTTGTTCAAAAATGAAGGAAAAATAAATCATATATTTACGATCCATTTCGGAAATATTTTTCTACAGATATTAATTAAAAGTTAGAATCATAAAATAACATATTCATTGATTTAGTCCATTTAGCAGATAAATTTTATCGGGTTTAAAAAGAAATTGTCGTTTTCCAGCATCAATAAAGATTTCATTCAAATGTAAAGAATTCTCAAATGGCCAAAACCGCGAAGAAACATGAATCTGCCATCTTTACTTCCAATAAGTTTTGCCACCAAGGAGTTTCCTTTTCAAAAACAAATGTTACTGAAAAGTAATGTCTCGTTTATGTAAAAAATAACTCGCACAACACATATTTTCCATGTTTTCTCGAAAGCCTTTGCCATTTTATTTTGAGCTATTTACACATTTCTCGTGTTGTATTTCAGTAAATAAATGGAACGAATGGTTTCGGTTTTAGAAGATCAAGGTAAAGCGGTGGGTTGACAACGATATTGTATAACATCAAATAAAAAATAATGGAAACGCCAACATGAATTAATATTGTGTATTTTAAATTCAAAAGAAAATAATATCGCTGAATGATGTTTTAATAAAATATCCGTTCGTACCCGGATGTTGAGCGTTGTATCTCTATCTGGGTGAACAACACCCATTCATCGATTAAAATCTACCGCTACACATCAATACCCTGTACATAAATACAATAGCCATTGTAATTACTGGCACACGGATCATGACAGCATAGATGTAAACTGTGGTTTACTCTACTATACTATTTGCGGTGTCAGTGCCAAAGAACGTTTTTTTTTCCGCCAACCAGCAATACTTAGTAATGTTGTGTTCCGGAGTTAGTGTAACATAACTACAGGCATAAGTGAGGTAACATCTTAGCTCCCAAGGCTGGTGGCGCATTGGCGACGAAAGGAACGGTTAATATTTCTTGCAGCGCTTGGTGTATGAGCACACTTACTATCAGATGGCCAATTTATCCGTCCGCCTACGTATATCATAAAAAATTATAATTTACCTACAGCGAGAAAACTAAAACTCGCCTTAGTTACAAAGAAAAATTAAATATATTGCTTTAAATGATTAGTTTCGTTGCTTAATCAAAAGATTTCATTTTAATTTATCAAAATTTCGCAAAAATATATAAAAAAAATATACGACTCATCTAGTAGTAGATTTTATGATCTAGGATCGTAACTAACCATCACGGAACCGCGTACGCAGAATAAATTTTCAATACTGAACCCGTGTCGTTAGTTCTTCTCAAGGGTTCATACGCGCTAAGCCTTATCTCCGAAACGTGAAGGGTAACAACAAAAGTGTATGAAAGTTTGCTCTAATGGGTTTTTAATACTTTATTTAGACTCTCATTGATCCCGATATGATTGATTACGAACAGATATGGGTTGGGGAGCAAAAGGCTTTAGAAATTTAATTTAACGGATTACGTACGTGATGAATGTTGAAAATTTTGTTTTTATTCCATTGTGAGCATATATAAAAGTAAAGTCCTGATTCATCATCAACATAGAGATTCAACTGCAAGATATATTATAGACGAGACAATATGGATAGGTTTTGAAAAATTCTTATTCTTAGGATAAACGGGGGCAATAACCTCTCAATATTCATTTTCTATAGTAAATTTATATAAACATAAACATAACATAATCAGCCTGTAAATTTCCCACTGCTGGGCTAAGGCCTCCTCTCCCGTTGAGGAGCAGGTATGGAGCAT
Organism: Vanessa tameamea; assembly: GCF_037043105.1. Taxonomy (NCBI): domain Eukaryota; kingdom Metazoa; phylum Arthropoda; class Insecta; order Lepidoptera; family Nymphalidae; genus Vanessa; species Vanessa tameamea. Next base: position 9,441,616 of record NC_087323.1, read on the forward strand.
ATTCCACCACGCTGCTCCAATGCGGGTTGGTGGAATACACATGTGGCAGAATTTCGTTGAAATTAGACATATGCAGGTTTCCTCACGATGTTTTCCTTCACCGCCGAGCACGAGATGAATTATAAACAAATTAAGCACATGTAAATTCAGTGGTGCCTGCCTGGGTTTGAACCCGAAATCATCGGTTAAGATGCACGCGTTCTAACCACTGGGCCATCTCGGCTCTGTTGTAAATTTATATAATAGCAAAATTTCAGTGATTATATTTTATGTACACTGAGACACACTGAAGTAACAATCGTGATTGGACAAACGTGTATGTAAAACTCTACTTAAATGATCGCAGGTGAAGCCTAATTGTGTTAGTGTTTTAATGAAAACAGTAACACAATTAGGCTTATATTTACTTTTAGAAATATTACATGTTATAAAATGATATGAAGCATTAATTTGTAATATTTAATCTTATTATATAAGTATGTATCTAATTTTGCTGTTGGTCGAACAGTAGTTTTTTTAAACTAACGGTGACCATTATCATGATTTTAATGGTGAGTGAGCCAGTGCAATCACAGCACAAGGGACTTACCATCTTAGCTTCCAAAGTTGGTGGCGCATTGGTGATGGGGAGAGTAATAATGGTTAAATTTTCTTACAGCGCGAATGTCTCTGGGCGGTGCTGACCTTTGCCTCATCGTCTAACTATATAATAAAAAAAATATATCGAAAAAGATAAGGTGTTTCTATCTTAAATCAATAAATATATGTATTTTAACTTAAAATAAACATTACTAGACACTGAGATAATCGATTTCATCGCCCTACATATTCGTTTTTTAAATCAAAATATAAATAAAAAAATTTTATGCTCTGTAACGAACTACTCTGTAAACACGAGATATCTCTCGAGCTTAACAAATACCGTTGAGATAACAATATTTCTAGAGGCAGGTGTGAAGCGTCGACATGTTGTTTCGCTGCTCGCGAGCAACAATCATTCGCTTGAGTAAAGAACGTACGAAGTAATTAATTATATAATAAATATTTTAAGCTTGTAAATAAGACATTATTCTTTTAAGCATTGGTATCTTAATAGATAATGAAATAAATTAACAAATGTCACCTAGTTTGAAAAATGTACAAAAACCTAGACTGGGTTAGACCTATTTATAAAAATAATAATCCTTAATTAAAATATCACAAATGCACAAGTGACTTTATTTGTTATGTTAACACTTCTTAAGAACGACCGATCATCATGAAATTTTGCATACAATTTGATAGGGTACAGAAAAGGTCAGAGGGTACCTAACACGTCCCCCCCCCCCCAACGTACACGCGGTGAACCGGGCGGAAACTAGAAGACGATAAATGCAAAATTAATATGGATATGACTTTGAAGAGACGAGAAGAATAACCGTAGATAGGTCAAATTAATAATTTGATTACAAATTGCAAATGTATCGAGATCATATTATCAGTGATCTGATAATATGATCTCTATATATATATTATTAATGCTAATTAGCCGCCTCGTTGATCTAGAAGCAATTCTTACAATCCTCGCCTCGCAGCACGTGTAACCACGTGACCTAATTTGTGACCTTTGATAAAGATCCACGTATCCTATAAACTGGAATCTCTGCGATCATTATCTGGGATAAAATTATGCTATGTATGTTACGTAAAATTTTAATTATACTTACGTACTTTCGATTTCATTACACAGCATATTCTTTTCAAAGCACTTATAGCGGATTATGAGAGTGCACCTGTGTTTTTGCATACATACTAAAATATACTTTGTAACATTTAACATATCTCCGAATTGGCAGCCCTGACCGGAATCGCTCAAGAGGACTTAAATACAAACTAAGTTACTATGTTTAAATTGGTTTTTTTTTTAAATAATTGAACTAGTTATCCTACCCGGCTTCACACGGATATGATCAGGGTCTATATACAAAGTATACATATATTAAAGAACGAACATACAAAGAAAAATTCTTGTTTTTTTCCGACTAGGAAAGATAAAGTTCTCGGATTTTATGTACTGCGTCTGTCTGCTTATTGATGAAAATCGCATTAAAATCCATTGCGTAGTTTAAAATATCTAAGCGGAAATATAATATCAAAATATAATAATTGAAAAATCAACAGTTTTCAATAATATTTTCAATTCGAATAATGATGCTCGCTTAAGCTTTCTCGTTAGTGCCATTATGTCGAACACCTTAAACGTAAAGCCGCACAATAGACGCATACATACGTATGTATGTCTTCGAAGATATTTTCTCTCAAAGAAACTGGTACCGTTTGGCGCGTCTCGGCTAATGAACTGGAAAAATAAGAATAAGCCGTTCTAACTCCTTTTATGTTAATGATGTTTGAAAAAATAAATTTGGCGTGAAAACGTGTCTGCGAGGTATTGTCCCGATATTCGGTTCGATATTTTGATGTATGTATTATATTTATAATAAAGAGAACTATCGGTACACCCGGTTAGAATAAAGTTCCATTCGCTATATATTATTTATTAAACAAATTAGCTACGTTTGAAAGTATATAAAATGTACAAAAAAAAAGAACATATATATATTTTTTTTTTTTAAGTAAAATATGAATAAATCTAACACGTAAGCCATAATCACATTCGTACCAATTACTATACCTACATGTATATATATATATAAGATATATGCTTGTAAACATATATAAACACACACTATAGCATAAGTGCCGTGACGTTAAAAGTCTTATATTTCTTTCAGGCTAACTGTCGTTCGTCAAATGTCTGGAGTGTAACGTACGGGAAATTCGTTTCAAAATATTCATATTGTTACCAATACCCTACTACTAAGTTTATAAAACATAAGGCAGATGGAGCACGTCAAACATTATAGTGAAGCAATAAAAGCGAATACAAAATCATAATCAAATGCAGTTGCATTTCCTCCGGGTAATCACCCGGTAGTGCGAAACGACGCCTCTTTTTGTTAATACGTCAAAAGTGCTGACACTTTAGTTATTCATTACTACATTTAAATAAAACATCCAAAATGATTGAATATTGTATCTGTATATATAAAAGAATTCAAATTGCTTACGACATTCAAGAACTCCATTAAAAATACTTTATAAATACTGCAGACGACTATAAACGATTTTATTATAAATTGTAAATTTATTTGCTTGTAAATTTTATGGTTTCGGAATATTTATTAGTCTATCAGAGTAATATAAATTTTATTTTAATTTTATATATGCATTGAGTATAGATTTATTTATTTATTTATTTATTTATTAGATCACCAACAAAATACACACTAAAAACAATCCAGATACATGAATAAAAAGTAAGACTAGTGGTATCTTACTTATAGGTGATAACAGCATGCACAAAATAAAAGTTAAGCGACAACAAAAGGAAGGTAAAAAATGCTAATTAAAGACTATTACAAAACAACAATAAATTAAAATAAAGATAAGAACACAATTAAACTATCTAAACTAACAATTTTGAGCAATTATAGTTAATATTTTATAGTTAATATTTTACTTTTAAATTTTTTCATATTATCGAAAATATCTAAATCTTTGTCTCCGCTTATTGAATTATAGGCTCTCATAATTCTATTGAGAGGGGAGTAATGACCCAAATTAGATTTAGACATATGCTCTGAAAAAATCGTGCGTTTGCTAGTGCGTAATGACTTGGAAGGCGCGGAAATATGTATCCGCGATAATAAGTCTGGACAATCCAAAGTGCCGTTAATCAGTTTATAGATGAACATGTTGTCCAGTAAGCGTCTTCGATCGGCAAGGGTGTTAATTTTGAAAAAGGCTATTCGATCTTTGTAATTAGGGAGTTTTTTTGCTAAGCCAAATTTAAAGCAGAGATGCCATAAGAAACGCTTTTGAATGCTTTCCAACCTTTTGGCGTAAACATCGTAGTGCGGGTTCCAGACCACACTGCCATACTCAAGTCCACTACGGACAAAAGCGTTGTACAATGTGATCAAAGTCGAAGGATTTTTTAGATCACTACAATTGCGTAAAATGAAACCAAGACTTTTAAATCCCTTTGAACAAATGGAATCAATATGAGTGTGAAAACGTAATTTTTTGTCAATAATGATGCCTAGATCACGAATCTCAGTCAATTCTCGTAAACAGACATTTTTAAGTCTGTATGTTCTTTGTGGAATGGATTTCAATCTGCTGAAACTGACCAGATGACATTTGTTAACATTGAGACTCATTCCATTCCCGTCACACCAGTCGCTTAATCGATTCAAATCGCATTGGAGAAATTCAACATCGTTAGGGGAGGAGATGATACGAAGAAATTTAAGATCGTCAGCAAATAAGAAATAATTAGAATTACAGAAACAGTCGCATATGTCGTTAATGAATATATTAAATAATATTGGACCTAAATGAGACCCTTGCGGTACTCCAGAAAGTGTTTTAAATGGTTTAGATTCATAGCCATTGACTACTATTACAGATTCCCTATTGTCAAGATAGGATTTGAACCAGTCGAGCAAACGACCGAGGATACCATATTCGGATAACTTATTGAGTAATATAGTATGGGGGACCTTGTCGAATGCTTTACTAAAATCAGTGTAGATGACATCAACAAGCTGGCGTGAATCGACTGCAGTGGTAACAATGTCGGTAAAAGATACTAAATTTGTCGACGTCGATCTACGACTAAAAAAACCGTGCTGAAATGGAGTAATTACCTGTTTGAAATGCCATTCTAACACAGGATATACCATTTTCTCAAAAATTTTTGCAAATGTAACGAGAATAGAAAAGTAGAAGAATAGAATAGTAGATATATATTTCAGAGCCCTACCTAGACTGTATGTTAAAATCTCCCTCTCTCATCTCTTTATTGGACTCTCTCTAACCACCCAATCAAAGAGTAGGTACTGACAAACGCACATTTTTAGCACGAAATCGTGCTATTATTGAGCATTCGTTACTAGTAGCAACTATTTTCTTGCTATAAGCATGCTTATTTACAAAACTAGAATGCTGCACTTTCGATCGTTCAGAGTGTGTTTTTGAGTTCATTTTATTTTTGTTAAGAAATTCATTAAGACTCAGTATACCTGCAATCTCTTAACATGCTGATTCTTTTTCATTAAGTATAAAATTAAAAGATAAAAAAAATGCAGTACACGGACTTGGTGTAGTACGTTTAAAGTAGTTTTACCTACCATCAATAAATTTAAAAATAATTTCTTATAATGTTCAAGTATGACGTCATCGTAAGTATAAAAAAATATCGGTACCGAGTCTAGTACTATAAATCTATAGACGATTGAATCTACTAAAAACGAGAAATAGCACGTGTTTCGTAAGATATACGTAAACAAATATTATAATTTCATTAAAAATTTCATTCTATTCTTGATTTCATATAGATAATCCTATAAACATAGATAATTTTCTTTATAAACAAACGATAAGCCGATTGCTTGTTTATGTAATCAAAGATTACAAGAGTAAGAAATCAGCACACGCCGAAGACGCTTAGCAAACTAAATGCACAGACAATGGCACCCTATTTATCCGTAACCATTGTCGAACAAACAGGTGTTTCATTCCCATCCCACCACATAAACAATATCGAACAAAGGCTCGCTGAGAACAATAAGTAACATCAACACTATACGCTTATGCAACTAAAACATAGTCCTGCTCGGTTCCAACCGCAAACTATACTATCAATTGAAATCTACCCACCCGTAGATCCTCAATACAGAGGAATTATATGGTCCGAAGGTACGCTTTGTCGTAATTGGTTCGACTGAAATAAGACTTTAACTCTATCGTGTTAAGATTCGGATTACCTTGTTCCGAGTGTATTTAAGATTATAATAACTTATATCTTTTTACTTTTTATTTTTATCTATCAATGATGAATTAAAAGACGATACTAGTTATGACTTTAACAACTAAACTTATGCTTGATTATATTTAATAAACATCCATCAAAAACTTTTATTTAGTACGCGTTTTAGAATGATTTTGTTAAGTATATTGTAGCAGGCATTTTCCACGTACATTCATATAAATACGTGTATAGGAAGTAATACAAAACTAAATATTTATGTTTTATTTATTGAATAGGTATGTGGACGAGAAAATGGGCCACCTGATGGTAAGTGAACACCATCGCCCATATACATTGGTGCCGTTAGAAAACCTTACCGTTAAACTAGTCTCAGTCACCCTTAAACCAGAACACAACAATACTGAGTATTATCGTTTGGTGGTATAATAAGTACCTACCCAGACGAGCTTACACAGAGCCCTAGAACCAAGTAAAAATCGCCACGATGGGCAAATTCTATAACGCGTTGCAATTATTTACGCTTTAATAGCATGTCCACGTAAAGAAATTACGGTGAACGAATAAATCACTGGATTCGTATTTGATCGCGTCAGACGATAACGCTGCAATTTGGAATTCACAAAATATTGCATCGTTAGAGTTTCGCAAAAACGACGTTTATGTAAACTCTGCAAATGCTGCAAAGGTACCAGACGATTTTTTAAAACGACAAATACACACAGATTTTATGTTTAAATAAAAATGAAATTGAAAATTGCATCATGGTGGAGGAAATATAGAATCGAATGTATTACTTTAAAACAAAAAATAATGTGGCTATCAACTGTTTATTGACTCTAAGGGGGCTTAAATAATAAGCAAAGCTGTGATGATGTCGTCCAGTCCGATATCAAGGGAAACCAGCCAATAACACAGGGTACATTACAAGTGTGCACAAACACAGGCGCAGTCTCTATTCCCTCACTCTCATAATACGATAAAATAATTCAGACTCAAGGCCGGCTTTATGTTATTTTCGAAGAACGGAAGTATTCTTCACAACTAGCAGAATTCGAGCTGTCACTGAAAGCTTTTCAACAGAAAAACCTAATAACTTTTTATCGCCCCGATTGAACCCATAACCTCGGGATCTGTAGCCTTATATCTAGCCTCTAGACCAATGAGGCAGTCGAGGAAAACTGTGCCTATCATTGTACTTATAGAAATGATATTCATTTCAAGTTAAATAATTATGAAATTTTTCACTAATATCACTAAATAATCTATTTTATATATATAACTATAATTTATTAACTTTCAAATTAATCCTTAAATTGTCAACCGTCACGTCATTTTCGTGGAACTGGCGTGTTTGGATCCGATGTTCATCCAATAACATGGCCCGTAAACAACCGTCCAGAACCCAGACGCGCTTATTGTCTGGTATGACCCACGCATAGGTCATAATTCAGCCGTTGAAATGCAATTAGCGGGCTAGGTGATAACACTGCCACAATATATCCCGATGAATGAAGTTAGACGTATGAGCCATTACGATTGATCGAGCGATTTCAGGATTACTATTTTGAAAGAGTTCTAAAGTTTTACAAATAATAGCGTTTTTATTGAAATTATCAATTAGGTACATCGTTATTATATTACTTATTATGACTTATTATTACGATAAAAAAAAACTACACGGAACTCTGCCATAAAATAAAATACGCACCTGACCAACAAATTAGGATGTGAATGTATATATATATATATTCCATAAAAAAAATACTTTTTTGCAGCTTAGTAAGATTATATAAGTTTAAATACAATAAAATATATATCTTTTAAATATGTTGCTAGTGCAAGCTCGAAACATTTTTTACGTTTTTCCTTGCATTTTTGGAAAAGCTATATTATATTATATATTTAGCAGATTGCCATAGAAGATTGCACAGTGGTTAGAAAATGTGCATCTTAACCGAACAGGAAAACATCGTGAGGAAACCTGCATGAGTTTAATTCCAATCACATATCACATGTGTACCCACCAACCCGCACTAGAACAGCACCACGCTGTTATATATACCTTACTTTAGTTTAGTTTTTTTATGTATTCCGCATTACTGACAGTTTTAGTAGCCCAACATATAAAAAACATTAACCTATATGACCCTGTATATGATCAACATATCGAAAGTTGTCAACTGAGGCAATGAAAATAAGCGGATCACGATATTCGAGAAAGTAACATAACACCTCCATTAGAGGAGCGTCTCAGGATAGATGGCACTTAAAATGACGCTGACGAGAGAATGGCCAAGGCTAGTGCCTACATTGAAGCGACTTAAAAATTGCCTGAGACTGCTATTTGATGGAAATTCACTAGCGACATCGTAAAGGGTAAACTTTTAGTATAATATGAAAAGGTTGCGTGATGGAGATTGACTTCGGGAACGCACCTGAGTTCTTTGTGTTAATAATTAATTTGAATAAGAACGATCATTTCCCAACGTGACATAAACTTTTTTTATTTATTTATGTATATTAATGGCTGTGCCCGCGACTTCGTGCGCGTTTGAATTTAACAAAAAAGTTATTGTTGTAGCCTAATTTACTCCTTATTATATCAGTTATCTGCCAGTGAAAGTCCCGTGAAAATCGGTCCATCCGTTCCAGAGATTAGCCGCAACAGACAGGCAGACAGACAGACAAAATTGAAAAATATGTTATTTTGTATATGTACCGTGTATACATACATATGCATTTAGTAAAAAACGGTTATTTTAATATTACAAACAGACACTCCAATTTGATTATATATATAGAAGATTAGAATAGCCATAATGATTCATAATGACTTTGATCACTCAGAATGATGGAAGGATTCTAACGATACCCGATACATTCAAATCTTTTCTGACATTTAAAAGTGGACTAAATAAAGTCACATACATACATGAACCCTGAAAACATGGCACTCCTTTTTTTGGCAGATGTAAAAAATAATGTAGAATAATAAGGGAATATAAAAGTTATATTATGAAATAATTTTGAAAATACGATATTAAAAAAAAAATCAAGAAGTCAAAAATAAAACCAAGGTCCTTCTAAATTATTCGCATAAAAGGTCGGTAAAAATGTCAATATCCTTAATTTGCTATGTTGCTCCTTCTAAACAAATCTTTCTATAATATTTATTTTTAGTTTTAGTAGAACTATGTCTAAAACTAACTTTGTTATTTGAGTTCCTTGGACAGGCGCACCGGACAAGTCTGGACACGTCTGTAAACAATCAATATGCAAATTCGGTTAACTCACCCCCAGATCCTGTATTTATTGTTGGACACAAATGGCGTTCGTTATACTGATAATGGGACGTATATTGATTTGACTGTCACACTATTTAGACGTTAATGGTGTTCAAATAAATGAATAAAATTTATCTTTATTAATTATTTACTAGAAAATCACTTAATTGGCAGATTAAACTTATTGACTTTCAAGATTAAATGAATGTCATTAAAACTATGAGAGTACCTAAAATATTTGCAATAAAATCAGTTAACACGTGATTTTTAGGCACATCTTAAACTTTTGACAAGTGTTTTTACTTCTTCAGAAGTGCCAACTTCAACATGTTTGGTATATTCTATTAAAAAATAATTTTATTGGTATGTGTTAATATTGTAGATAAAATCTAATCACATTTTGAATGCAACTGCAGACTTCACTGATCTGAATAATATAATGTTACGCTTGGATACACATTGCTTAGCATAGCTGAGTATCTAAACTATTGTGAATATGTTTACAATATTTAATGATGCATGAATATAATTATAATTTAGCTTAGTAATTGATAATATGTTAATTATAATCACGTTCATCGGACGACTGTGATTAATGTCTAATTTCAGGTAACGGATTAAATTAAGACCTGAATCAAATATTAATGCTATAATATGTTTAGTTTCAAGTGTAAGTAGCAGTCGGTGAATCCCTACCTAGTGGAGCTTCCCCATATTCTGATGGAATAGCCTTGGTGCTCTGTGGAGATTTCTCGACGCTACTCCAAATGCAAGGTGGTGTCACGACAGCCAGATTTTCATCAGGTACGATTATGTATTATATAATCGGTGAACTGTCTGGTACCTGAAACTTAAATAAAGAAAAACAAATTCAGCTTAAAAGTGTATGTAGATTTTTTTGACGATTGATAAAACGTTTCCTGAATCGAAAAATATAAACGTCAAACTGTTACCAATTTTTTTTTTAAATCGTAAATTGTGACTCGGTTGCCGTTATATTTGTCAAATATATTTTTGTTATTTCTATTTCATGCACGTGCCATGAACATTTTAAATCCGTGTATAATTGAGAGTCTGTTATGCAAATTCGACCTTTGGGTTATCCGATGTAACGATGAAACGAAACCATTTGGATGATTTTATATATGCCTATATTGGTCCACCCTAAAGTGGTCTATCTGAAATATCCTTAAAATTAAGAAAGTATATTTTTATCTTATCTTACGTTGTATTCTTGCACTCTTGCAGGAATGCAGATTTCAATTAAGTTTTAAATTAAAATTGCGACCAGCACTGCATTTCTGCAATAGCAGTAACAAAGAAACCTAATATCCTGGAAGATAAGACGACGAAGCTAAAAAAGCTTATAAGCATTTAAAACAATCCCATTTAACCACTAGAGCGAAAATCGCCTGCATGAAACGACCTTAGCCTTTGCGTGCTGCACGGAATGCCCTTCATAACGATTAAGCGAATTTAGTAACTATTCCAACATCTAACTACCAGACCGGAGAGATTTACATTACTAAGCTCCTAGAAATTAATTTTCAAAAGAGTCATCTCAAAGTGGTCAGTAATTCACTTACATTATCACGAGTTTCCGAATCACTGACCAATTTGTCCATTATACTACGAACTCTCTTGCTACTATTGTATTCTAAGAAAAATCGATTTTGATGGACCTTGTTTAAATGGTTGATTCAGGCGTTTAGTTATAAAAGGCCTTCCTCACCCCTCTTTACAATTAACAAAAGGCCAAATGGTGAGGTGGTGAAAGATTTTCAAGGGTTCAAAGTTAAGTGGACAGGGTTTGTTTATGACTGTGATTGCAAATGACATGCGAAATGAAGTGGAATTGATTGGTTATGGGGAATAGGGCCATCCGACGCAAAGGTCAGATTCGCTGTGTCAGATAATAATATGGGCTTATTTTGTCATGACATTTTACAAAGAAAACTTTTAGGAAATTACATATTAACATTGTTTGAGAGCCCTGGAATGGCTAAGAAGGCCTTGCCTGCATAAAATTTTGGTATTGACCCATCGTGACCGGGCCTCTTCTTCGTTTGAGAAACTTAGGAGCTTATTCCACTACCCTGGTCTAATGTGATTTAGACACACATTGTCATCCAACACATGTTTTCCTCACGATGTTATCCTTCTTCACTGAGGACGAGACTAATTATTAATACAAATAAAAATTGAGTAGCGCTTTACAGGGTTTAAACACTCAATCATCCGTTTAAGATTCAGGCGTTTTTATTAGCTACACATCCCAATCTAAGCCATTCAGGGATTCACTTAAATACATAAAAAATCTTCAAAATTGGTCCAACCGCTTAGGAGATCTTCTGTTACATACACGCGTACAAGATATATATAAAGATATGTAGTATGACTAGAATAACACGAATGATCTTCTGAGCGTAAAACGAATTACGAATTTCCGTGACGATACAGCCCAATGTTCAGGAAACCCTTAAAATTTACAGAACATTCCGACATCAACATAAATATTTTCCAACACACACCTCACATTAGTCCGGCGTGCGGGTAACATTAAAATTTCGTGTAATAGGAGATAAATCTTCACGCCATTACCCGGGGCAGGACAGGTGCTCTTATTTTTATCCAGGAAATTGGATGGCCACTTTAATTTTGGATACGTTACTTTGATACATGTCCCGTGTTAGGGTGGCGGTATGCTAGATGTAACCAAAGTTGTTGATAGGTTTTGTTTTTAAATGAATATCGAAAGTTTTTCTTTATTTATATAGAATATTATTTCTACGTTCAATTTCATTAAAGTATTATGGAACGATGTCGAAAATTATTATTATTCTACTTTTGTACTATAAATACTACTTATGTACATAATTTTATGGTCTTTATGTTAAAAGTTCTTATGTAAATAAAATTCATTAGTATACAATGGCGTGACCGTTTAATATAAAACTTGATATATATATATATTTTGTTTTAAATAAAAATATAAAGTTTTATCTCCCTAAAACAAAATACGTAAGATGAATAAAAACTACAATAGAATAAGAAATTTCGGCTTATTATAGAATTATCAGGCTTACGTGTCAATGACATCATACGACGTATATTCTTTCCGTAAATAGCAACCGTTAGATAATTTCGTTACTCTGTCATAGAGCAGAGTGGCGCAGTGGAAGCGTGCTGGGCCCATAACCCAGAGGTCCGTGGATCGAAACCACGCTCTGCTAGCAACTTTTTTATTTTATTTTTTTTCTTTTAGGTATATTTGGTTTGTTGCGTTCGTGAATTAATCAAATTTTAACAGAATAGTTATGTTTTATAACATTATTTGAATAACATTAGCTAACATTTTTTTACATAGAAGCACATAGTATTTATAAAACATTTTATAATGTCAATTAGAATTCTTGCCATCTTCTATAGATTAAAAGCCGTCTAGGGTGTATTAAGGTCTTATTATTTCTCGAAGTAAACCTCCTAATGGCTACCCAAGCGACTAATTGTTCCACGGATACGACGCCCGAACAACTTATACCTATTACAAAAGGATAATAACTCGAATTGTCTTAATCTATAATAATACGACAGAAATCGAGTCGTCTCGCTACGTTATTAAAGATGATATTGTTAGGCTGTTTCTGTCGCTAAAAGGAAACGCTTGTCGCCGTCTCATTTCTCATGTTAAGATAAAACAATTATTGTTAAACAATGCTGTGTCTCCTTCTCTCGAACATCAAATCAATTATGATAGCAAGAGATAAATATATAAATAAACATTTAAAACAACGTTTATTATTAGAGTTATTTCATAATGATTCTCAGACAAAATTTTATCACGGAGACACGTGACGTTGTGTACGTTTTGTGCTTATCTGAGTTTATGATGTGTGCTGATAACACACACATACCAGTGTTTATGATAACATTGCAACTATACATCAAATTATACATTATATCTGTGTTTAAAGGTTGTATAACTTTTACTTCTACTATACATAAATTAAAACTTCTTAATTAACGACCAATTAATTATTTTTAATACCTTACTAACACAATTATATAGCTTTACGTAAACAAGCGCAAATATACGTCATCAATATAAATACTAATATATACCTAAAGTTGAAAGGTTTTTTTTATTGTTTGAATTAATTTATTATTATATAGTTTAATTAAATTAACTATAAATCCTATTTGGAAAAAAATCTGCGTTAATTAACCCAATTTTTATAAGGAATATATTAATAATAACATTACACAGTGACCACGCACCAATCTAATGGTTTAGGATAAGGATATATTACAATAGGCTATTTGACTGGTTTTTAAAATGCATTTTATATTATTTAGTAGAGGTTAATGAACCCAGTAAAAGTTGTCTTTTTTAATTCTAGTACATATTTGTAAAAATTCCATATTTAAATAGCCCGCGAAAACGCTACTTTGACAATATGGCGCTGCAATGGGGTCGGACACGTCACTTGCCTGTATTGTAATCTGTGCCACATATAATCCACATACAGCAAGCAAACGAGGTTAATAAGCAAGTGACGTCATCATAAGCCCGACCAATCGGGAGCGTTTTGTGTCACGTGACAAACGTTTAAAAAAAATGCATTTTTATTTATGGATTTTTGAATAAATTAATTATTATTTTCAACTTTCGTTGATAAATAACCATTTCCAAACTCACAATTTATACTGATTACAATAATTGACACTTTATTTTTCGCATTGTCAAATAGCCTATTTGACCACGCAAAGCTAGTAACAAAAGTTAAGACATAGTGTTAAAAAAAAATCACTGAAAGAATCTTATAACAATAATATATGGTAAATTCAATTATTAGTGTTCAGCTAAAATCAGTCTTAGAATATAATATTATGCTTGACGTTTGTGCATAAGTAATCATGCAATCTGTCACGTCGTCACAATGCTATCGCCGGTAGCTGGCAATTCTATTTTAGATTCAAAGTGGCGAGATTGCTACCGTCTTAATCGTACCTACGTAGCCTTTGTGTTCAACCGTCTTAGGTTAACCGTCTATTGAATACTGGAACTTTTTTATCGTACTATACATACTGAGACACAGATTTTCTAGATAAATTTTACTAAATGTCCTTTGTTAAAACCCAACTTCCTAATAACAGATTTGGTAACCATATTGATAAGTTTGTATGCTTAATAGATGTTTTCTGATATATTTCTTGTCGGTTCTTCTCGGTATCTACATTCCGAACACTGAATATAGTTTGTTAAATGACGATTCAAAAGTGCTTGTAAAAACCTACTTGTATAAAGTAAATTTTGATTTTGATTCATTATGTACCGTACTGTTTATAGATCCAAAAAAAATAACAATAAATTTACTATATTAATAATAATAAATTTACAAATCCGACATTTATGAAACAGTACGATATAAACGCGAAGACAGATAAGATTTATATATTTTTGGTATCTCGTTGCTAAAATGTATGCAACTATAGATATTATCAGTGGAATTTCAGCCTTAATCTCGTCTTTGAGTTCTCGTCTTTGAGCCTCTGGCACTCTCATTGACACTATTCACTTCGAAGTACAGTACAAAAAGTTTTGTTGTACTCCATTTATGTATTTATGATATTTTAAGAATAATATGAATATAAGCCAAATGGCTTATTCGCTTCGTATTCATTATGAATGCAGATTTGTTTTTTTTTTATTAAAAAACCATAAAGAAACTTATTTGACACAACCTTCACAGCTAAAACCTTGTTTTTTAAAGGAGACGATTTGATTGATACGATATGTTAAGATGAACCAAAAATTCCTTAAATCGTCAAATCTCAACGAACCTGGAAACTGGGATTTTACGTGTTTTGAACATGTAGTTACACTGACTCACTCAACCTTGAAATCGGAACACAACAACACTATTGCTTTTGTATTTATTATTTTATTGCTTCTTGGCGGTAGATTATATGATGTGTGGTTGGTACCCGGGCTTGCACAAATCCCTGCCACCAAGTAAGTACCTAATATTTCATTTCCTACTAGGCGCTAAATTAATGATATGAAAATTTACATTAATGAAAAAAATAACTGTCACTTGGTCCACACTGAATCGGCGCAGAACAAACTCTCAAAACCTTGATTCTAACAAGATTCTCCCAACCGTGAAATAATTACGAACTATAAGTCACTACTAATAGTTCGTAATTATTTAAGAAAATAATTTCGATTCAAATAACCTATCACAATTTTAAAATAACGTTATCCGTTAAAACATTTTACCTACGTACTCGATTTCTATAATGCAACGTTACGCTAACCTAGCTCGTACGTAGTTTCATAGAGCTAACATAAAATTAAATCGTCGGTTTAAATTTGAACTAATAAAGTTTTAACTCGTATACTCACTTAAAGATGCTTCGGGAGAACATAAGAAAACACGACCCTAATATTTTCTTTCCTCATATTACCTGATGATTAAGAACGCTCCATGTCTCACTACCAGTATTAAAAGATTTCAAGCAGGAAATGGTTTAGTAGATCAATGCAAGAAATTGGAAGTAGAATATTGTAGAATTGTATCGCGTGGTAATCTTCTCTTGGATTCAAGACATTAGGAAGGACTTTTTGATGATGTAGATGATGGAATTCGTGCCAGAAGAAGAAGAAGTATATTAATTATTATTTATTGAAAACTTTATTTTATGTAATAATGTTCCAAGAATATAGTAGAGGAGAGAAAAGAGAAGAAGAAGCGAGAAGAAATACATTTCTAATTTTCTCCGAAAGGTCAAAGTAATTGTGTTTCGTAATCAAGGAATTGTTTGTGATCGGTTCATTAATTATTGGGTTAAATATAACAGTTTTCGTTTTGTCGTTTTGGAAGAAACAGAAAGACCAGATCAGACCTTTGACGAATGAACAGAAACACGAAAATAATTCTACATGAGCTGTTTTTTCATCGATTGTACGAAATCCTAGATATTTTTATGTATTACGCTGTGAAGTAACTTCAAAGATTTTTTTCAATCACCAGTTAAATTCAATCATAGATATAAAATTTACGTTTCAAAAATTGGACCAAAATAATATTACACAAATATAGTGGAATCATAATTTCATCCAGAATCGTTCATATACTTTTAATATTTATATAATATGTATTTTTAATATAAATATAGTAAATCTGGACCTCTAAATGAGATCCGACATTTATTTCATGAACAAGTTTTATTAAAATATTTCTAAATCTTAACTCAATCACGTCGCTTAAATATTTATTTTAGAGTTTTCCGCAACGCGAGTCTTCTTACACTGGTTGATAATGGAGGAAAGGGTGAAATTATGAAATTTCAACAAACGTGCCGTTGCTTGGTAACGGAGTTCATTGAGCTCGAGACCTTACAAATAAAATAATCAAATCCTTGAAAAGTTTCGCAAAAAACGATATACCCAACACTTTTAGCGTTTCTTCAATTTTAATTTTGTTTATTATTTGTAAATGGCAATATTTATACAATTTTGTAATTATAGACGGGAGAACTTTTCTCGCATTGCCATACTGAAAAAATCGTCCATCGATTTATATTATGTATTAAATAATAGAATAAATTTAGAAAAAAGTTTGAGGATAATAAATGTCATGAAATTAAATTGTTATTAAAAATCCCGTGTGAATTAAAACAAAAATTATTTTAGATTAAGCCATATACAACAGTAAGAGATGAGGGGGAAAGGTAACATGGATGACGCAGAGCACTTACCTTACGTGGATATTTCTGGCAGTTCACTCTACTGTAAGCCGCGTAAAATAACTTCGTTCCAAAAACTGCTTTTAAACTAATATACATAAGAATCATACCAAACAACGTGTTTCGAAGAAGGTTTTAGTACATATTATTATATAGGTAACTTTGCTTCTCAGTTTCGACAGCTTTAAATTTAGACTATTGACTTGGTAATCGTGTATTTCATGTTCTCGTATCATATTATTAAGTATACTGTACACTTTAATATAATTTAAGGAAATTTTAACATGAGTCTAGAATTTTTTTCTTATGCTTTGAAGATCTAGTTCAAACCCCGTGTTGAACTAAACAAACCTATCGAATAATCTGTTCAGACTTTTTGGTTTGCCGTGAAAACGGTGATGTCAAATTACCGTCTCATCGGATTATACGATTCGTAGTATATCTGTGTCTGTGAACACTTGAGTCATACGAAGCCTCCTGCGTTGTTGGATAATCTTCTTGATTATCGCCGCCGTATGCTTGTTGACTTCCAGGCGGGAGACATAACATACATATATAATTGTATTTAACTACTTTTAGATGTTGAAAAAGAGTAACTACTGAGTTTCTTGCCGGTTCGCTCGGTAGCTTTACTTAAAACAGTTTGTTAAATTCACTATATATTTTAATTTTGATTTTTGTATAATCATCCCCATTACTGTAATGCTACTGATTGTCGATATTTTTATATTATTATTAATCCACAATATTAAATATCTTGCTAATTCAAACATATGTAGATATAATGCTCTACCCACGACTTCGCACGGGCTGCGTCCCACGTGTACTTAACTACGCTATAAATAAACATAAACAAGATATCACTGCCGTTATAGTTAACGCACGTCATTTTTGTACATTGCTTAAATACTATTTTATATTGATTGTGGGAAGCAAGCGATTTGTTGAACGCTTTATATAAGACAAGGCTAATATGAACGTTCTCACTGGTCAATAGAAACCATGATCTTTATATATTATTTTAAAGTGTATTTGGATTGGGTTTTAATAGTTTCTGTACTTTCTTAAGCCGTAAGTGGTAATACTGTACTTAGAATTATTATTATTAATAATAATAAGTCGCGACATAAAGACCCAAATATTTTATCAACAATTGAATCCAGGAACTCAAGATCTGCAGTCATATAAGCTGCCCTCTTGATCAACGAGGCATATACCTGTCTATATAATACATAAGCGAAATAACACACTGTTCGACTCAACACGAGATCATCGAAACTAGGCTTGAATTTTAGCATAGTTACTCCTTTCGCAGTGTAGACGCTCACCAAGAAGGGATTTTTAGAAATTTCATCTTCAGGTAAGTGCGAAGTCGGAACGGACATCTAATAGATTAAAATTGAAAACTTTTTTTTAAATTAATAAATATTCCTGAAATAATTTATTTTATAGACTTAAAGAAAACAAATATCTATATTATTATTGTAAAGTGAAAGTAACGCCGTTTATCTGTCTGTCTGTTGCCCTTTCACAGCCAAACCACACCAAGCACACTGGAACCCAAGGAGTCCTTTCTTAGGGTTATTTTATAGGCTACTTTTATGTGCCTCAAACCTAAAACGCAAGCGAAGTCGCGGGCGAAAACCTTAAACAAAAGGTCACGGCTTTTTATTTTCCAGTTGTAAGATGTTGTTCATAAAAGAAATGATTATGCAAAATACGACCTCATAGTTTAGGTAATAAAATTCAAAATAGAGTATTAATAAAATATAATACACTCACTATTGAATAATAGAGACGTGGGCTATGTTACAATGGTTAGTAATTTCATAATCACTCGTAATAATGACCTTGTAACAATAAGGTTTAATAAAAAACGCATTCCAACGGATTGTACTAGAATTAATTTATAACATTCCTTGAAAAGGAAAAAAAAATAGTTTTATTTTATTCCGTTTTCAAAACGTTTGATTTTGAAGCTATCTAATGGTTTTATGTCATATATATATGCAGACTGGCAAATACACCAGATGGCAATATAATATAATATAATAATATTATATATCATTCGGTTACATTATATATTATTCGTTGATAGTAATATGGACTTCACTCTTAAATTTAATTCTATAAACGTGATTTTTGAAGAAAGAATATACTCGTTGACTTGATAAACTTTTGTTATCGTCGGTTAAAAAGAGTAACTGTTAAGCTACTTGCCGGTTCTTCTAGAATGTAAATTCCGAACCGTTGGTTAAAGTATATTTTGATTTTGATTACAAAGTAAAGTTAATTTGTGTATTTAAAACGGTTGGAATAAAATTATTGAGCATCATTTAAAAACATTACAATAAATAATTATTACACCGAATTAAATGTGCAGTAATATTAACATATGAAACAGCGGAAAATCTTGATTAATTTTAACGAATGCCGTATCTCGTAATAAAGTTCAATATCTTTCATAGCACGTGAAAATAAAAACGGGATTTCGCGGAGCCCGTGCAACGTATTATTCCGAGTACGTCTGCGGCCATATGCTGCGGTTACCAACATCAGTCCATTAATTTAATTAATACCGTTATTTTACATCACTATATGAACAATTTTGATGGTAAAGACTAACAAGAATCATTTTACTATCGTGTCAAATGAAAATAAACTTTATTCCATGGTAATAAGAGTTTTTATAGATGCATAAGTACGTGAAAATGGACAATGGTTGGCCGCTTACTGAACCTATGCGTTCGGTTTTCACAGGCCGTGGCAATTAGCGTGAAAAAGTATCGCAAAACATGCAGCATCTGCGGCGAGCAGCTTTACAGCGCTGAAATAAATAATAAGCATAAACAGTAATGACCGCTTCCGGCTACATATGTATGCTTTATAAAGCGCCGAATGTGAATTAATTTATAAAACTATTATTGTCTTAATATGCTTTGAAAACGCTGTACTTTTTTTATAAAATCCACTTGATGGTTAATTTCGTCCATGGACTGTTACAACAAACTATTGAAACAAACCAATTCTTACACCAGCAAACCGCCAATTATTGATTTAATTATATCCCTTTTGTCTGTAATTACACTAGCTTCAAGTCTCTGTGGTGGAAGAATAAATGATAGGTGCATGGTACCCACACCACACATACCAAAATTATAAAGATACATTTTTTTTAGTATGTATGTATTTAGGGAGTAATTTACTAATTACTACTACTTAACTAAAGATCCAATTCTAAAAATGTTTTCACTAGAAATATAAATCTATATTATTCCTGATTATAGTACGACACAACTTAGATGTAGAACCGTCAAATTTCGTAAAACCGATTACATCCGAATTAATTGACTTCAAAATCATCAATATTTATTTATGCGAAATTTATTTTAATGCAAACTTAATAATTTGTAATATTATATAACCAAATACATTCGCTAAATGAACGATTGAAATTTTTTTTTTTTTCGATGCTACCTTTAAATTGTGTCGTACTACATTATTGGATATAAATTATATCTATATCATATACTTTTTTTTTTAATGCATTGCACCCGTGCAAAGCTGAGGCGTGTTGCTAGTTTATAATAAAATTATATAGTTAAATAAATGTAATTGGTAAAAAAAAATGTCAAATAAGGATTACACAATAAAATATATATAATTTAAACTGAGTAATCCGTTTTTTGTGTTTTATATAAAAATCCTTGTATTGTATGTAGTTTCCGTGTGTGCGTGTGCTGTCGGCCTTACAAATGTATTGTATTGAATGAATTTTTACAAACTCTATGATATTATTACAAGCTTTTATTTAACTTTCAATGTATCTTTAGGTCAAATCCTACAGTCCTTATTAAAACCAGTTTAGTTCCGGTGTCAATGTATTTTTATTCCAACTATGACCTGATTGGATTGGCCTACACCCAGGATTGGTTCCAGACGATGGAACTCCTCAACGACATGAAATTTTGTATATGAATGTTTTTAAAAAGATGTTTATAAATAAATTCGTTATGGAATTTTACCACTGCTAACTAACTTAAAGTTATCCAAGATATTTTATATTGTTTTATATATATTAATGTGTTCTATTTCAGATCACACGTATAATTAAACGTATTTTTAGTGTCGCATTAAACGAATGTACCGTTTCGTGATTATCTAATTATTATCGATGGAAACTTAGCTGATGTACGTATTATTGGAACGAAGTTCTTTTGCGCAGTTTACAGTAGAGTGAACTGGCAGCAATCGCCACGTAAGGAAAAAACCTTATGCGTCCAGGTGACGTCTTCCTGTCTTTCTCTCTGTCGTTTTCTATACGGTTTCATATAACATTTTTTTTTGGTTATTGTACGGAGGTTTTAATAAAAAAAATATTTATTCTTATTTAATTCTCAAATTTTGTAATTACTTTTATTGTATCTGTTATTTAATACATAATATATAGCCAAATCAATTTCGTTCGAAAAGGGTGTCCCACGACACCCCTCTCTGTTTTTATATATCATTATTATGTTATAAGTGTCATCACATTGAATGTTACCATAAAATAAACTAAAATAGGACGCAATCTCATATACTATTCTAACGCCTTTTGAGCAATACTGTTAGGTAATAAGTAATGACCTCTCAACTGCCTACGCACGTAAAGAATTCTGTCACGTGTGGTAACGCATCTTATGAGAAAATAAATTCACTGTCTGTTTTTGTTTCTTGATTTGCGAGTCACTTTATAAAAAAAAAAAAAAACAAAGATTTATTATATGTATTATATCTATATCGCAACTGATTGAACATTAATGAAGATTTGGAGCGTATTCCACCACGCTGCTCCAATGCGGATGGACAAAAATGTGGCAGAATTTCGTTGAAATTAAACACATGCATGTTTCCTCGAGGTGAGACAGACAAGACCAAATAGAGTCTGAGTTAACAGTTTTTGTTTAGTTTTCGGATTTGCACACAATTCCTAGTCATTGCGTAGAATTACTAGGTTTCATACATTTCCGGTTACATATACGTACTTCATTGTATACCAGATAAACACATCTCATAAATGAATAAATTACAAACCAGTTATAAAAAAATATTTTATGTTTATAAAAAACAATTTTAACTAACAAAATTGTATATCGCTTGTTTGTTATCCTGCTATTATTAATGTATTTAAAAGTAGATCGAGTAGGATGAACAACAAGACAGAAAAAAGGAATTTTAATAATATTGTAGGAGAGGATTGTAATAAAAGCTGATCTTGCGGTTTTACCTCCGAAAATTTTATAAAACATACACTTATTTATTTAGTACAAAAACCGTCACCACTATTTTGCCTCCTCGAGGGGTAAAAAAGTAGCCTATATTCTTCCTCGGGACTCAAACCATCTCCACAG
Organism: Vanessa tameamea; assembly: GCF_037043105.1. NCBI lineage: Eukaryota > Metazoa > Arthropoda > Insecta > Lepidoptera > Nymphalidae > Vanessa > Vanessa tameamea. Next base: position 9,463,920 of record NC_087323.1, read on the forward strand.
CAACAAGCGTGAAGCCATAACAGACAGAGTTACTTTCCCATTCATAATATTAGTATAGACAGTTATAAAATAAATATTTTTAGTAAAACTCCCACGCACAACCCACGCATAACCGACACTGTTTGAAGGTTGTGCCAAATATCATAACTTTATAAAAAAATATGACAAATATATTACATAATACATCTAATATACCTTTATATATAGAGACGAGATGGCCCAGTAGTTAGGACGCACGCATTATAATCGATGATTACGGGTTACCCACGAAAACACCTTATTTTCATGAGCTTAATTTGTGTTTATAATTCATCTCGTGCTCGGCGGTGAAGGAAAACATCGTGAGGAAACCTGCATGTGTCTAATTTCAACGAAATTCAGCCACATGTGTATTCCACCAACCCGCATTGGAGCAGCGTAGTGGAATATGCTCCATAACTTCTCCTCGAAGGGAGAGGAGGCCTTGGCCCAGCAGTGGGAAATTCACAGGCTGTTAATGTAATGTGTGTAACACGTTTCCTTGGAATTGTAAACTACGACAGATTACAAACTTCCCTCAAAATTTATATTATTATCATACATACATATTTATTATTATACGAATACTTAGTCTCCTCTGTATATACTAAACAACGGTTATGTATTAAATATTTATAACTTCATATACCAAAGGGCCTCTACCCAAGATGTACAATGCAAACTAAGATGCTATCTGTAATATGTACCTGTAATTACACTGGCTCTCTTACACTTTAATCCAGAATATAATTATACAAAAAACTGTATAAAGAGTCATTATAAGCAGGTGATACATATCCAGACGAACTTCCACATAGCCCTTCTGTATGTCCCCTATATCTGTAGTTACACAAGCCTATTCACCCTTGATGGTTGGTTATATAACAAACGGATGGTACCTATCCAGACGAGCTTGCACAGACTTCGACCACCAAGTATCATCAAAACATATCTTCAAAAAATATCCAAATTAATAATTTAACGAAAAATAAAATTTAATAAACTTTAATTCAACATTAATATATGTAAATTATCATATGAGCATCAGGTATTCAATCGGTATTCCAATCAAGAACACTCGAAGTACGCGAGTCCTTTGAGGCGCTGTTCAGTACATATTGAAATTTCATAACGTCCAACTTGTTATACGCGTCCAGACATATTGATATTATAATTAGATTAGAAACGCTAAATGTACGCTTCGTGTTAATTGAACTGGTACTGCTCGGTTATTACTTCATTAAATTGTCATATAAGTTTCATGATTCGGATTAAGAATTACTACAGAGGGTCCATAAAAGAAGGATGCGGGTAAAATACATTTTTTTATATGATTTAATTCTAGCCAGTGTTTTTTCGTGTACAACCAATCAAGCCAACCGTATGTGAAACCTATCCAAATTTATCTACTAGTTAACCACACATACCCTGCATTGCCTCATTAAAGCCTTCATGGTCTTATGTTTGCTTAATCTGCACGGAGCCAATATTTATTTAGATTATGTAAAATGGACAGCCCTTGTGTTTGGCATTTTACATGCATAAATAACTGTATTATATATTATATGGCTTTAAAGACGGTAACTTTAAGCGAGAATATTCCAAGTGGTCGAAAGTTTCGGTGTTGGGTTAGTGAAATAAGCAAACACTCGAGACCAGGTTACCTCCAATCCCGCTTAGTTCCTTTGACAAAACTACCAGTGGTCATCCCTTTAATAATCAAGTATATATATATACATAGGCAATATAAAGGACGAATATATTTTAGCGAATCAATTCTACCACCAAGTATTTTGTATTCCTTTTCCCTATATAAGTAAATAACATTTAAAAAGAGATGACATGACACGTCCGCAACAGGAGTTGCAGTTTCGTTAAATTATTTTAATAAATTAATATCTCTAAGGCCACCGACTACCATAAATAAATAATCTGTTTTAAGAAATATAAAAAAAACGTTTAAATAGTGACCGTAAGCTTTTGAAAGATAGATTCTTCAATCAATCTGAAATATAGGTAAAATGCGTAAGTTTTAAAATAATAAAAAAAAAAAAAACACAAAATAAATGGTCTTACGGTGACAATTAATTTAAATTCAACGATAACTATCATTCAGTTTGGAATTAGTTAATTGAACATGATTCGAATTACATCTTAGCTTATTACCGGTTCATAGATAATTTAGGGGCAATTTGTCATTGAACCGTGGTAAGGTAGGCTTACGGTAAGGTAATCCCTTTAGGATAGGTTGATGACCTTTATTAAAGCATCATTAGTAATCGTTAGACATGGCCTATAATGTCACAGCTAATTTAATTATAATATTAATAACTTACTTTTGCTTATATAATTTTAAAAAAAAACTGGTTTTTGGTAGGCGGAAATGGTATGGTCACAATTGCCCATAGACATTGGGGCTGTAATTTTATTAATCGTCTCTTACATAGTCAATCAAAAAAAAATATTTAAAGAACTTACCTGAACCTTTTCAACAAGCCTTTGCCACTATTATTCCAAATCAAGAATATGTCCTCGATAAGTAGATACGTTCGATGCTAAAGTGCGAATTTAATCAAATACAAACAAAACAAAATATAATTTGTTCAACGAGCACTTTAAAATCGTCATTTTAGAAGATTCAATTAAATTTAGCCTAATATTAGTTCAAAATATAAAATGTACCAAAAATAAATAACAAGAAAATCAACAGCTACTGTTTAACATTAATTATATTACCTAAGTTCACTAATAAACTACATATTTATGTGCCATTACAATATAATATTAAACAATATACGAATATATAAAAAAACGCGGCTATAAACAGTACCTCGCAACGCTTACTAGCTCCACCACACAAGTGCTGTGTAAAGAACAGTCTAATAAAACGTCGCACGTGTATTTGAAATAATAGAAACGACAGAAACATTGTTTATTTACACCATTCCGTCATAAAAGGTTTGTAATGCGTTTGCACCACATACGTAGCAGCTACGGCGTAGCCGGCGGGTGCTATAGTAACGACTCAGTCGCCTCGGCGGGCTCGTGACGCGTAGACGTACGTACGCTACAGAATTTCGTAACGACGTCGTCCTTTACGGTTACGGTACCGAATAATTCCTTTCAAAAGCCAGATTTTAATTAATGTGAATCTAAAGATGTCTGACGGAGGAAAATGTGTTTTGACACGCGTGTGCTTAATGTGTTTACGTTGACTTTTTTGTGTGAATTGTGCTAAGTGCTCTTTTAAAAGGTAGATGGTTTTAGTGATTTAAAGCTTTAGAACAGTATACCCATATTATGAAAATCTGACCATTCAAAAATAGGATTAATTAAAAACATTATTTTTAATATGATAACTTACGATATATCCACTAAGATTTTATTAATTTTAAAAAAAATATAATTTATAGCATAACTTCCTTCCGATATTATTACACATATTAAAATTTCATTCGCCTATTCTGAAACAAAAACAAACTTTATGCTCATATTTGTTTCATTACGTTGTTGTTTAGTTTTCGCAACTCATCGGTTACTTTGCAACAATTTCGATATTGTAATGTTTGTATATTCAGCCTTTTGTATGTTTGGTTCAACGACCTGCGATCTTTTCAGCGTCTGAAATGTTTTCACGCATATTTTATCGGACATTTAATGACGAAGCGCTCCCTTTAATCACCATTAACTTGTGTGCAATACTTACACATATTCATAAGTGTGTGTGAAATACATACAAACATCGATATCAAAGTAATAAATGTATTGAAACACGCCATAAATATATATATTTCTCAAAATTGAATATCAAACAAAAACAAATAAACATAAAAATATATATATCCAAGTGCATCCGAAAGGATTTTTTATGAAAAAAGTAAACATAATGTCACTTTAGAATGATAAGTATTGCTATATCAAGAAAGCTATAATTTAAATTGAATTTTCTGTACTAATAATATCAAGATTACGAAGATTAAGAAATAAGTATGTTCAAAATGTCAGATAAAAATGTTTCCAACTAAAATAGTAATAATCACTTTAAAATATCAGTTGATGTTGCTAATTCAAATTTAGAATTACAAACATATGAAAACTAACGACAACATTTAAAATGGTATAAAAAAATAACAGTGCTACAAATGTCATTTAAAATATAAATTAATCGAAATCGGTATATAAAAAAAAAAAAAAAAAATCGAAATCGGTATTTTTTAAGTATTGCTTTTTAATGTATTTATACTAAATAAGCTTTAAATTACAATTTCCAACCGCAAAACAATGCCCACGAATGTATTCTAAAGAATATTTAAAATGACAAAAACGAAAACAAAAATTCAAATTTAGAATTCGGTCTGCGAAGATCAAAGACAACCGTTTTTTTTAATCTGAAAAAATGATCCTAATGTATTTTGTGTATCAATTTAAACATTTTAGTTAACGCTAATTTAAATTAAGAATTAAATTTTCTATATTAATGGTGCTAAGACTCGAGGCGGTTGGTTCAAAAGGTTAAAGTTGCCTCATTTCTCAGGACCTGAGTATGATGTTTAACGTAATACGCTCTTTGAATGCAGTCTTTGTGTTGCATTTTGCGAGACAAGTAGGTTAGGGTTTAGTGAATTTTAATATATCATGTAAGCTTTGTAAGCACTAGCGAGGTTTTATAAGCATATAAAACCGAATTATGAGAATATTGTTATTATTGGAAGCTAGTGACCTATCTGTTTAAAAAAAAAACACAATTCAAAACAAAGCGATCTTTATTCAAGTAAACTCATACAAAGAACTTTAGAATTGTCATTGTTAAAAAATAATAGTAATTATGTTATACCACTCGCTTTTGTTGTAGATGCTGCCGAGAGAAACCTCAAATAAACTCAGTAACTCCTTTTAAAAAACATATACATACATATATCAATTATTTACATTATAATTTTAACTTCAAGCTTTTGTCTAACTCTTTTATAATCTATATAATCTTATTTATTTTTTTGTAACAACAACTTCAAATGTATTTACGGAACGGACTAGCATGCCTTATTAATATGTTTAAATTAAATTAGAAACTATGTAATTGGTATATAAATGAACGATAATATATTACTAGTTAGCACGGTAAGACTATTTTTAAGTCTAAGATTAAAAGTACATATATTATACGTCCATAATAAAATGCTTGAACCTTGAATAACATTATTGCGTTAATATGATAGTGACATTATTATTTTTTGAATTAAGACGCCAGACTGGAAAATCAGACATTTGATTAAGAGGTCATCCTCGCAAATAGACTTAATATACATACTATAAGGTATTAAAGTAATACTGTTCCGTCCATTCGTTAAAGATACTCAATTAACCTTTAAACCGGAACAAAATATCGCTGTTTTGCGATAGAATAAATAAAAGTTGGGTGGGGTTCTAACCAGGTGGACTTTGAAAGTTGAAATAAATTTTTAGTAAATTTATATCATATGCTTTATTCAACTTAAAGACTTTTTAATTTGACGCAAAGGTTATCTGGATGAGACCGGTATGTTACGTTTCTCTAAGTATGTTATTTATATTCTTCTTTATTATGTTTGAATATAATAATAAAATTTATGAATTTCTAAACGAGTAAACTTATTTGAACATGTATCAATCCATTTATTAGTAGCGCTATCCCGCCAAGCGGTCTGCGATGAACGTCTGTCTGTCGTTTGTCCATTAACTGATTTGCTTCAGCCAACGTTCGATCTATTTGATTTGTATTGTAATCAATTTGAAAGGACTTTATATATCTTGTACGGGTATATAAAAAAAATGTGTTTGCGTTTGTTCGTATTATATGCATTCACGCGTAATTCATTCGTATGTTTGCAATTCGTGACGGTATCTGTCGTAGTGCATACGACGACCTTCGTGGTCGAGTAGTGTGTACATCGGTTTTCATGGGTACGCCACACATCCGAGGTCCTGGGTTCGATTCCCGACCGAGTCGATGTAGAAAAAGTTCATTAGTTTTCTATGTTGTCTTAGGTCTGGGTGTTTGTGGTACCGTCGTTACTTCTGATTTTCCATAACACAAGTGCTTTAGTGCATTGGGATCAGAGTAATGTATGTGATGTCCAATATTTATATTTATAATATTTATATAAAAAAAGTTTTGTCAACGTACAATAGGTGGCGCATGTTGTATCGTATTGTATATGAGAAAAATATCAAAGATCAATTGCAACGCGTCCCGTGTGTTCGCTGTTACGAAATACAATAAAACGACATGTTTATATACCGTAAGTGTGGTAAATGTTAATAATATTACTATAGTTAACATTTATTTCAAATGTCTTATATATTTTTAACGTTATTTATTCATAACGAATCATATTAATAACGTTATTTTTCATTTCGTCAATATTTAATATATTGTGTGTCATTCAAAATGATTATGTTACGATAAAAACGCTACATATATTTGACTCAGTTGCATCTGAACGTTAAGGAATAACTACGTGTCCCGAAGCGATTAGCCTGACTTTTAAAATGCCTGTATTTGACATTCTATTAGCTCCACGATAAACAATCGTTGCTTTGTGAATCATATAAATATATATGTTACTGTAAAACCTCGAACTAAGGTAAATCTTAAGATTATCCAGTAAAACCTAAGATTTAGAAGTTCGACCTTTTCAGTAACATATACAATAACAATAAATGTGCCATTGCTGGATTCTGTAAAGGAGATGGTTTGGAGTTTATTCCACTAGACTACTTCACTTTGGGATTATGTTATTTATGATATCAATATATATAAACATATGTTTATAATTCATAGATTAGCAATTTGATAGTACAATGATAATCTCGTTAATTTTGTCGATTTTAATGTATGCTAGAAACACCTATACAAAATAAGTAGTATCTACTCTCCCACTCCATAAAATACTGCGCAAATTGAATATAAACGATTTGTTAATAAAATGCAATTAAATATTATATATACATATATATACATATTCCTGTATGAAAATCTGTAATTTACTCCAAGCATTATCATCTGTATGATCTTGGATTGATAGTATGACTTATTTATAAATAATTTAAAACATGAAATTAAAAAATATTAATTACAAATTTTAAACAAACCTATTAATCATTATTTACCTGTCGAACTGTAATTAAATCCAACTCTATTAGAATAACAAAAGGATCCCAATTCCCATGACGGTAATTGTTTCCGACTTAATATTACCGATGAGACAAACCAATCATATTAAGCTGCTTATATTCGAATAAGGTAGACTGTCATAACAGTAGATACCATTTCTGCAGAGAGTATTCTTTCTTTGAGAAATATTTTATTAATAATCTTTGGTTCAGGATCATTGAGGGTTGAAATCTGCACAGACCTGAGTTGTCAATATTTATTTTTATATTTAATAGCAATGCGGATAGTTACCACTTGTTGGTAAGTGGTCACAGCTGTTAGAAAATAGTAATAGTAAGAAGTGTAATAAATCATTTAGTTTGTCAAAACGCTGCCAACTGTACATTTTGCGATGTATGTGCTTTATGTATATCTTAGTGTTAGCGAAGTGTTACCGAGCCAGTTTTAGAAGAGACACCTAGATCTAAATATGGCAAGACAATAATGTACTTTTCAATAAGCGGATTTCAGTTGCTGAAATAATCTAAAATGAATTTAGTAGCCCCAGACATAACGTTATACTGCCAAATTTGCTCCTTGTTAATATTAGTACTAGTAAAAAAAATGTGTTCTTAAAATAAATACTCCTTGAGCATATAAATTAAAATAAGTAAGTAGACAATTCACGTAAAATATTAAAAGACGGGTAACAACAATGCCCCACTCTGCCAACGATCCTGAACGAGCGCCTTCTAAAGTACCACAATGAATGAAATACTGAATCCTCCGAGACATTCGTTTACATTCACTGAATTTCTGCTTCGAAAGTTCTTTGCCCTATTTGATCTTCAACGTAACTTTAATGGTTTTACAAACCGCTACACCTTTTAAACTGCAACTGCCGTGTAATATAAAATGAGAGTTTTTTTTTTTGGTTTTAGAAAAAACTACACTCTAAGATCTTTCTTATATTATAACCATGTAGCATGGTTTAAAAACAGAATTACATAAGTAAAACCTTCGTTCATATAATACATAGCAGAGCCTGAAATAGAGCTGCATGGAATCTGAGCTAGAGCCTTTGTCCAGTTTTGGAGCAATTACGAGTTATTAATTTTTACTCTAAACATTAACAAATATTATTGAAACGTTATATAAACATATATCCAGTAATTTGTAAAAATATACATTTATATAATATAAAAAAATGTATTGAAGCAAATTGTTAGGCAGCAAAACTAAAAATTAAAACCGTAACCGTAATCGGTAAAATTGTTACAAATGTTTAGTATTTTCATTTTCATTGGTACCTAGTAATATAAGAAATAAGCCTTTCATTAGACGCACGATTAAGTACACGACAAACTTTGAAACTTCAAGCAATCGATAGAGGCTTGCAGTACGTAATTTCCGTGACGACAGACGAAAGCTGCATCAAAGGGTAGCAGTGCACTTTATTGATGGTAACACACAGTCGGATATTACTTGCAATTTATAGTTGCTAGTAAGTAAATTTCTTGTATTATTTTAAAATGTTATTATCTGTGGTTTCGAATACATACTAAAGAGGTTTTGTAAACTTATTACTACGAGGATTGTATTCTGATGTTTATTGTAAAATGGATAAAAATATGATAACTTGCGAATTTTTAAATTTATCTCTTGAAACTGAGATCGATAATAAGCCATCATGATAAATTATCGAGATCTAAAGATTTTTTTTTTTATGATTTTGATATATTTGTTATTCTGTTCGTTATAATTACGTATCAACTGTTTGTTGCGTCGTCGTCATCGTCTTTATTAGATGAATAATATAATCTCTCCACTCTTCCGTTCAGAAATGTATATTATCATTGGTTCATAAAGTTACATTGTATATAAGATACTCGTAATTGTTTGTATTTTTAATCTGTTCTTTTTGAAACTTTTACATCAGAGCCTCAGCCAATATGCAACTTTTTTTAATCCAGTTTCGCTGATGTCTTATATTCTTCACAATACACATTATGCATCCATCGAGTATAGATATAAAAATAACCGAGGTTTCGTTGAATACCCGGTTGGAACCGATTTGCTTTCGCTTTATATTATGCATCAAATAATAGAAACAATGGAATGCATTTTGGCGTTTGAGCATAAATAATGACAATAAAAAATTAAAATACATATAAAATAGAAAAAGACAGACAGACTAGTGGTAGTGCCACACTGCATACCTTCGGGTTGCAGCCGAATGGGCCGGCAAGCCCGGGGAAGTACCACTCTCTCACTTAAAATCAGCGTAAAGTGGTAGCTATGCTACCGCGTTTCGTCCGGTATGTGAGAGTCCCGGAGGCCCGATCCTCCACGCCCCCAAAACATAATGGTCGTGCAGAATTTGGTTTCATTACCCCATGAGAGTACCATCAGCGACTGCGGTGGAGAATCCCTCTCTGGGGATCCATGCTCAGGACGTACACCACCTGAGCAGAGATGCCCAGGCTGCCCTCCGAATTCTGGGGGGGGGGGCAATTTTGCGCTCGCCACTGTTCGGGGCAAGCGGAGCAGGCATCATAAGGCAACCCCTACTACCCACACTGTGGACTTCTGCATCATAAGGGGACTCAACTCCAACTTGAACGCCGTTCACTTTCACCTTGAGACGGCGAAGCCGGCCTTGCTCTTTCTTACCGAGACCCAGATATCCTCTCCTGCCGATACGACTTTTCTTTCTTACCCTGGGTACAAATTGGAATATTCCTTTGTACCACGAGCTGGGGTGTGCGTTTACGTCAGAGATGATATCTGCTCTCGACGAGTCGGCAGCCTTGAAGGACAGGACCTATCGGTTTTCCATCAGGTGACCCTCCTGCTCGTTTGCCAACAGAGAGAAAGATAGGGTAGGTCCAATTTTTCCATACGATATCTGCCAGCTATACTATAAGCCGCATAAAATAACGTTCCAAAAATAGCAAAGTAGCACACGATAATTCAAATAATATATTAGGATGTATGATAACGTAAGAATATAAAATGCGTTTTCCAAGTAGCTGCAGCGGCACGGCGAGCCTAGAAAGTTTCGCCTCATGAAACCCGTTTACATTAATTGCTGTGCAACAAAGTTTAAGTTGCATTTGTGTTTCGTATTTATTGTACGTTGAATTCTTAGGTAGTTTCAGCAAAGTTCCTTCTTAAATATTATATGGGTACTTGGATAAAGTAAATTTTAATACTTCCAAAGTCTTTGCGGTTAAGGAAATGGTGCTTGCGATACGAATGTTTTATTAAAAATTTGTCAGTAGTTAATATAGTATAATACGATAATAGTAACAGCATGTAAATTTCCCACTGCTGGGCTAAGGCATCCTCTCCCTTTGAGGACAAGGTTAGGAGCATATTCCACGCTACTCCAATGCGGGTTGGTGGATTCACATGTGACGTTGTACGCGTTCTAACCACTGGACCATCTCGGCTCTATTTGTAGTTACCATGAATGTTTTTGATTATTTAATTTGTATACGTTTTAATTATTAAACAAATTCTAAATTCATTCGGACATTCAATAATGGAGGCACCCTTTCCCGCTCTCACTTTCTGTCTCTTTTTATTATATACGATTATATATAATATAGTAAAACCTTTTTTGTTTAATTCATACAGGATTTTAAATAACAATTTTATTTATATTTATTGATTTTTTGTTATGGCATTGGTTGGCGGACTATCATATGGACCACCTGATGGTAAGTGGACACCACCGCCCATAGACAAAGGCGCAGTAAGAAATATTAACCATTCCTTACGTCACCTATGCGCCACCAACCTTGGGAACTAAGGTGTTATGTCCCTTGTGCCTGTGATTACACTGGCTCACTCACCCTTCTAACCGGAACACAAAAATACAGAGTACTGTTATTTGGCGATAGAATATCTGATGAATGGGTGGTACCTACTCAGACGGGTTTGCACAAAGCCCTACCACCAAGTAGAATTATTTTCAAATGTTGTTAATTTATTTAATACTAAAGTTCGTTATAACCGGGTGTCCTACGACATTACTCTTTTTTAACTTAAGTTAAATACAAAACAGAACCCAACGAACGTGTAAAATATCCGGTACATAATTTTTTTATATATTAATACTTTTAATCAATAGCGAATGAAACTGCGAGACTGAACTTCTTATAATATATATAATATTATAAGAAGTTCAGTCTATAATACTATATACTAAAACTTTGACCAAGACGCGCTGCATCTTCTGGTATAAGTTTAATGTTTCGTAGTTTTTTTAAGTAAGCATTACAAAAAAAACAACTCATTTATTAGTACAGATATTGCTATGAGCAAAATCCTAACCCTGGGCACTTGTTCTATCTACCAGGATACCATGTGTTTGGACAGTTGAGCGTGCATTTGTAAAATTATATTTATGGACAACTATTCGTCGCCTGCGGCTTCGTTCGCGTGTTTTGGGTTGATGAAGTGTTAGACTTCAAGCTTGACTTCATATCAAATGACATCAAATTTGCTTCAGAGACAACAGACAAACGAACAAACATAGAGTTATCTCTCATATAAATGATTTCGTTCCCGAACACGCAAATATGGAACACCATCTGCGCGATCTGACAAGAACTTGTCCGAATTAATAACGTATAAATATCGACCTTCAGTTTCGTTTTTACTTCAAGGACAATATCAATTAAATCATCAATGTAACCGGATACTTCGTACATCACATCCTGTCTTTAAATCACTATTGATACGCATCACGTATCATTTAGCTGGAAAGAACTATACGATTGAATCCACGTTCCGAATATGTAATTCGACGCGTGCATGTATTGTATAATAGTTAATGTGTACAAAATCCTGTAATTACATCTGCTGTAGGTATTCTTTATGTGTCTTTGAAGCTCGTCGAGGAATTCTAAGTTTGTGTATTAGATTTTTTAATTCTTATATCAATTTTTCATTATGTCATTTTTTTTTTTTCAAAGTCGTAATTTTAAAATAGGTTTGTTATAATTACTTAATAATATGCTTATAGATTTAAGCATGTCGTGTATGCTCTGTCATATTCATGCACGAATGCTATTGGATTAATTTAAAAACTATGTTTCCTTACACTCTTTTGTAAGATTATAATTAATATTTTGACTGGGTTGAAATAGTTTCATACTAAAAACTTTATAGTTGCAATTGCGGAGTCCTGGGTTGATAGCCTGAGTCGCTATGAGATCGCCTGAGATGCCATTGTAAACTTGATAGGTTTTTCACTCATGTTGTTAGGCTAAATAGAAACATCGTGAAACACGAATATGGTGGATTTGTGACATCCTTCTATTATTATAATTGTGAAAGTTTTTGATTTTGTATATTTGTCACTCAATCGAGTAAAACCTCTGGAAGGTATTTGATGAAATTTTGAATAGAAATAGTTTATATTCCTCACGGTACCGAACCGCGAGCAGAAACTACTGTATATATTGCTCTTGAACGTTGCTGTTTTAACATTTCTACCTCGATTTATTCGTGATCTGTCAATATGTTGAATATATTTATAAAGGACAGTCAACAGACGGCAGTTAGACACCTCACAATCACGGAATACATTTCGCTCACTTCCAATCCATTCACAGTCGCGTGGGCGCTATGAATGTAAGGCGAACCACTCTGTGACGCACGCTGTTAAGATTTGCATAGTGCGTGGATGCGTTCCTTGACCCAGTACGAGTTGTTTTGATTCATTAAATTATTAGAACTTTAAATTTAATAACTTTGATAGTTTGTGCTATAGCTTATGGAGATGTTAATCTTGATCATTGATGTATTCGATTGCAGTCGTTGTAAACATTGCATATAACTGCACATTCATTTGGATGGTGTGTTTTCCGAGTTCACCCGAAAATAACTTATCCGATTGGTATAGAAAAAAAGAATTACGTTATGGTTTTAGAACGTTTTACCACCCACTCAACCTATTCTACTGCCAAACAGCTGTACCCAGTATTCTTGTGTTCCGATTTGAAGGGGTGAGTGAGCCTTTGTAACTACAGGCACAAGGGACATAACATCTTAGTTCCCAAGGTTGGTGGCGCATTGGCCATGTAAGGAATGGTTGGTTGTGTACTAAAACTATTTACAGTAACATCATCGTTCCTGCTATCTATATTAGATCACAGAAACAATTTGAATTAATGGGAAATTCACCGAAACCACCCAACGCCTTGGAATGCTTAGAAACCTGATGCAAAATAAGTCTCACTAATATTGAGAATGTGAAAGTTTATACGTCATACAATCGTAGGTACACCTAAACAGACGGACGAATACGAATTAAGTTTGGGTTATAACTGTGTTGATATTCTTAATATAATACCTATTTAAATAAACTCGTAGTAACAGCCTGTAAATGTCCCACTGTTGGGCTAAGTGTCTATCTGTGAGGAGGTTTGGAGATTATTCCACTATACTTCTCCAAATCGGATCGGTGGGTACAGATGTGGCAAAATTTCGTTGAAATTAGACACTGCATGTTTCCTCGCGACGTTATCCTTCACCATCGAGCACGAGATGAATTATAAACACAAATTAAGCACATGAAGATTCAGCAGTGATTGTCTGGGTTTAAACTCTAGCTACTCTAACTGGGCTAATCATGCTATAAAACAATTGATTAAGTATAGTCTAAGTTCCATCATGACATTATGAACTGTTGACCTCTCCAAACACATGCCTTAAGGTATAGTGTAAGTTCCATCATGACATTATGAGCTGTTGACCTCTCCAAACACATGCCTTAAGGTATAGTGTAAGTTCCATCATGACATTATGAGCTGTTGACCTCTCCAAACACATGCCTTAAGGTATAGTGTAAGTTCCATCATGACATTATGAGCTGTTGACCTCTCCAAACACATGCCTTAAGGTATAGTGTAAGTTCCATGATGACATTATGAGCTGTCGACCTCTCCAAACACATGCCTTAAGGTATAGTGTAAGTTTCATCATGACATTATGAGCTGTTGACCTCTCCAAACACATGCCTTAAGGTATAGTGTAAGTTCCATCATGACATTATGAGCTGTTGACCTCTCCAAACACATGCCTTAAGGTATAGTGTAAGTTCCATGATGACATTATGAGCTGTCGACCTCTCCAAACACATGCCTTAAGGTATAGTGTAAGTTTCATCATGACATTATGAGCTGTTGACCTCTCCAAACACATGCCTTAAGGTTAACTGGAAAGAGAATACAAACATTGTTTACACTGTTCGAAACTATTTACATTAGAGCTCCGGCGTTTTAAGAACGCTGTCTTTATACTGTATGGATGACGTATATACAATTAATTGTTATTTGATAACGATATGGGGGTCTTTTTAACAAATACTAAAAATTCAACTCGTATTTGAAGAAAATAAGTAAGATAAAATAACCTAGAACTCTTGTTTTGAATCCTCTAATTGGTACATAGATTTATTTAGAATATATCAAAACTTACCGAAACAATTTTGATATTTGCAGTCTTGATATGAATGTACAAAACACATTCAAGTTCATACCAATCAACCTGATGTAGTTTGAAGAAATACGATATCTTATATCAGGTCAAAACAATAATGTCACGTCAGGAAATGTGTACGTTTCCTTTTTAACGTTAACATTCCCTGGAAAAGGTTGGAATGTGAACGTGGGCTTGTTTAGCTACGTCACTTAACAGACAAAATGTTAATTTGCCAATATATATACACACACATGCAAAGCAAATAAACACACATGTATTAGGCGAATACATATCATGTTTTTTTATATATTTTATGTATATAAAGGCATGTTTAGATCTATATAATTATTTATGGATTAAATATTTATAATGGCTATGTTTTTATATTTGATATAAGATTTATTTACGAATACGTTGACCCTTAAATCCTCCTAATGACCTTTTAAGTCTAACAATAACCGGTAAATGTCAAAAACAGCACGGGTTGAGGTTTGTTCTAAAGGTCAAGGTTGTTTTTAATTTATGTTGAAACTTTCTGTATTATATTTATTGACCGATATTCTTAATTTCTGCAATAAAATATTAAGCGAGGGATTCATATGGTTATTTAATAAGTTCAGTAAAAACACTCCAAAGGGAATATAACTAAAATGACTTGTCCCTAAATAGTATAAAGGTCAAGGTTGTAAGGTTCGGTATAAAACTTCGAACTCCACAGTTTTAGTTCTCGACCGGGCTCTTACATCTATCCCAATTTGACTTTGGAAGTAGTTTCTTTAAATGTTATTTTAGACAAAGGGTATTAGGTTTACTTACATTTTGCCTTCAATTTTTCTTTTGATTTGATTTTTAGATTCGCTTCCGAAGCTAAATGTTTATTGTTAAGGAACACAGTTACAATAAAGTAAATAATGAAACCTTTAAGACATTCCTCCAATCAAGTCTCCCCATATCTTGACAAAAACCAATAATAGAAGAAGACGTTTACTTATAAATTTTACATTAATAGCGCAATAATATAAATGTAAAATTGAATACGTTGCTCGACACCGGTAGTCTATGTGTTCGGAGGTACCGATTGAAAGTTGCAGTATTTTAATTTTGAAAAAATATAAATAATAAAATTTTAATTGACTTAAAGTAACGTATTATTAATTAAATTTCATTCACTATAATGCTTCAAAGTAGAATACAGACATATAAAAGTAATAAAAAATAAATTCACAATAGAGATGTTATTGTAAAAGCTCGAACTACGGTAAATCTTAAGATTTTCCAGTAAAACCTAAGACTTACCGATTATGAATGGTAAATGTCCATAAAACTTTGGGATTCGACCTTTTACCATCATTCACTTGGTAAATCTTAGCAATTACATGTTAGGTTATGTTAGGTTGGAATGGTAAAAGTCCGAAAAAGTCGTCCCTTTATAATAAATACTTAAATTTACCAACTCATGTCGGTAAATCTTAGGTTTTACTGGAAAATCTTAAGATCTACCTTAGTTGGAGCTTTTACAGTAACAGAGACATTACATAATACATTGTATTGGTTGCAAAAATAGGTTAATACAATTAAATCCAAATCAGGTGAGTGAAGTGCTGTACTACTAGCTAGGTTATAAAATAATTTGTATTAAGGAGTAAAAGGGATGTGATGACGACCTCCGTGGTCGAGTAGTGTGTACACCGGTTTTTATGAGTACTCCTAGGTCCCAGGTTCGATTCCCGGCCGAGTCGATGTAGAAAAAGTTCATTAGTTTTCTATGTTGTCTTGGGTCTGGGTATTTATGGTACCGTCGTTACTTCTGATTTTCCATAACACAAGTGCTTTAGCTACTTACATTGGGATCAGAGTAATGTACCACTGAAAATCATCGATGCATCGGTCTTGACTAATTGCAACGTACCTATCCATAATCTATTTTCTCATGAAAACGTCCCAAATAGGTATTGTCGGCGTTTTAATACTATAAACCTTATATATTTAATCTAAATTGAATTGTTTTGCTGATGGTAAGCGGTCACTAAACCTTGGAAATTGAGATGTTATGTCCCTTGTACCTACGTTATACCGGCTCGCTTACTCTTTAAACCGGAACACAACAATACTAAGTAGTACAGCTTGACGGTAGAACATATGATGAGCGGGTGGTACCTACCCTGGCGGGTTTGCACAAAGCCCTGCCACCAAGGAGATCTCTCATTAATGTTGTTCAACATCTTCAGTATTATAATTAGGTAATGATAACGATATATTCAGCATTTTTTTTTATGATATCGGTAGGCGGACGAGCAAATGGGCCACCTGATGGTAAGTGGTCACCACCGCCGATAGACAATGGCGCTGTAAGAAATATTAACCATTCCTTACATCATCAATGCGCCACCAACCTTGGGAACTAAGGTGTTATGTCCCTCGTGCCTGTAGTTACACTGACTCACTCACCCTTCAAACCGGAACACAACAATACTGAGTACGGCTGCTTGGCGGTAGAATATTTACGTCGAACTCGATTAATAATCGTTTAAACGAACCACATTTATATAATTAGAAAGTTCTTGTATCATTTCAGTCTGTATAGATCATTAAAATGCGACAAAATGCAAAAGATCGTAAAAAGTATAAGCAACGATGCACATTTGTATTTACAGTGGATTCACATTGTGTATATTTCACCTCGTAGCTATTGTTGCTGAGGTCAACGAACCTTGGCACGAGATGGCGTAGCTCCTACCGAGGACTAGGCAGGAACTATTTTATGTTACTTGTAGTTTTTATTACTGTATAACGAATATTATATTATATTGCTTTATTAAAAATCTTCCATATTTCATTAAAACATTAAAATCAACTGAGGCACCATATCGTCAAAGACATGACACAATCACTGTAAAAATGTAACTGTTCGTGCGAATGGTAATTATTTGGCAACTTTATTTACGCATTTTTATTTTAAATATATTTTTCTATTCTATATTTAAATTATTAATTTACTTTTATTTGCGTTTCGTTTTATTAAAAAAAAAATGTTCTATTCTAAATTTAAAAAAAATTGTTATTGTGGTTATTTTGTCAAACGAGTTTACTAGCCTAAACTAAAAAAAGCCTTTACTCATTAGTCACGTGGCTTCACCTTTATATTAATAATAATAATAAAATTTATGAATAATTAATTAACCAAACATTGCTATATATAGGACCCTAACATAGATATCCTCCTTTGTTGAAACAAATATATCGTGTATACTCTTAATCGCTCAGTTAAAAGGTCGTCTAGAAGTTACTAGATCACAAACAGATACATCAAAGATACATTTAAATAGATAGATATGTAGCAAAGACGAAGCTTTGTCATTTTTTACAACGTCAACTATTTAAAATGCACAAGCGCTTCACGTACTATAACGCGCGTGCCTCCATTCTATTTAAATCATTATAATACAATATCGTGGTTCGGATACACAAATGATATATTTTTAAAGCAAACAAAAACGGAATTTTAATATTAAGCCGACAATTCTGTAACTGTATACTGGCTGCATAGCGATGTGAAAAAAAGGAAAACAATTCAAATGTAGAATGTTCGAATGTTTTTGTAGTCACGTTTATCATGAATCCTTGAACTGTTAACGAACAAAAAAATTTTTGGTTTTTGATATATTCAAATAGACTGTCAAACCTGACGTTCTCAATTGGAAAAAATTGCGGCCAACAATTGAGTGACACGTACATTACAAGTACACGCACATTATTAAAGTAGTATGAAGTTTGGTGAGTGTCACGCTTAGCTGTCAGGTACAGTTAGATAATAAAACTGGCCTGTTTGCTTAAGTCCTTTTATAGTTCAACTATCTATCCGGACATAATATAAATAATCTAAGACAAATCCTTACAAGTATAAAAGTTTTCTTTCACACAAACTTTGTACATATTAATGTGCTTACAGTATAACAGGTTAAAATAATCAAATCGATATAAAAGATCAAACCCACCTGTGCGACCATTTACAGTTACGGTTATTTTAGTTAGTACATGTGTTGCCTCAGCATTTCGCTTGGTCGCGCTGATATGACCGTAACTTTACAAATAATTTTGCGTTACGATGAAACGACCCGATGAACGGCGCTTCCGTTTCACCGGATCGCGCAGGTGTGTTCGATCCTTAATACTATTACCTTGATGTCACGCTTGGAAAATTAAAAAAAAAGACGACGTTGATAATTCACTGCCATATAAACCACGTTACTTGACACTAAGTTATGTTTTATTATTGTTTTTTTTTCTTTTAAATAACATAACACATATATATTTTTTATTAACCGAATCACAATACACATATGAGAAAACAAAATACGACTTAAAACATTAACGTACTTTAATACTTAATTTTAAAAAAGTAAATAAAAAATATTTTCAAAATAATTAATATGTAAGCTAATTTAAAAGTCAAAATGCCTTTTCATTTTAACTATAATTTAAAAAGCGAGCGTAAAATGCTATTTAAAAATAAAAACGAATGTTCTCGAGCCAATCAGTGTCGAGCAATACTTGAAGCAACTTTCCGAGCTATTATACAAGCTGGAGGCCAACAGCTTATTTGCATCCGCAATTAGTTTAAGCTGCGAAAATGTACAGCACTTTGTTATTACTTGAATTTAACATTTTACGATTATTCATACCGTTTTTATTATTTAATGTTTTTTTTATTATACTTTTTTTTTTAAATATAAAAACATTTATTCCGACCTGTCATGATAAGGTCCTGTATTTTTTTATCTGTATTAATAGTTAAGCTGATCGAATTCCTGAGCTTATAAAATATTTTTTTGTTGTCATTTTTATCATATTTATTATAAGTTATTCGTAAAATATTAAAAAGTATTCTAAATTAAAAATTAAAAATGACGAAGCTATTATATAATATTTATTTACAAATAATTCGTAATGAATATTTTTTTTAAAAAGTATTCTAAATTCAAAATTAAATCAGACGAAGCTATGGTGAGCTAGCTCATCATAAAACTCATCAATCTTCGTCTGAACTATCTCGTACGAGCGTTGAAAATTTAATTGAAAGTTTTAGTTAGTGTTCATTCATTTTCAACTCGTTTCAGTTTACGAACACAACGCTGCTTTAATGTAACAAAGGCTCTCGAACAAATAGATAAATTGCATTTATTGGATTCTCATTCGATGTTTGAATCGGGTTATTTGTTTTTGTTGGATTTTAGAGACGGTTTTTGTTTTTATTATTGTATTATATGTATTCTGTATAGTAAATAGAATTTATATTTCGGATTTTTAGTTTATTGATTTTAAAACAATTTAGGTTTATTATAGGGTTAAAGTGCTTTGTTAAACCCTACCACTGAATCACTTTAAAAAGTACTAATTTAATTAAGCGTACTATAGAATTTATTTCTTTTTTTTTATTTTACGAAATTTATTTTTAACAGGTGCTATTAAGTATATCCGCCATATTTGAATTCTACTGACTGATTAATAATTATAACAAGAGTTTCGATGTTTTTTTCTATAAAACGGTGTTCTCTTATTATACCTTTAGTTCTAAGTCTATTCTACCTGTCCAAAAATTACGCTTAGCTACGCCTTACGACCGACATGGCAACAGTTACCTTTAAAAGTACGCTACAGGTTTAACCGTCACAATGCATAAGCCCTTAACATATGCAAAGTCATATCGACCCCACTATCTCTGTTTGCACAGCTTAACCCCCGAGCGACGCCTGTGGTACTTTTGTACCCCGAGTACAATTTGTTTATGTTATGCTAAATCCATTCCTAGTGGAACATATTTCTCGTAAATTTTGCCTTCAAGGATTTTTTAATTCAACACATGTCCTTGTGTATAAAATATATTATTTAAAAAATAGTGAATATATCGTAAGGTATGTATTAATAAAATATTATATTACTCAGTAAAAAGCAGTGTTCCGTACGAAAACTATATTTGAATAAATATACCTACTGATATGAATAAAAGTGCGTCTCGTATACGGTGAATCGTAAAATAAACGTGTGTGGAATGATGTAAGTGGGGTGTAAAGCTAATGTTGCGGCCCGAGCAACGGTGGGTTGCAGCTCACCTATGACGAACAACAATAACGCGATGAACAGCGCGGGGGGGTTACCCGCTGCTGCCGACATGGACTCGCTCGAGGAAATGCTTCGTAAGGTGAGCCCTTTTTTATTTAAAGTTTATTTTAGACTTTTCATTAACTGTTTGTGTTTCATTATCTATGTGTATGTGTTCATGTTACGAGTAATTGTAAGCACCGTTGATTAAAACAAAAGTGAACTGCGAATTGAGGAAAATTCGTTCGCAATTCAATACATCAAAAATTCGACCGAGTATTATCTTTCAAGATAAATGCGTATCAATTTAACTGAACTGTAATGTTGTAAATTGAATAATTCATTACAATTATTCGTCACCTTACAATTTCGCTAAAGAAATCACATGTGGTATTATAACTGGACTCATTAAACATATTGTATCTACTTACCAAGAACACTTTTCGTATCATTAAAAACATAAAAATCATCAACATTTCAAAATAACTGGTAAATGTTAATGATATAATTGTCCTATTAATTTTGAATACATATATTAAATACTTTTATTAATTAAGAATTTCTAATTTATTATACAATGATAGTATTTATATAACGGATTTATTTATATCTTGATCATAAATCACCTCCGTCCACCGCTGTTACATAGCAAAGCATACAAAATGCATACAATAATATGTCAAAATAATTAATGTATTTGTAACTATGGGGCCGTACCTACGATCCGTCATACGTCACAGATTCGGGTCGCCATGTTTCGGATTATGTATGGGATACACATGGTGCTTTATTCGTAGAGATTTTTCTATAGCGTTTTCAGTAACAGCTTGTTACTTGGTCGTTGTAGGGTGTCATCTCCAATTTAGAAGGATTATAGTCATCTATTTGTAGAAACGAAATTGTGATACTGACTATGTTATGATAAAATATGAAAGATACAAGTATCAAAATAGCAAGAGAGAAATGTAATTTCGGGATTTATCTTTTACCTGGTAATATTGAATAGCTTAAAAAATCATAAGCAAAATCTTTTTTTTAAATGACAGTTATATTGTACGTAGATTTTAATATACTATTCATTTCCAATTAATGACAACAGGTTATTCATTTAATTTATTTATATAATTAATAGTTATTATATTTAACGTTAAAAAACTTCAAATATAGTTCAATTTGTCTTGCCTCGTTGTTACTGATTTCATATCTATATCAATTTTCATGTGAAATTGAATACACTGTCATGATTTTATTTTTATTTTGCTTTGTTCATGGTTAATATTATTTAAGATCCATTTTCAAAAAGAAAAATTGATTCCGCGTCTGTGAGGCAAAACAATATGGTGTATTTTAAAAATTCGACCTCATAAATATTTGATTTAAATCATCCTTACTACTTACTATGATATTTTCAATAAAACTAATCCGCATTGTTCGTAAATGATGGCTCCCCGACTTATGAATGTTACAACCAAGAGGTAAAGTGACGCGTCACCTACGATGAATTAATTAAAGTAACCGACCTATTTACATGTATTAATCATTGCACCGTGGCGTTCGCTAACTGGATTGTGAATTAAAGTTCTCTTTAAATATTTTTTAGCAAAACACCTCAAGCCTTTACGACAAAAATATTTATAAATTTTGGACAATTTTCTAAACTATCGAGGAGATTGATTTCAATAATCACATTATTTTTTTAAATTTATTCTCAAACAATAGCAAAGACCGAACCTAGGCTCAGAAATCTTTCTGAGTCTAGGTTCAACTTAAATTACGCGTACTGGACTTCAATTCCAATAAGAAATTGTCACTTTATAGCAATCGAATCGAAATGTTCAGCCGTTTTTCTAGACTACTAACACAACAATCCAGTTGCGATTCGGTCGAATTTCGGTCGGAATAGAATCAGGAAAGTATTATTACCGTTATATTAGTAGTTAGCAGAATTGAACCCCTGTAATTTCTACCGAAAAAAAAAACAACTACTAATGACCCAGTAGTCTTAATTTTCTTTTAATAGCAGTTTGATGAATTTATACAGAACTAGCTGAACCTGCGGCTTTACCCGCGTGAAGTTTATAAAATACAAACTCTAACCGTTTTACCCTCTTAGGGGTAGAGTTTCATTCATTCTTAGCCGCCTAATTCGTAGTGGATGTCTACACCTGCCAAATTTCAAGTTTGTAGGTGTAATAGTTTCCAAGATTTATTTTTATATTAAGGCTAATTAATATATAAATCTAATTAATTTTATATATTACCTCCTCCATCATAGTTAGGAAGCTAAGATATTGTTAAACGGGTAATAGGGTGCATTATAAATTATACTAACTGTTGTATCAGTACTCAGACGCGCCCTGAGCTCAGGCTAATTAACTATGTGTGTAGTATGCACTCTGAGCCAGTCAGAGTGTCTATTATATTTTTAAACTCTCAGAAAAACGAGCAACAACTTCGTGTAAATTTATGTTACTATCTTACTTGATTCCGATGATATATATATATATTTATGGTACGACCTCCGTGGTCGAGTAGTGTGTACACCGGTTTTCATGGGTACGCTACTCCGAGGTCCCGGGTTCGATTCCCGGCCGAGTCGATGTAGAAAAGGTTCATTAGTTTTCTACGTTGTCTTGGGTCTGGGTATTTGTGGTACCGTCGTTACTTCTGATTTTCCAAAACACAAGTGCTTTAGCTACTTACATTGGGATCAGCGTAATGTATGTGATGTTGTCCAATATTTATTTATTATTTATTTATATATTTATAGTAGGCGGACGAGCAAATGGGCCACCTGATGGTAAGTGGCCATGAGAACTAAGATGTTATGTCCCTTGTGCCTGTTGTTACTCTGAATCACTCACCCTTCAAACCGGAATACAAAAATGCTGATTACTGTTGTTTGAAGGTAGAATATCTGATGTATGGGTGGTACCTTACCAGACGGGCTAGCACAAAACCCTACCACCAAGTAAAATGATACGCTAAATTTTATTGATTTTTTACTTTATAAATGTCATAAAAATGTATTATTCTAAAATTATAAAAAAGTAAAGAGCACTTTATAAAATATTAACATCGTTTAAGTACATATTTCCAATTTATAAAACAAATCAAATCAAAATATTCAAGGCAAGTAACCTCACATAGACATTTTTGAATCGTCATGTATTGAACAAAATGTAAGGCCACCAGTTTAAAATGTAGATGAATATGTATATAAATATTATCAAGCATATATACATATATAAGCCTGATAATGTTTTTGTTTTTTTGTGGAAGGAATATACATATTTGTTAAAACATTTCCCTAAACAGAACACAACTTTCTTCCTTTTTACATTCTGAAATATTACCGTTTCCAACTCGTGATTACACTTTATATTAAAAGCTGTTGAAGCGTGCGCACGAAACACCCACAATCTTGATAAAAACATTTTTTTTACAAGTTATGAAGTAGACATTGAATTTGAATGCAATAAATACTATGTAGATTGACTGAATTTGAATGACTAACATCTCCGAAATTTAAGTAAGTTTATATATCGATTTTGCTATTTTCAAATGTCTAAATGTGAATTTCTGAATTTTCAAATGTCTATTTTTTCTTTACAATTAGTATCGTTTGAATAAGAGCACATGGCGGATGTAGATCTGATCTTCATTGCTTGGCAAAAAAGGCACCCAATCAAGCATAGGAAATATAAATCGTGCTTTATCGGATTTGTTATTGTTCGATCAGTTTCAAAACTGAACAGTATGAAATAAATTGTTACAATTTCTATGAAAAACACATACGATGTAATCGATGAACATGTACATGTCGACTGCCTAGTTCATCTCAAAATAAGACCAAGTTAGTAACATATTAAAAAATCTTATATTTAACTAAAATGATGCAACAGATCCATTGTTATATTTTATTTGTAAACAAAACCTGCATTAATACAAAGAAGGCTCATCAGCTAATGCACCGGCTGTGTTCACCGCAACTAATTGCTAATTAAGAAAGTGAAAAAATGCAGTAATTAACTGTGAGACGAATTTGCACAGAGCATTTGCATATTGTACGTTTGAGAGCTTGTTTTCTTCTGGGCTCCGGTCCGAGTAAACATTGCTGCAATAATTTATAACGCAATGTTTATTTTTGTGTTTATATAAATGACCTGCCACATCTCCTAGGTGATAAACTCGAGATAGTATTGTTTGCTGATGATACTTCTTTAATTTTTAAAATAAAAAGACGTCTTTCAATATATGACGATGTGAACAATACTCTCTCTGAAAAAGTAAATTGGTTTAGTGTTAATAATTTAATGTTAAATAGTAAAAAGACTAAATGTATTAAATTCACTACTCCCAATGTAAGATGTGTCAAAACGAGTGTACGCTTAAACGGGGAAGCATTAGATGTTTTAGAATCAACAGAGTTCCTTGGTATGACAATAGACTCTAAGCTCCAATGGGGCCCCCATATAAATAAGTTGGCGAATAGACTCAGCTCTGCAGCCTATGCGGTAAAAAAAATTAGACTTTTGACTGATGTGGATACGGCTCGCCTTGTGTACTTCAGTTATTTCCACAGTATAATGTCGTATGGCATCCTACTCTGGGGTAATGCAGCTGACATTAATACTATTTTTGTACTGCAGAAGAGGGCTATTCGTGCAATTTATAACCTGGGCCCAAAAGATTCGTTAAGAGATAAATTTAAAGAAATTAAAATAATGACTGTCGCTTCTCAATTTGTTTTTGATAATGTTATGTATGTACGCAAAAACATAAACGATTTTCCCAGAAATTGTGACGTACATTCTATTAACACTAGGAACAAGAATAAACTTGTTACTCCAAGTACCCGATTACACAGGGTTAGTAACTCTTTTTTGGGGCAATGTATACGTTTTTACAACAGGATCCCAGAAAACGTTCAAAATTATTCAATTATAAAATTCAAAAGAATCGTTAAAGAGCGTTTGTGTGCTAAAGGATATTACAACACTAATGACTTTTTAGTTGACTGCACACCTTGGGAATGAAATGATCGCCTCCAGGCTGTTTCAAATAACTAAAATATAATTATTATTGTACATGCAAAATGGAAAAAAAAAAAAAAATATCCCGCTGAGTTTCTTTCGCCGGTTCTTCTCAGGTCCGAGGTGCTAAATTCCGAACCGGTGGTAGATTTTTGACAATCAATAAGCAAGTGTAAACACTTCTATATTGAATAAAGATTTTTGATTTGATTTGATTTGATTTGATTTGTGTTTTATCGTCGTATATGAAAACGAGACAAATGTACTCTATTGATGATGATAGAAAAGCCATGTTTGCTGGATATAATATTAATAGTCTAGTGCATATTGTTTCCGCAATCACAAGGCATAACTCGAAAAGACGGCACATCAAACACGACCGGAAAAAAATCAGCTGTAGGCTTTAAGTGCTTTTCGAAGCACGGGTGTTAGTGCTACTGAGAATTTGTATTGGCGCTAATGCTAATGCGGATCTCGGGGCACGTGGCCTTTGAACCTAGCTACAGGAACAATATCACAAATTCTGATCAATAATAACTCAAATATAGGTATATATGATCAGACGTATTGGTACAGCGTTTTTAATTCACCAGAAGCGTTCAGCGATGAAAAGCGCTCTTAATAAAGCGGTCATTTTAAACGTGAAATAAAAACAAAGTACAAAAAAGTCGTAAAAGCGAAATTAAAAATTAATAGCTGTGCGCGTTAACGTATGAACGTGGCCCGAGGGTACCGGTAGAGGGTAAAAACAGAATATTCATGTAAATATTCGCGCGGAAGAGTCGTGGATCACTCTTTGAATGTTAATCGCGTTATTTCGACTCGTTGGAGTGATGCAGGTTCGATGATGCTTCGACTTGAAAAGGTATACAGAAGATCAGTTAATTTGTAATAAACAAAAAACTCGATAAAAGGAATAAAAATTTTATTACAAAATTATTAAAGTTCAAAATATTTTGGTACTCCATGTTACTTAAATAATATTGACCCTTATTTTTTCTGCTTATTATCTACTCTAAATAGATAGTGAAACGATAAGTAATAATAATTATAAATATGTATAAGAACATTTCAACAAAATGTATGGACATAATATATCAAATAAACTTGGAATGAGAAGTTGACCACGTCGAACTAAACTGAAACTGAAGACGTCTAGCCTGGCCACTTATACTTATTGTCAAAAGTATTTAACAACGATTCCTCGAAGGAATGCTTGCAACCTTTTTGCCTAATT
Source organism: Vanessa tameamea (assembly GCF_037043105.1). NCBI lineage: Eukaryota > Metazoa > Arthropoda > Insecta > Lepidoptera > Nymphalidae > Vanessa > Vanessa tameamea. Next base: position 9,490,939 of record NC_087323.1, read on the forward strand.
TGACTTCGCCGAATGATCATTATTCAGAATGATCGGTCGACCAAAATATCATTCATGAATCTAGTTTTATTCGAATGCTTTGGCAATTGTTTATTTGGTCGTTCAATAAAGATCGGTCGATTGGAAGTTTAGGTTTGTACATTTACCAATAACTAGATGCTGAAATCGTTTGTTACGATGAATGAGCAATTTATCAATTAATAATGATGTTGACTATGGTCAAAATTTATTTTATTTAATATTACTATTGTATCTCCACAGACGTTCTGTCCGTGCCTTTGGCATATCTGATTTATAATTTTATTTATGTTAATTTAGTATGGGTATATGTTATTTTTGGTTTGTTAGGCAGCATTAAATTTAAATTTTTGGATTGAAAATTAATGACAAAAAGTTTGCATTGAACTCTACGACTTCTTCAGTGACTTTGAGTCGGCCTTTGTTAAGCACTATACGTTGATGGTATTAGTCTTTATGGAATTCTGTATTCGAGCTTGTCTGGATAGCATTCATAACATGGTAAAATGATTTTTAACGATGACAATAATAATATTTTAGAATACATGCATGAAAATATTGTATTGTGGGAAACGAAGTCAATTCTTACAGAATAGTACTGCAGATAAGAAATCAGCTCAACATTTTTCACTTTTAATAATCTTAATAGCGAACCAATTTCGTTATTTCTACAGATTCTTTTTATATATTTTTATATATTCCTTTAATAAACGGACTGGGAAAAGTGACACAGCGATAATTTTTCACCCATAAACTCATTCCTCGTATCACCAAACCAACTAACTAAACTAAGTTGATAGGTCCCTTATGCCTGTAGTTACACTAACAATACTAATTACTGATTAGCGGTAAATATATGATGAGTGGGTGGTACCTGACGGGCTTGCCCAAAGCTCTACCACCAAGTAAACAGTAAAAGAAAAATATCATAAAGAGCATCTACCATAAACTTTTTTTTATTTAATCTTTATTTACAGATGCTCCCATCTGCCAATAGTTACAAACAGCTTTATTCGAATCAATTAATCAATTTTAAAAACAATACGATTTTTATCGAATAATTCAGTACTGAATCGCAGCACTAAAATCGATTTTCAGCTCGAACGAACATTGCAAGCTTCCGTTTTAACATTAAAATATTCAATTTATTCTAGAGGCGAATTTGTTTTTAATTATTGTATATTTATCACTGCGGTTCGAATCGATTATAATCGTCTGACGTGCTTATTATCGTTCCATGTATGCTAATTAATTTTATTTCGTGATCAACTCATTGTCATTATGCACAATGATTTCATAGAAGGAAGTTCGTAATATATTTTACATATTTTAACATTCATGTACACAGTAGATGTGAATAATTTATTAAGATTACTTTTACGCTATAAGTTTTTTTTTACTTTTACTTATGAACATTCTCAACTCTCAACTCTCTCTGAGAGTATAGATGGCTTGATGGAAAGAACACGCTTGTATGATCTCGGATCAAACCCACACACATAATACTTTTTGTGTTAAATTTGTGTTTGTAATCCCACCTTTAAATATTTTTATAAATCCCAATAAACACATTGGTATTATTTTGTCCTTGACCATTCCGCATCAGTATAGGCATAAAATAAGCTCTAAATCATCTATTGTTCTAGTGATTTTTTTAAACCTTTGAGGCCATTCACTGGCATAGAATAAATAAGAAATGCTATGTTTATTTATTATTTTTTATATTGATATGTATCGTTTTTTTTTATAATATTTATCTCGTGTTATCGCTACGTCACTCAGCATCAACACATCACCATTTAAATTGGAATCCCATCTGAGTCGTTCGAGTCCCGCGTGAGTTAAAATAATGGAATCACACCAAAGTATAACCAATAAAAATAGAATTACAAATGTAACGAAATTCCAGCTCATTTCCAGAGTTGACATTCTTTGGAAATGGCCGCTAAGTCATTTATCAAACCGCTTCTTTCTCTTATTGAAAATTTTTAGCTTATTGGATTAATCTTCCAAATCCAATTATGATATTGCAAATATCAAATTTAAAAACCTGATATTTGTTTATGAGCTACCATTAAACAAATTAACATAAACAAATCATTAGATATTATCGATATAATTCACTTGTTCAACGAATGGTACTCATCCTTCAAATATACGAAAAATGTTTAAAGAGCAATTCGAAAGCGCTTAAACAAAAAGGTTGCGTTTAAACAATACATAAAATTGCACTCAAATTAACGAACTTTTAATTTAGAAGTATTTCCGAATAAATATTATGATATATTCTAAAATATGAAAGGATAACTTTTTCGAGTTTACTATAACTACTAAGTTTATCGAAAACCGAACACTTTCCTACCTAAATTTCCTGGCAAAGGTGTTTACGCTGGCGTCAGGCAGCGTCAACACAACATTTGTATTAAAACTTGAACCCCAACGGACTCGCTCGCTTTATTATTTATTGCCGGCATAATAACTTTCCGACCTTTATTTGTTTTCAACTCGTTACGAAGATTTGCCCTAAATTCGGAAACTCGATTATTTATTCATTTAAATCGTGGTGCCAGACGGTTTTGCGGATGGTCAATTTGTAATATTCGTGTCAGTTGAATCGAATTTTGTTTACTTTCGATTGCATTACTGTCTCGTATGTGATAAAATTGATATGTTCTATTACTTTGGCTTCAATTTTTCTCAAAAAAATAGTATTTATTCTTCGTTATTTTAAATTAATAATATTGTTTCCAAGATAAAAAAGAAAATACATGACATCATTTAATAGGCAATGTTATGAAACGTAATATTGTTTGTATATCGTACAAAGGACTAATATGAACATTTCAGATTGAGGAGTTTTATTGGTGGTTAGGCCTTTAAGGTTACTTTACTGGCTAGTTTTTTCAGCCGAGCAGATATACTTTCTACTTACGTTGTTTTGAGTAGAGGCGGAGCGCACAGTGCGTCTACATTTGGCCCACTTTCAATGATCCTCGCGCTGTTTTATTTACTCTTCAATACATTAGGGCTTTATAAAAGACAGTACTTATATATTTATTAATTTCCAAGCTTACTTCACTAATTATTTCTGTGGTATTGGGTGTAAAGTCCAGGAATTTCACCTGATGGACGACAACAGAGGACTTGTAGGATAATATTTGTTAGTCTTGACTGCTTGCAGCTACAAGGTTAAGCTCCAAGTCAGGCGTTAAGGTTTTTCGTCTAGAAATTATCAGCAGCAGCCTGGAGTTTGGAAGTTAACTGTGTACACATACCCTTGTCTCGGAAAGCAAATCCATTGGTCTTTCGTATGAACTCATTCCGGCCTTGTCGGATTTCAGCAGGAAATCATCATATCCTTCAATATGCATCGCATTGACAATATAATGTCTTATTACTCACAATTATGTTACTGGTCAGACGTCAATTTCACGTCAATTGCTCCATTGACTTGTTTACATTAGCTTGTAATCACTAAAAAAAATATATATAAAAAAACCAATGTATGTGGACCGCCTTAACTGTTAACATTGTAAACGTATGCTAATAACTTCTTTACTGAAACCCTATTTCTAATCTGGCGACATTTTAAATTAGTCTTTTTGATACCGACAAAGTGAATTAAATCGTATCATTCGCGTCCAGAGCATTCACCCATAGGAATATTCATACCGTGCGTTTAATGTACGCAATTGTGGACAATATCTCGACGTAATAAAGGGGATAGTCGTTTGATGGTTATTGTTCGCTATCTGCAATGCAGTTTAAAAGCTCCCATATATCGGCAGAGAGCGTAGTTGGCGTTAATACCGATTAATGTGGCATTCTCACGCAATAGTGCAGTTAGGGAGAAAAATTTTCTAGTTAGCCACCAGGCGAGTTAACAACATTCGGTATTATCGGTGTAATTTCAGAAATCATGCTATTTTTATCTGAGTGTAAACATACTGTAGTTTGTAATGACAGCAGTTTGTTTGCTTATTCAAACCGTTTTGTTCAGTGTTACTTGTAAAAGTTTCGCTTCATGAGCGGGATTTGTTTTTGCGCGGGATTTATTTTAAATGTTGTATTTAATGGAATACAAAATACGCAAGTGCTGAGGTGGCCCATTGGCTAAAACATGTGAATCTTATTCTAAGATTGTTGCTTCATACCGAGATAGTTAAATTATATTAAAATTTTAAAGCAAGCACCATTTTTTTTATGTACTTAATTCGTGTTTGTAATTTACTTAGTTCGTAGCTATCTAAGAAAACTTCTTGGAGTTGCCTGCATGTTCCTGATAAAATTCTAACTCTTTGTATCCAACTCGTATTGAAACAGCATGATGACATAATTAATCAATCCTTTTCCTACGTGTAGTCTAAATTCCAATTTTTCCAACCGAAAAAGGAATAAAGATCAAAATAATTTACATGTACATACGTATGTCACGCGATTCGCTAATAGCTCAGCTGTATTGTAAAGTTCTTGACTTAGATATATTTATTTATAATACAATACTAATCCACTAAACTACATTCATTTTTAATTTTACCTTCAAAGTTCCCATTGCAGTTAAGTCGACATTCAAAAGGCCATTTTCCGCAAATTCATGATGAATATCAAACTCGATCAATCATACCGCGTCGATTCGATGTCAAATATTGTTTATTTGGATTTCGTCCTCTTTTGGTTGGAATAGACTATAGGTCAGCAAGACCTTAGTTTATCAGTGAGACCGGGTTTAGTGCAGAACCAGTTATTTTCCCGCCAAAGAGAAAAACTTCATATCATCCACTTTTTTTTTTAATGTTATAGGAGGCAAACGAGCAGGAGGCTCACCTGATGGAAAGTGACTACCACCGCCCATGGACATCTGCAACACTTTTTTTGAAGGTTCCTAAGTCGTATCGGTTCGGAAAAATCGCCGGCGAAAGCTGGTTCTGCGAGGCTACGACGTTGTGTTCCGCTTTAAATAGCAATTATAATTGATACAATATTCAAATCATCTTAGATACAGTGGTTCATCGCGCATTGGCGGGTTAAGAAGTGACTATGGCGGGTTTGAAGAGTGAGTCAGTGTCACAAGGGACATAACCAATGGTTGATGGCACATTGTTGTGATAACGAATCATATGTAATTTTAACACTATCAATGTGATGGTGATCAATATCACTTACCATCAGGTGGCGGACTTGCTCGCCTGTTTTCCTAAAATATAGAATATATACGACTATCAAAACCCGGCAGCCCTTGAACTGCTTTTGCGTGTTTATTTATTTCTGTACATAATAAAATGGACAATCTGTTGTCAAACATTCGATGTTTGATTGTTTGGGTACCATATTAAACAATTACCATTCTATTCCATTGTTTGAGTTTAGAGATAGGCGAGTTGTCTAATCTATCTAGCTGAGAATTATTGTTTAGTTGTGTATGAACAAATTAACCGCTACCAAAATAAGAACAGAAAATATTTTCCGTATTCAAATCTCTAAGTACATTAACCTATATGGATATGCCAGACGCGCTATTCGGTACTGAGATTGTGCGCACTAAGTTACGGTCAATTGACCACAAATCATTTAGTCGAATGAGAGCGAGCGAGGGGGGTGACAGTTGTTGAAAGCAGTTATTTATTTGTATTCTTAATTAATTCGGTATTTTTATACAGAAAAAATACATACACTCGTAAAAAAATCTTTCATGCTGATCAAAATGTATCAAAGCATATTACTCACAGAAAAATTGATTTACATATCTGCATCCATTTATAATATGTAAAAGATAATCCTGATTGCTTGATAACAAAAATATTCTTAATTGTCTTCATAACAAAAAAAAAAAAAAATACAAAAGAGAATTACATTTTCAAATTATCCTCCATTTAATTAAATTTTAAAAATCGAATAAAATCAATGAATCACAATAAAATATCGAATGCTATCAAAAGAACATTTTAATTCTAATTAAACAATCGAAGGGATGTATTGAATTTTATTTTTAAATCGATAATTTGGATTGCTTCCAAGCCCGTATGTTTATGACGGTCGAACGGTTCCGATAAGGTTTTATTATACGTGAACAATTTCACGCCGTCATTTGTAGGTTTACCATACTGAGCACATGCCGTGCCTCGACCTACTGGTATGTACTGTAATTGGCTGCTGTAAAATTTAACTACACTAATTAACTAGCATATGGGAGAACTACGGCTAATTAAGCTTATAATATACATTTACAATAAATTTAACTTATGCTGAATGATATTATTATTCAATATGTAATTTTATATAATCTGTGACGGTCAAGCTGAACTGCTTGTTTCATTGCCATATTTATATTTGCTGCTAAGTTTAAACTAATAAAAACTGTTTGGTTTGTACAAAATGTGTCAGTAACATGTCAAAGTAGGTATCACATTAGGGCGATTGCCAGTTAAAAATCATGAGTAGCATGTATTACCATGAATAGCTTTTATAATAGATACTTTTATAACTAGTTTTACAAGAAATACTTTACTGTATATTCCGAGTATTGAGATATGACAAAGTAACATCAACGAAAGTGCGAGACAATAAATAAGCTATTAAAGACGAAATCGTCGCATTTCGTTTCAGCTTAGCACAAGATTCTCTAAAAAGGCTACGAAGCCGTAAAAAGTTAATAGACGCCTCGATTTATGTGACCTTTACGCTACGCGTTCCGTTTTACGGAAACAAACGCAGTTTGTAATTTTACCGCCAGAGGGTGCTGCGTACAATGGAACGTAACGTTTCTTTTTTTTTGAAATTTTATTACAGCAGCCATTGTCGCGATCAAAGGGACGTGCAATAAAACGCGCCTCGGGCCCAGAGAAGGTATTCGATTTTTATGTACCACTATTAATTCTCGATAGATGAGAGTGGATGCTGCATTGTTTGTTAATGGTAGACCATCATGACTTGCCCTTTGACATTTTGATAGCAAAAAATCGTAACACTTTCGATAAAATAATGTATTTTATATAATAAATGTTTCACTTCATACATATTTGTAATGTACTCAATCAATTCGTAAAAGATAAAAATTGATCTAGTTCATATATTATATAATCTTATTTCGGTTCGTCGATATCTTAATTATATGGAATTGGATGTAGATATGTGGTTGAGTTATGTGCAAGCCCGTCTGGGTAGGTACCACCCGCTCACCAGATATTCTACTACCAAACAGCAGTACTCAGTGTTATTGTGTTCCGGTTTGAAGGGTGAGAGAGCCAGTGTAACTATAGGCATATGGGACAAACATTTTAGTTCCCAAAGTCGGTGGCATATTGGCGATAAAAAGAATGGTAAAAATTTCTTATAACATCATTGTCGATGAACGGTAGTGACTACTTATCATCAGGTCCATTTGCTCGTCTTAACTATATCATAAAAGAAATAAAGTAAAAAGTATTCATCAAAATATTTTGTTTTTCATTAATTTATTTGAAAATAAACCCATTGACTCATAAATGTACAATTTTTTTTTTGAGTTGATTATTGTTGTAAGATAAAAATAATATACCGGCAACTTATCAAAAAGGGAACGATAAAAATATCTATAAATAAACATTCAAAGTTATATTTTATTATGTGTAGTATTAGCCGAGATGGCCCAGTGGTTAAAACGCGTGCATCTTAACCGATGATTTCGGGTTCAAGCCCAGGCAGGCACCACTGAATTATCATGTCCTTAATTTGTGTTTATAATTCATCTCGTGCTCGGCGGTGAAGGAAAACATCGTGAGGAAACCTGCATGTGTCAACAAAATTCTGCCACATGTGTATTCCACTAACTCGCATTGGAACAGCGTGGTGGAATATGCTCCAAACGTTCTCAAAAGGAGAGGAGGCCTTAGCCCAGCAGTGGGAAATTTACAGGCTGCTAATGTATACGTAGAATACACAAATATCAATATTTTCAGAAGTATTTATAATTTTAATAACTGAAGAGTTTGTTAAAGTATCAGAGTGAGTTATTCGAAGTACATATTTCGTATCTTATCAATTCAAATGATATTTTAGAAATGTTGCTTAAAGAAACAGACATCAATGAGCGTTGTAATTACTTGTTTTATTTTCTAATACTAATTATAACAATAGGAAAATGATTTAACTTTTAATATCACCATCGGTAATATATATACCATTAGAATACCCAGGAGAGCCAGGAGTGACAGGAGAGACACTCGCATTGAGTTACCTAGCTATTAGGAGGGCTAACATTGATAATTCAGCTATTTACTCCGTTAAAACATCTACAACTATTTGTAAGCAAAACTGTTAGCGAAGATTTTAATAACAAATATTACTAAAACTTAATTTAGTATATAAAATACTAAGCAAGGTACGAATAAAAAAGCTCAGAAGAATTCATAGAACCGATAGTACTAAATATTAAACAATAATTAACCACGTTATAAAAAGATTACAAATTAAGTATACACAATTGTCGAATGAACCTATAACTAAAGTCAAATATTAATCAAACTAAATCTAGTGTTTAAAATTCTAAGTAATCGATACTACTAAATAATTTACACAACAATTTACCACGTGAGAAAAAGATTACAATCACACTAATACTTCATCCGGTGCTTCTATTAACTCCCAACAATTCTACAATGGCGATCGTAGCAAATAAATCGGACAATTTAACTCTTGTTACCGTCTAGTCGACGAAAGGTGCACCTTGAACCTTCTAATTCACAAGAAGAAAGCGTTTTGACCATTTTGTTATGTATGATAGGCAGATGTGACGATTAAGTCATAAAACCCAAAAGTGCAAGCCTTCAATTCCTTCCCTTTTATGAGGATTCAGTTTCAGGATCATAAATTTTTTGGTTCTATTTTTATGTCCAAATATGTTCATTTTGTCTTCTAATGAAATTCATATATAAGGACTGATGGTTGAAATAAATATCACCATTGACGAAAATTGATGTAGTAAGTTTATTTTGAACTGGAAAAATATATTTTGATCTGGAAAAAATATAAGAAATGATACGAAAAATTATCATGATCAAAATATAAGCTTGATAGTTTAGAGGCAGGTAATGAGAAAGTAATTTGTGAAAAATAATATCCTTTGTATAATTTATAAATCAACGATATAAAAACAAATTGCATTCAATATAATCATATACATTAATATAGTATATATACCATTGAAACATTTGGATGCTTTGATAGCATCCGGTCAATCTAAAATCGAAGATCGACGATAAACTGGAACATTGGGATACATCTGACTACAATCAAACTAATATATCTATGAAATATTTTATTTGTTAATTGTCATTATTAATATTTATACGGTAATAGAATTTAGTAGACGATAATAATTATTAAAATACGCTTAATTTTATTTGCGTTTTCTGTTTATTGATTATAATTTATCTTCTATATTCAACGAAGTCTGCTAAAGCAACATATATGATTTTGATATTAAATATTTTAAAGGTCAATTTTCCTTTACCTTTTAAACCTTTTAGTTATTAACGTTTGAATGAAGTCCACTTGAAGCTAAAGCTTCTTACCTGTATTCTGAAGAAACGGTTGAGTCGCCAATATTTCACGAGAGCTGAACTAAACGCCAACGAGGAACATTGCGCGGATAAGCGCAATCATTTAGATCGAATAATAGCCGGATTAAGACATCGGCCTCTTAGTCGAGAGCTTAAGCGTTTCCTCCATAAAATATGTCTGTCTAATTTAATGAACTTCTTTGTCTCGGCAGTCGAATAGTTGTTTAAAGTGCGGTCACTGCCATTGTGGTCAAGACAGCTTAATGTTAGTTCAAAATCTTTGCTTATCCAAACTAAATTAATAGCGGGTCGGAATTAATTTGAGTGTTTATTCGATTACTCTCAATCGTTTTAATATTATTTGCAACTAAGATAAGATTTCATAATCTATTTAAGAAAATTTTTTTTGAAGACCAAATTTATTAATTAGACAATTCTCAAAGACGACGGCTTGGTCATCGTCATTATCATTATCTGCAGTCAGACTGCACACATTGTTCCTAAGCCTAGATCTTCGAACATTACCTTTTTTATGACATTGCATGTAATTTTAATTAATCATTACATTGTATGCCATGAAGACATTATGAAAATTCATATAACGGTAAGCATATTTAAAAAAAATCATCTTAATAAATTAAATTTTACGTTTGGTTTATACGATTCTGACTGATTATTATTTATTATTTACTTTAAAGTCAATTAGATGAAACCCAGAATAGCAGGGTAAGTTCTCTTTGATTTTCAGAGAATGAGGCAAGGTAAGAGAGATGGATTTCTCATAACAAGGAGCAACGTTGAGTGCTATGTTTCCTAAGCTTTTATTCAACCTACCATGTTTGTTTATTTGGCTCAAATCTTGCATGTGAATTTTAAGCCAATGCCAAACAATTGGCTCCAACTATGCAAGCCCTTTAATAACTGGTACACAATACACTCTAGTATACTTATATCATTAAGTAATAATTTATTGAAAATTGTTGTAGGTATTTATTATATTGAGATGTGATTTTTTTTTTTAATTAAACCCTTAGACTTTAAAAATCTGCGCGAAACCAGAGCTCAGTTCACGTAGGTTTCAATATTCCAGTGTTAAATTACCTTAATTTCAGATACGCATTGTTCATGGAAGCGGAGCTTGTGTTTCATTAAAGTAAGCACAATGAACACTAAACTGCACCGTACGGTCGAAAAGTCCCTCCGCTTTTAAGTAGTTACGCGAACCGAAAAGCAAGTGAAATGAAAATATTGATTGACCTCTAAACATTTTTACATGATACAAAATAAAAAATATAAAATTTACTTTAAGACTTCTTTAGTCAGTTTATTACAGTTTTTTTCTTTCTATTAGCTTATTATATTGTACATATTACTTTATATTGTACATATTAATCATTAGTTCATCTTTAAATTAAGAACAGATGCTTTATTATTAAAATTTAAATAAATAACACAATTTTATGAATTTCATAACATTACATACATTAGTTTCGATGAAAATGTAAAATTCTTAAAATATTAATTTTTTAATTTATTTTGTAGTTACTGGAATGTCTTATATTTAAAAATTAAACGTTATATTCAAACATTCTAAACTCTAAAGTTACGATACGTACCTAAAACATTCAGCCGTGAATTGATCGAACTCGCACGGTCTGAAAGACCGAGGCAAATGGCGAGCGTTCGCATGCAAATCAAACCAAACGTAGTATGAATTTTACCTTACAAATCTATCAGTTTTTAGTGCACATAACGTGCTGGCTTAAATTGCAATACAATGATGAAACATTTCGATTTGAATTGAGAATAAATCCGTGTATAGAAAACGTGATCAATAACGTGTGTGTGTGTGTGTGTGTCTATGTGTTTCGCATCTCTTTATCTATATGTGTGTAATTATTGTTTTGTATCGACTACAACGTACGCATGACTAGTAATAATGTATCATCGTACAACTTGTTGCAGTTGTGTCATTATAACGCATAGCTAACCATCGGAATATAGATTTTACCGAGAAGTACCAGCAAGAAATAGAAAATTAAATACATGAACTATTTTGTACCTACTTGCCGTAGCCGTAAGCTCCGGTCCACACTGTTACTACAGTAATTTATTTTATTATTAAAGCGACTTAACTGAACTATTGCGAACTGTTATGTATGAAAAAAGTTATTTACGCGTTACAAGTTCTACTTCTTCGGCGTAATTAAAAAATAGTTTTAAAAATCTACTTATTAATAATAACATTTTTTATAAATGTAATTTCTTATTCTTTCACCAGTACTAAAACACTCTCTCACAAACTTGAACGTTCATTATTATATTAGTGATAAAATAAGATAATGTGTAAGTCTTTCTATTTCAGGCAACTTGATACTGAATTGGTGATTTAGCGAGCAAATCCATCATCTAGTTTTCGTAAAAAAAAACACTCATAATTCTCGAAAGTTATGAACTTATAATTCAATTCGTTTCTATTAAAAAACATTAAAATAATGAATGAAAATGTAATAAACATTTCAATAACGGAAGTCCAAACAATTGAATCGAGACCTGTCAGCGCTCAGTAATGCGAGCTCCGTGTCTCGGTATCCGTTGAGAATAGTCACTAAAAATGTTAGTCCGTGTAGCACTGAGGTACTTCATGGCTACTCGAATGAAACCTTTCAGTTCTTCGAGTCCTTGCGATCAGCAAGTTGAGAAATGTCCTCATTTAGAAAAGGTTATTTGTGGTATATTTTTGACGTTAGGTAAATAATATATTTAAGCAACTCATTTCTACTATATAAAAAAAAGTTTTTATAAGGCGCCGTACGCCCGTACTAAGGGGCATTCTGCTCGTTGGCTTGGTAAAGAACGGTAGTCGTATAAAAGTAGTTTTGTTTGTAGACCCGAATGGTGCTTTGTTTTAGTTTAAAGGTAATGTAATTTAATAGGTACATGAGTTTGTATTTTTGTTTACTTTTGTAATTATTTCATAAAGTGTAAGATAATTGTTTTTTTTTTTTTTAATAATTTCTTCTTCGAACTCCTAAATATATATTAAATAAAAACCGAGTGAAACTTATGAACTTACCGTCAGAAATATTTGACTTTGTAATTAAACCTAATCTATTCAGTCTTTCTTACTTCAGTTTCATAGCGAACCGATCGTCCACAGTCACGTCAGTCAGTTTTGGTACGGAGGTCCGAGATTATGCTTGTCTTAAAAATTAAATCTAATTTAAACTTTATGGACGAACAGTTCATAATCCATGGACAGGATCTAACTCTAGAAAAATTTAAAATTCCTACGGCATAAAGATTAAAACAAAAGTAACAAGGGATGGAGATGATCATGTGCGCGGATGTACCGATAAAACTCGGCCCGGACAGAACACTGTAATATATTCGCGCCACGTCGAACGACATCCAACAAAATCCGGTTAAGGTGAAGATATGACCTGGTTAATCTCCCGTCCTTTGATTTATGAGCGTGACATCCTTAAACGTATAATTGTACTTTTTAACTTAGAACATTTACACGAATTGAACTTGTCGGCTGTAAGGAAAATATATTTAGGTAAATACAATTTAAGATTACAAATACAATTTGCCTTACGAAATATCAAATTATAATGATTCGTGTATAACAATGCGAAAATATTTGACAGGATAACCTACAACGCATTGCTTTGTCATACTATATTTTAGTCATATCTTTGGTTAATAATGAATATACCGGGCCAGTTCTTTAAAACATAAAATATTACTATAAGTATTTGAAACGGTATATTTACCGTGTTTTTTATTTTTATTTGGTGAAGCTCGATATTTCGACTTTATCTACGAACGTCTGGTTCACGAGATTGAAGTTTGCCGGTAGATATTGATGGTATTAGAAGTGTCCATATCTCGATCTCGGACGACCTCGTTTCTCGTACGTTTCTCACCAATACCATTCTCACTTGTGAACGTACGAACAAGACGTTCGTAGATAAAGTCGAAATATCGAGCTCCACCAAATAAAAATAAAAAACATGATAAATATCCCGTTTCAAATACTTATAGTATAAAAAATAACCATGTTAATTTAAAAACATATAATATATATGATATTAACATTCAAATTTATTTACACATGATAACATACAAAAGGCAGTGTCTGCCTCTGTGGTACCAATGCCTGACATCGTAAATCCTGTGAATGGCAGCAAGAATTCTAATAAAAGTATATTTCTCAAAGCATGCAAAGTCTGTGGATGAAAGTCACTTTCTATAACATGTCCTACACGCTTATAATAATTTAATCTACAGAAGTATTATAAATAAAAAATCATCAACGATACAAATCTCACACAAGCGTAGAAACGAACACAATGATGTAAGTCGTATTGATTTTCATTTCGTAGACTGTTCACAGAAATACATAATTCTGCTAAGGATAATACAAACCTTCATAATTGAAGCATTATTAATTCAGTAGCCGACTGAACCATCAGATGAAATAATGACGTAACGAAGTTAGGATGACGAATAAAAGGGAGCCTTATGATATAAGTAATAAGTGCTTTAATAGTTAATTATTTGTTAGAAACATCAGATGCCTCCGGTATGCAATTTATTTGATAATTAATATACTGTTATTACGGTTAATTAATGTTTGAATTTTGATAAAAGCACGTTATTGATATGATATAATTAAGACATATTTTATAATATTTTAATATATCGAATTCTTGTAATTTACAAAGTTACTAAAATAACTTTAACATAATTGTTATTATTAAAAACACACCTGCTTTTATAAAAAGCAAAACTCACATCATTGATAAAAATTGATGTTTAATTCATGGTCAAATAATTATTTATAAACTTACATAAACAATTCCAGCAATTCGTAAAACTACCTTTGACCATCGCCGTTCACGTAACCGCACCATCTCATTAACCCCACTTCTCTCGACACTCAATATTACCAACTTACAAATTAATTTAAACAATGTATTTAAAAAAAAAAAAACTATCATTATTTAAATAAAATGTAACCTACCTTTTATTACATTTTTAAGACCTTTTAGCAAGATTTCTTATTGAAAGACACAACAGCCAAATTTCCATTGGAAAATTATTCTGGGTTTAATGTTATCTTCCTTCTATCAACCTCCTGTGTTATTGTTTATTATTCGTATATTATGGTTGCTGTTACTTCAGTGTGTTCATGAATGTTGACTTTACATCCTTAGGTCACCGTTGGGGACGAGAATCAAAAAAACATTCTATGTATTAAACGCTTATAGCAAAGCATATAGCTCATCCAATTCCCGGAGTTGTCTTTTTATACTTCATTAATAAGTACAAAACTAAACAAACTAAAGACAGATCATCCTTTTTAACGAACTTATCATTTTTTCTGGGGTCTAGTTATTTGATATTATTTTTATATCATAGTTAGGCGGACGGGCAAATGCAATTCAGCGTATTTGCAAAGTTTCTATCTATTATTATTATATTATTTAAGTATTCGCTTTTCTATCTTTTATAGAATATATGTTTTCATAATAAGATTTTGCTCGCCTAAATAATATATAAAAAGTTTCATATTTTAAGATTTGGATTTAATTATTTATTTGAGGTTTGATAATTCGATTTTAATCCCTGAGTTGAGATAGATAAAACTTGTTGGGATTTTCAGTCGAAAAATTATCAACTCAACCCAGGATTGGAACCAGGATCCTACCGTACAAGTTAAACATTAGGATAGCAAGACAGCAAATATGTCACAACACGGACCTCAAATGGATTATTATTGATTTTTGAAATTGTTTTAATGTACAGAAACATAATGATCTTTCTTCTGCTTGTAAAAAAATATAAAAGTCAATAATCCTTGACAGCAGTACTTATATAATTATAATTCAAATGAAATAGCTAAAAATCAATTAAAATTTTCGTATTGTTGATTAATTAATTTCCTTTTCTCAATGGCTCCCTTATATTTCTCCCCTCTTCCAACATGTTGTGGAATGTTTCTTGGCTATTTTTGTTTGTGTCACAAGATGTTTGCAGCGTTGCAATTGTTCTAATAATTGTGTTACAGCATCTGCTCTCAGCAAATCGCTTTTACTACCCAATCTACTGTCTACAGCGGACAATGTCTTGTTCTTTGTACTTTGTTATGTGTTCGTGTGTCGTAATGAAAGCAGAATTGCTTGCGATAAATAAAAATAATTTCACTTAAGACGTTTTGAAAAATATGTGTAATAAATTTTATAAATGATAATTTATCAATATCTCACTTAAATTTCTAACTTTAGGACAATACATAATTTAATATATTAGACATATATATGTATATATCAATTAAAATTGTAAAATGATTGTTACAATAAGGGTAAATGTTTTAAAACGAATAAAACATGTCTTATTGTCTCAACTGGTGACACTTGTTCTTTGTGAGGCTTGTTCATTGTTCACCCATGGAGATCAGAATTGCGATTCAAGGGGAAAACGATGCAACCATCCACGCAGTTGTCATTTTGATTTCTATATAATTTTACAAGCCCTCTGTGTAATTTTTTTATGAAATAGATATCTATCTATTTCATAAAAAAAATCCGGACGACCAAATGAGCCACCTAATGGCAAGTGACCTATGCCCATAGATGTTGGCACTGTAAGAAATATGGACCATTCGGTACCATAAAAAAAAAAAAAACATTGCCATTGCCAATGCGCCACCAACCTTGGAATCCAAGTGTCTCTTGTCTATATAAGTAATCTAGCTCACACTATGTAGTGCTGATTGGCGGTAGTGGGTGGCACCATATGAACTTGCACAAAGCCCACCTGGTACAGATATTAAATATTATTAGGAATAAATGAAATTTATACCGAAATGAAAATTATACTCCTCTATTATTGGATATCGTGTCGGAAATGTAGACGAAAGAATGTAAATTAATTTGTGAAACGATCAATGAGAACGCACGTATCTGTTCTGTTAAGTTTGAAAGCCGTCGTGAAATTTTCAACCGAATAATAAAGTTTCGCGAATGGATTTCAATTAATTATCGACGCTGACGGTATAATGGGGCTTAAACAACGAAGTTTACAACAAAACTTAACACAAAGGATGCTTCACTTGATTACTTCGAAGATGATAATATTGAAATATATTGGGATTTCAAGATTACATTTATATTAACTTGAATTACTAACTTGGTGGTAGGACTTTGTGCAAGCCCGTCTGGGCTGGTACCATCCACTCGTCACATAATCTACCGCCAGACAGCTATAATTAGTACTGTTGTGTCCTGGATTAAATGGTAACTGAGCCAGAGTAAGTGACTTTATCGGCGTATTCTTGTTGTGAGAAATGGCTAATATTTCTTACGGTGCTAATGTTTTTTGGCGATAGTGACCATCTATAATACAAAATTTTGACAATAGACCTTTTGATTTATTGGGTAAATTATGAGTTTTCTATAATTTAAAAAGATACAATTTTCACTGAGCGCTTATAATTATAATCATCTTAAATTCGAAAAACTTACGCATGTATATAAACTTTGACAAGTGTCCAAATAGTCTAAGTTATTCTTAAAAATAATTTCAATGAAAAACTCTTTTAAATATATTTATGTTAATAGTTATTATATATATTCAACAACGTATAAACAACATGGATGTACACTAATCAATTAGTTCATTTGGGTTAAATAAAATGATATCTTAAAATTACAATAATTAATGAAATAATTAAACTAATGAATTATAGAAGATGTCTTAACTTCACGGCTGGCAGGTCCCTAATACCGAGCGCCTGCATAGGAAATTGTACCGGAAATTGACCACGTGACTGGACCAGACGTGATGTCATCCAGCACGATATGAACTAGCCAATCAGAGTTTATTCAATCATGATTCGGACGCCATTCGGAAATTAAAACCGGGAACTGTACCTTCGTAACTAATGTTTCTTTTTTTTTTTTGTTACAGGTATGTCCAACGCTCGAAACAGCATGGTAACGTTAATAATACTTACTGTACATAGTTAATGCTTGAATATAATTAATTTATAAATTGTGTAATTTTTGGTGACTTTCGGGGAATACCCAACAAAAGAGCATAATTTATTTACAATGTTTAATATATGAACGATATAATCGAGAACCTGAATTCCTGAATTATTCGATAAATCAAACCACAAGTCGAACCACAAGCACGATTAGCATAAATGATTTAATTATTTTTATACAGCGTCTTTTTCAGGGAAATTTGAACCATAGCAAATAGATTATATTTATATTTTAATCAATTATAAGACCTGTCGATAAGTTGTCATCGTTATAGCAGGATTTGACGAATGGTGACATGACATGACATTCATATTATTGTCTAAACATGATGAAATTAATCCTTAAGTTTTTAGCCACCGTTTCTCATACTGCAACGTAAAAAGTAAGTACGTAAAATAGTACATTCAAATCGAAATAAAAATAGTTGCTGTTAACGCATGAGTTGTGGTAAGTTAAACAGTCAATCACACAGATAGAGTGCATGTGTCCTGTAAAATGTTTAGTGGTATTCATATGGGCCATCAATGCTCCTAACGTAAACTTTAACGTAATTTTCATTAATCATCAAATCAATCTATTCCCACGAAAACCTCTAACGCCAGTAGTTCCGTACAAATTCATCTGATGGAATTTATTTTCAAGAAAGTAGTGAAAAATTTCAAGTCCGATCGGTTTGTGCCGTGAATTCACAATGATCTTCATTGTTTATTGGCTAAGTTTACGTCCTAAGACGGACCTGGGAAATTTACTTTAAATTGTGGATTCAGCTTAAGACCTATTCGTCCAGCGTTCTATTACGTCCAAGTATTGCACTCGTCCGGTTTTAAATTATTCACTCTTAACAATCCGTGACAAAACGCGACAAGTGTGCATGCATACCGTTCACCACAAGGTGTGGTGAAGCCACTTTTTAAGATGAAGAAGATGTCCTCCTAACCGACTTTCGGCCAGGGAATCAAAATACGTGAAACATATCATATGGTGCAAATCCAGGTAAATTTAAGAGAGATCAGGCGCAGAACCCGTGGCTTACTTGATTTACAAGAAGAAAAGGTATATCACCTTCAACCTTATACCAATATATTTGATTCATTTGGTAGTTCACAATTGAGTTTGTTCTGTAAATTCAATTTATAAAACACACTTGAACTTACCTTGTAACTAAAAGTAAATTCATTTATGTCAACTTAAAATTACAAACGTAAATAAATAACGTTAGAGTAAGCAGGATGAACAGTATCTTATTGAAATATATTTAGTATCGAACCCTAGTATTGTCATATTCGTAGATTGACCCAACTATCCGTTATTCGTATCCTTTTGATCCGTGAATAGGGAGCATTCAAGCAAGTTAGAATCTGAATTATGCATCGGAAACAAGTCCACTAATATTTGCGTTTTAATCGGGCATTAGACTGCTATTTATAAAACCTTCAGCATATTTTCTCAAACATAAAGTTAGTTTCGATCGAACATAGAGTTTCGTTGATTTTTATTTTAAAAAAAACAAAATAAAAATCTCCTAATTCCCGGCTATATTTGTTATTTCACGTCGTTGGCTTTTTTCCGTTTCCGTTAAATTCTCTTTGACAGGCCGCATGGAAAATTTGTTGGGGCCTCCGGAGACGTCAGAGTAAAGTAGAAAGCGGACTACAGCTTAGTTAAGACGATTGGGTCTTGATTCCGATTCATTTGTTTTGATGAATTAAGCTTTGGGAGCGTATTTCGTTAGACAAGTATTGTCGAATCGGGCTTTTTGTACTAATGGTATTTTTTATCTGTTATTCTGTTCAATATTTTCAGTTAATTTTTGCGTTCTCGCTTCCGTATATTTAACAATATTTTATTAAGGCTATTATGCAATATTACAATATATAAAGCTACTAGCGGGTAGGAAGCATCAATAAGAAAATAAGTGATATATGAATAGACATCAAATTGCTAAAAAAAACCAACATAATACTCAAAAATATACGCAATTATATTTAACCCCGGTGCACGTTGAATAAACTTGCGCAATACTCTTATAAAAAACACGTGAAGTGTAATGTTATAAATAAATCGAAATAGCTCTTCGCTTAACGCAATTAGCAAGCAATTTCAAAGCAGACCGGCAAATTCCAGACTAATGTATCGCCAGACAACGGCGTTAATTCGGCGATTGTGATTGACTGCAACTTTACTTCACATTAAATTAACAGACTCAACGCCATTGCTGTTAATATATATTGTTTTAATTATAGAGTTAGTATATAAAACTTACTAGTAGTTGCTATATAATTAGTTCACTAATAATGAGTAGTATTTGAAGCATTTGTTTTAGTTGGAAGTCATTCGTGAATCATCCTTTTTATAAAGACCCATGTTGTAGGAAATTAATTTTAAATTGATATCATAATTTGTTTTGATATGTGCACAGAATTATATACAAACTTACACATACCGAAAACGTAAATATTTGTTAAAAATCACCGAATAAAATATATCACAATTACAAAAATAAAATGGCCTGAATAAAAAAAATTATACTCTATATATTACTGAGTAATAAAAACATAAATACTACATAAACATGATTATTAGTTTTTGTCATCTTTATTTAGTCTACATCATAAACGTGATTTAAAATTCCTATAAAATAAAATATTTATATTTCGATGTTTACTAGTTCACCTGGTAAGTGGTCACCATCGATCATAGATATTGGTAATGTAAGAAATAGTAATGGTAATACTTATTTCCCATGGGAAATAAGCAAATTTGTGTTGCTTGAAGTTATACTGGCTCACTCAGTCTTCGAACAGGAACATAATAATACTAAATGGTTCTATTGTTATCCAGACAGACTTGGACAAAATTTCTAATTTAAGTGTTATTTCCCCTCCGATATCTGGTACCATAGATTATAAATATAAAACAAAAGACAGATGGAGCGCTTAGAAAGTTAAAATGAAGCCACAAAAACGAATACAAAAAACTAAAACGAATGTAAATTATTTTTATTAATCCTCCAAAAGTGTTTCTCTTTAATTATGAATTATTGACGTGTTAACAAATACTTAATTCCTAGACACACTACCGGGTTTATCGATATGATTCTTGTTTTATAATCTTAGATCTTGAGAAACTCTTTCGTAGTAACACGACGTAATTGTCGAAGTAGTGTTGATGATCTCTTAGTTGAGGTTGGAATAGACAAAGTCAATAATATAAGCCGAGATGGCCCAGTGGTTAGAACGCGTGCATCTTAACCGATGATTTCGCGTTTCAACCCAGGCAAGCACCACTGAATTTTCATGTACTTAATTTATGGTTATAATTTATATCGTGCTCGGTGGTGAAAACATCGCGAGGAAATCTGCACGTGTCAAATTTCAATTGTGCGATATAAAAAGGGCTAAGGCCAAAATCACCCCAAATCACACGAGAGTTTCCAATATTACTCCAAAAAAAAAAAAAAACTCTTGGAAAATTTAATTCAAATTCAAAGTAGAAATATATATCACCTTTTTATCGCCTTCAAGGCTCATGACAACAATTGCGGGTAACTTCATCGTTCCATGGGGAATAGGTGTACCATTTAAGGTTATCTCACGTCCACATTCTTGGATACGGTTTAATAAAAAAAGTCGGATAGATTCATATGTTTGTCACATATATTGTAAACACTTTTGAAAAGATTCAATTTTAAATTCGCATAACACATATATATTATTACTATTTACTAATTCTCTTAATATTTTATTGGATTTATTTTGTTGTATGTTGTTACCGTGATCAATTATATTACTGAACATGTTACTTGTAATATTTATTGCTTTATTTTTTAAATGAATTGTAGTTAATCTGTAGTATTTCACACGCAAACACGATTACGAAAAACGAAATAAGCACGTCATGCGCTCATACAAACAAAACCATATCATTCTCAAAACAGTTAGTCTCAGCCAGTTTAATTATATATGAAACACATATCGCCTCCGGCTTCGGTCGTGTTTTAGGGGTTGTTCGTCAAGTATTGAGCATAAAAATATCATATGTCCTTTCTTTGAATTATTGCTCTTATAATATATCATCAAATTCGGTTCAGCGGTTTGGCCGTGAAAGAGCAACATACCGGCAGACAAAAATGGTTACTTTCGCATTTATAATTAAAAAATATAAAGAAAATATATAGATAGCAAAATATATTCAAAGAGCATTCATTACACTGATACATACATCATATGACCAATAAAAATTTGGAAAAGAGCTTGCGTTATGAAAAATTAAATATAAACCAATCACTGCTTAGTTTATCTTATTAAAGCCATACGAGTATTTATTGGAAAATTAAATAAAAATATACACTTGAACGTTGCAGACTAATGTAGTTTGTCTCGCTTCAGACTTCAGTCATGGGTGATTGACTTCTATCTTTATAGATTCTAAATTAATACACATTTCGTCATATTTGCTTGTATGGATTCATTTAGTACAAGAAGACTTTTAATATTAAATGTTTCAATAGCTAAATATTCAACAGCCGGTCAATGTCTTATCCTTATGGGCTAGGGGCTCGTTCCCTGTTAAGGGCAAATTTTAGCGCTCATTCCACTAAACTGTTGAATATACATGAGGTCGAATTCATTGGGTACATACAGGTTTTAAATATAATATGAATTAATTAGAAACACTAATTTCAATATAATTAATATATATTGAAATGAAATCGTGGCCAAGTTTAATTTCATCTGCTATTCATTGACCCTGTTAGACCAAAAAATTTAAAAGATTTATACGTAGATTTTCTATGGAAAAAACAGATTTTTGAATCACGCTAACGTTTGGTTCACCCCGACAATTATAGGGTCTGGACTTTTTAAATATAAATACAGCATTTCTGGAACATTTTGGTTTATTGCAATTCCCAATTATAACAAGTGACAACAGGAACTACAGAACTACTTTATTCGATCGTGAGTATATAAGGCCGTTTCAGCTCTTTTTATCAAAAACTAAATAACTACCTCCTTAACATAATTCAATTTTTTTTTAAACATTTTTCTATTAAATTAATAAATACAACAACAAATACAATACACACGCAAAATATCCAATAGCGATGTTATCACAATCATAAAAGGTGTTTTACGGCATCGGGTTGTAAAAATACTCCATTATTTTATGCTTTATGTCACCATAAAGTTTATAATAAACGGCCCTCAGTAAAAACCGCCTCTAAACCTCTTCATATGACGTGCGAGGAAAAACCAAATCATACATAATTTTATTAAAGTCGTGAAAAATATTTCTTTTATGATTTTTAATATCAAGAGATTCGTTATTTTATAAGTTTTAGCCTGGTCTCATGTTATTTTGTTAAATATTATATCCTAAACAACAGGAACATGTAACAATAAAACCTATTAATAATAATAGACGACCTCCGTGGGCCAGTAATGTGTACACCGGTTTTCATAGGTACGCCACTCCGACGTCCCGGGTTCGATTCCCGGCCGAGTCGATGTAGAAAAAGTTCATTAGTTTTCTATGTTGTCTTCGGTCTGGGTGTCTGTGGTACCGTCTTTACTTCTGATTTTCCATAACCCAAGTGCTTTAGTTACTAACATTGGGATCAGAGTAATGTATGTAATGTTGTCCAATATTTATTTATTTATATTTTACTAGCAGTAAAACATACCTCGGTATCTAATATGAGTGGTGATGAGCGAAAATGGTGCAAACCAGAATATATGAAAACAAAGATATATATTCACAAATAAATATATACTTATTGTACTTATATTAAGGTATATATTTCAATGCAATATCTTTCGACTCAGCATGTAGTAGATCTTCCATATCGTCACGTAATAGTAAGCGCCCTTGACATAAAAGTAGGAAGTCATTCACCCCCAGCCATTTTTAGTGTAAGAAGCAAATATTATAAACCACTTTTTATTATTGACAGCAATCGTCCTCCTGCCCTTATCCCAATATTATTTAGGGTCGGCGCAGCATGTCTTCTTCTTCCATACTTCTCTGTCAGACGTCATCTCACAAGTTACATTATTTCTAACCATATCGTCTTTCACACAATCCATCCATCGTTTCTTTGGTCGTACCCTACCTCTATATCCATCCACATCCATTCTGAAAACCTTTCTCCCAAAATGGTCCTCATTCCTATTATTGACAGCAATCTTTTCAGGAAATATAATAATGCATAAAGGTAAACGAAAACAGATGCGCCCGGTATATTGTCACTCGTATCGATTCATCAATCCAATTCTACTGGAGATATCGGACAGCCCCAACGTCTTTGCGCGCTTTCCGAGGCATGGGACTGTATCAATATCTATCTAACTCTGTGTTTCTAGTGAAAAATAACTTCCTAACCAAATTACATTTGTTTGTCTAACCCTGTATCCCAGGACCTTCCAATCTACATAAAGCAACTACTAAACCAAAAAAGAAAAAAAAAAAATTTTCATTTACGAGTTATCAACCATGCGATCGAAGATGTGAAGTCCGATATGTCTGTTATATATAGTATTATATATGTTATATTTAGTATATTACTGTTATAAAGTAAAGTAAATAAAATTCCACAGGTCATTAAAGATTTCCCAATAAAAAAATTAAGCATATTATACAATATCATATAAATAACTAAACAGCTTATGAGTAAGTAATTGTAGATTTTCGTAAACGATAAACAATTTTTATTGTTTATGATTATTACTTTATCTCCTTTATTTTGCCGCCAAGTAGCAATACTTGGTATTATTGTGTTCCGGTTTGAATGTGTGAGCCAGTGTAACTACAGGCATAAGGGACATAACATCTTAGATCCCAAGGTTACTGGCGCATTGGCGTTATAAGGAATGGTTAACGTTTCTTACAACGCTCAAGTACACGTAAGAGCCTATTTGAATAAACCATATAACTAATACACCATATAACGACCATCCATTCCCGGCCGAGTCGATGTAGAAAAAGTTCATTAGTTTTCTATGTTGTCTTGGGTCTGGTTGTTTGTGGTACCGTCGTTACTTCTGATTTTCCATAACACAAGTGCTTTAGCTAGTTACATTGGGATCAGAGTAATGTACAATGTGACGTTGTTCAATATATATATATTTTTAATTTATATATGTATTTTTGATTTTCAGTATGTATATTATTATACATATTACATTGAATGGTAAATTATAATAAAAGGATTTGTACCAACTGTTATTAATAAATAACACCAGAAATAAACTTAGGTAAAATTATGCACCAATAGCGTCAAAACATCTTTGCATCATACTCGACTCAACGGAGTCTCGGCTAAAATAAATCTTCAGATCTTCAGATAAATCTTATAGAACCCCAGTCAGTAGCGATGTAAAATTCATCGGTGAATAATCTCGGATTCCACTCGTATTCGTGAATAGCTTGGTTTCGGGAAATTGAAGGTACAAGTCCTTTGTCTTAAAAATTTAGCAACATGGAACAGATAACGACTTGGCATTTTATTTTAATCTTCATCGGACGAAGTTTGTAAACAATTTTTTAACAACTTTAACGATAACATCTAAAAGTGATAAATCTTTTTTTTTTATAATGATGACATTAATCTCTGCAGATGCTCGCGTCCTTGCCCTTTTTGGGATATGTTTGGAATATAATCAAATTCAAAATAAGTATTATACTTAGAAAATGTCTTTTAATATATCTGATACAAATAATGAACTGATAAACTATATACCATGTAATAATAATAAATACTATTCCCGCTGATGAAGAAATGATGAAAATACTTGAAGATTCCATACGGTTTAATGTATTCCATATGGTAATACTAATAAATGTAGATACGTTCTTTTTTGTTCCCTAATTGAACTGAACTAAGACTACTTAACCAATATACATATAACATATACCGGAAGAGGCAGTGCGTTTCCAAGGAGGTTTTAATTGATAGTTTTATATAAATGGCAAATTATACTTATAAAAATGGCTAAACCATCACTGGTTTTATATAAAACAAACTTAGAGTACTTACATTTGATAGAAATAACGCTTTGAGACACTTGTATATAACCTCTTTTTGAAGTGTGTGTGTCTGTCGTCTGTGTGCGTATTCGTATTTCCAAACAGCCCATCGAACAAGACAAAGCACGTTTCAGACGTAAATCAATATAATTTTTTTCTTGAATTTGTTCTCCAACGAATACGGTAGGCGAAGCCTTTCAAAATATATATCGGTAATGTAATCCTTATGGTTATTGGCATAAGGTTTTCGTTCTATTGTACAAGTGGTTCGATGTACATTAATGGATATTTTTGAGGTTTGCTGAGAAAGCGGATAAAATATTTTATTTAACTAACCCTTGGCGAGGAACATTAGTGTGTGCGGCATCTTGAACGAATTGCTGCCATTAGCTTCGTTTCCTATCGTCTCTGTTTCTTTATTTTAGGCTCAAATCTGGATATATAAATCAACAGACATCGCTTCTCTTAGGTACTTAACATATTTTTCAATATTGATTGCAATCTTATATATAAATATACTAATAAGAATCAAAAATGTAACAGTATAAATCATGACATCGCAGAATGGTTCTAAGAATGCAAGCAGCACTTCCCCGTTGAATCGCAATTCCGATCCTCTAGACAAAAAATGAACCAGCCCCCCTTGTCTTTGTAACTCTGACCTTTCTTTGATTTTTTAATTTTATAATGTTTTTCTTTGATTGTTTCCTGAACAAACGTTCAGGAATTCAGGAATGGAGCTGTTAACTATTGTGAAATAATTAAGTTAAATATTTATCATGTCATGTTAAACACGGAAATAACATTACATATATTTTTTGTAACATAAAGATTTCCGTATTTTTGTATTGAGTTACTTATCTCGCAAAACGTAACGCAAACTTAATTCACTGACAAAACGCTTTGAAGTTATCCCGGCAATTCGTTGGGGATCTAAAATGCATATTTCTGTTATCATTATACAAAATAAACCTAATCATAACATCAAAGGAGGGAAAGGGGACATCTACCCTCTTGAAGGAAATCGAGTTGGTTAAAAATTTATATCCTTTTGTACGCACGGCTTTAGCTTGATGGACGGAAATTCATCCTTATTCTAACATACAATAAGAGCGATAAACCTATGATTTATTTCAATTCCTTTGGACTTTTTTTTAATAACAGTTTTCGATCATTAGAAAAACAGTTCCAATTTTAAATTCTTCTTTTGCTATTATATATTTTAAAAATTTAATTTAAATATTTTATTGTTTAATAAAAACCATTATTACAGAAACGAACCTTTAATAAATATTAAGTTATGTTATTATATTTTGTTGGTTTGTGCCGTTTCTACAAAGGACCAATGGATGCCTCGAGGCGGTAGATGTCACAGGGGATCGTAAGAAGATAACTCAGTATATATAAACCAGACATAACATACATTATGTAAAATATAAGAGAACTATTCCGTGTCATTTATACGTAGATTTTATTTTAAAATACATATTATAATTATATCAATAGTTTGTAATGCTATATTCAAATATAGTTTTGTAGTGTGAGTGACTCAGTGCCACAAGGATATAAGGTCTTAGTTCTAAAGATTGATGATCGGTTAACATTTCAAACACTGCCAATGTCTGTATGCAATGTTAGCCACCCATAAAGCAGACCATTATCCTGACTGTCTTTCTATAGTTGTACATAAACCGATGTTACATCCATACTAATATTATAAATAATATAAAAATAAATATTGGACAACATCACATACATTACTCTGATCCCAATGTAAGTAGCTAAAGCACTTGTGTTATGGAAAATCAGAAGTAACGACGGTACCACGAACACCCAGACCCAAGACAACATAGAAAACCAATGAACTTTTTCTACATCGACTCGGCCGGGAATCGAACCTGGGACCTCGGAGTGGCGTACCCATGAAAACCGGTGTACACACTACTCAACCACGGAGGTCGTCATCATTATAAATGGGTATTATGAAAGTCACTCTCTGCCTGTTGCTCTATCACAACCAAATCACTGAATCAATTTGGTGAATTTTCATATGTACAACCTTGAACTTTAAGGAGTAACATATGTTAAAACGCGAATGAAGTCGCTACGTGACAACTAGTACTTAATATAAAGCTTAACGTTAATTTCGAGAAGACTACGATGACGTCATAGCTGGCAATGGCAACCAATCTCAGAGACCACGTGTCGTAATATTACTATGTATGTATATATCACTACGTACAAGTGTGCACACAGTTTCACCCTCGATTTCCTAAAGCTCATCGTCCTATAGGACAGCCGTCTCACACGACCGGATATATATCAACCGCAGGACCATTGGCTCTACGTTCTATAATATGCAATAGCTACTCACGATATAAACGTAAATTGTATATTTGTTTTATAAATAAATTTTATTTACAAAACAAATACTTTTTTTTAATATAAAATTAGTAGCTGTGCATGAAAATGGCTGGCCGATAGATGACAAAGATGGCAAAGTTTTTTTGCGGTTTATTCTCGATCTTCCGAACCTGTGCTACCTTTAGAATTAATTTAATCTTGTGAAGCGAGAAGAACCTACTTGAAATATCTTGATTTAATTGATAACAAAAGAATAATGAAAATTTTCATTTAAAGCCATAAAGAGATCAGCTTTGTTAAGATCTATTCATTACAAACAAGATTCGCAATAGCCCAATATTCTCTTGGAACTTAACCGTCGAAGGCAGTTTAAAATCCGGGCGAGCCCCTCTGAATTTTCGTGTGCTTCATCTTATATCATACTCTACTTTACTATAAACGTAATTTATATTATGTATGCTCTCCTTGTTGTTTAAATACTTTCCGTCTGTAAAGAAAATTTATTGTGTTTTATAATATTAAGAAAAATCCTGACTGGATAGAACCGACGTATTTTATTTATTTTAAATAATAAATCTTTTGAACAAAATAGTGTAGTTGGTACGACAGGGGACTTAATGCCTGACGGCGTCCTAGAGGATGCACTAGCACGACGAGTAGGACGACTAGGTCGGACTGGTAGTACTAGTCAACATTTATTTAGAAATACATATATAAATTGTGTATTAATACATACATGTATACATACATTATTTCTCTAAGAACTTAAAAATGTTTATTACTTTGTCTCATCAGATATTCTCCCGCCAAGCAGCAATGTTTGCTATTGTTGTGTTCCGGTTTGAAGGTTGAGTGAGCCAGTGTAACTACAGGCATAAGGGACATAAAATCTTAGTTCCCAAGTTTACTGGTGAATTGGCGATGTAAGGAACAAATAACAAACTTAAAAAAAAAACTCTGCCAGTTTTCTACAAGTTCCGTGTAACAGTTTGGGTTTGATGATTGTTTGACAAATATTCATCTATTTAAACTTTGTCATGTATATTAGTAAGATTTAGTTACATTTTCTTATGCCGACTTCGATTCGAATAATATATAAAGATATATAAAGCTCTTTAAACAAAGTATGAACGGTGAAAAAGACATCACAGCGTTTGATATTCAAGCCCAAAGCGGTAATTCTACGTCGTGTGTTGCTTGTTAATAAATCATTAGTGCCCATCCGTGCACGACAACCCTTAAACGTTTTAGCGTGTTACGATACGAGGGCAATACGATTTGACGAAATATTCTTACTAGATTATTTTTTTTATTCGTGACGAATTTTTGTTTTTCAATATTAGACTGGAATATTAATACAATATTGTTTTTTTTTTTATATTTATGTTTTTTTAGATATGTATTATATATTTGAAACGTATTCAAATTTTGAATGTATAAAAACAAAAACAATTCTGGAAGGAAAATATATAGGAATTCTATATGTATATAAATTTTTAATTAAATTTAAATTAGCATTACCTAAAAATAAATTATAAAATAAAATTACATTCAGTATTATAAATTTGTTTATTACAAAAAGAAATTATTATTACAATTATATATATAGTGGTGTCTTTTATGATAAATTAGTACGGTACGTAATTGTCGCACATCGTATCGTATCCGTTCCGTCGCGATGTAAATAATCCCTTTTATATAGCACTAATACAACGCTGTTATATGGTACTGTGTAAAATTAATGCTTCCATATTTACTGTTTAGGACTCAAAGCTACAGTTGTATAATGTGTCTGAATAATTCAAGCGATTTCGAACTTAATTACCCTTTATTAATTATTAATTTTACCTACATCAATGTAGTTTGTAGTGTTAAACTTTATTGATATCTGTATTATTCAGTACAAAATTTAAAATTGTCAAGTTAATTTGTATATATTATGACTAAAGTTCACGATTTCTTAATAGTATATTACGAGGGTCTTTTCATCAGTAGAACTCTCGTGTAAGAACAAACTTGAAAGTTATCGCAGTACACGATTGTGAAATGTCAGAACGTTTTATGCGACATTGATTTTCATTGTAACAATTTAAAGCGTCAAAAAAACGGATCTTCGCAAGTCCGTTTTGTACATTTTACGAATTAGTTACAAAGTAAGTTCAAAGGGACGATATTTTTGTATGTTTCCTTGAATATTTGATTTTCTTTTTTATTTATCTGGTAAGCCAACGTGATATACATATCTAATTCTACATACAATAATAAATAATAAAAAGGAAAAAAAATAGTACTACGCCTACTAAAAAAAAAATAATTCCAAAAAAAATAATTCATCTTTCAATTTATTAAGTAAAAATTTTCAAAACAAAAGTCAAAAAGATAATGTTTGATTTCATATTTAAAAAAACATTGTACACAAAAAAATATTATAAATAACTCTCTTGACAAACATAATCATACAACAACAACTCTTGACATGAAAACAGTGTAATGGTAAAAAATATTTCTTTGATTTATCATTATGATATTCTATCTGCTGTTAAATTAAAAAAAATATATTAATCTTTTTTTTGTCTCATATACAAATAACGCTTTTAACGCTAGAAGGTGATAGAAGACAGTTGGTATGCTGACAATGACAAAATACTTCAATTAGTACTACCTGTAAGTAGTTGTTGCAGCGTCAAAGAAAAGAAGTGCTCATACATACATATTCATGTTCCCTACGTCGCAGTTCACTTCCGAGGAAGTAGACTGTAAACATCGCATAAAATATTATGTTGACAACTCATTTATAAAGTCAATTACGTTTATATGAATATACTATAGCTTCCGCCTGCGGCTTTAACCGTGCATGAGGGAGGAGGCAGGGTGATTCAGATGTTAGGCAACCTATGTCAGTCAGGGTTTAATCTATTTCTATTTCAAACATTCAAATTCGTTCAGCAGTTTTGCGTGATTGACACGTACAAACTTTTATTATATTTTTAGTATAAATTTTAGATATTTTATTAAGACTGTTCTCTGTCCCATTTGCCTGTTTACCTTGTTACTTATAATACTTATTTTCGTTACAAAAATATCCCAATTTAGAGGTAGGTGTTGTAAATAACTACGTGAAGTTTTTAAAGTTCCTTAAAAGCGTTGTTACCAAATGACTCGGAGGCAGCCGAGGCAACTTGCGCGAAGTCATTTCTCTAATTAGCGAGAATGTAGACATCCTACCAACTACGAACTAGCTTCGAGACATCCAAAAAGAAATAATAGTTACCGAAGTATCAAAGAATTCCTTTTTAATTAACTAAAAGCGCACGCTCAGTGATGTCTGAGTTGACAGAAATTGACAGTTTTTTTTTCTTTCTGTCCAAAGAAGCATATATAAAAAGAACTATTGAGGTAAACAGTTAGAGACGCAAATCTTCTACAATGTTCTCGTTGAAAGGAAAACCTCTATACGTAACTTTTTGACGTAACATTGAGAACCTATAAGCAATTTGAAATATATATCTATCACCCTTACACTTATGGTTTCAGCTTGATGGGATGATAATATAGATAGATATGGCGACAATGCGGTATGGTTTAAATGTGCTGTTGCATACTTTATATAAAATTGCCCGAAATTTTATTAATAGAGAGTTTTACCTAAAAATAAAACTTAGCTATTATTTTTTCATCAATATCCGGAATCCCAGTAAGGTCTACCTGGTGCATCATGAGTGCCATAATGACAAAACGTCACCCAGTGCGTAACCTAGTAACAAGCTTAAAGCAAGCAAAGGCTCGCCATTAACGGAGAGGAAGTAGGAAAGGCAGAAAGATCGGTGCTTGACTCAAGATGGATTCCGGATATTGATACAAAAACAAATAATATAGCATTTTTGATTCGTCATTTTAATATGTCATATTATATTAAAGCTTCTGCCAGTTCGTTATGTTGATTTTATTAAGAAGAACCACCATTAAATTCAATAGTTTCTCTTTTTCGCAAAAAGCAAACATCAATTTATTAACTCTGTTTTATTTTATACTTGAAACAATTTATAAATCTTTTTTTTATACAAAGAAAAGATTAATAAAATTTAATATGTCAAAAACTAAATAATTACTTTATTACGACATTATATTTTATTAACCTCTTTGGAATGATTCGGAACGATCGATGATTCAAGTAAACATAATGTCCTCAAAGTAAGTTTATAACTAAATGATTATACCGGATCTAAACTTTGCAAAATGAATGAATTCACGTAATTTAAAAAATCGATTTATCAATTTATAAATTCTGAATTTAAAACGTAATACTTTGAGTTCCTATCAAAATTTCAAAAAAGTTCGAAACTATCACAATTTCAGAGAAACGAGATATGTTCAATATTCATGTATGTATTTATATATATGAATATATCGTTCTAGTAACAAATTGAAAACCACAAAAATTTAATCCAGTAGTGTGGACGTTCGATACGAATACGTTTGGTTGATTTTTATTTCTGAATATAAAAGTGACATGCTAAAATGAATTCGTCTGACACAATAATAGAAAAACAAAATTGGTGCGGGTTTGATTTACTATATCAGATTTTATGAGAGTTTAGTAAAGAATTTTATGTGAATATCAATGTTTGTACATAAGGTATGCGAGTCGATTGGATGTTATAGACGTTAATGTACTGCGGGGCTATATAGTAACGAACTACAACAAAGTAGGTAATATATCTAAATAATATACGTTGACTTATGTTGACTCGAATTATAAAGCTGTCTGAACAAAGTATGTATATGCCAAATTTTATAGTATCGGTATATCAGTTAAATGGTGTCGATAATTAATGTCAAACTAACATTTATTCAACAATGTCAACTTTTGGCGTTGGTGATTAATGTCTATGATTAGCTTGCGTTGTCAACAATGTTTTGTTTTCTCATCACAGTGAATCAAACGAAGCAAACCGAATCATAATTTTATAATAATGTTATCTTACAAATGTATATTTATAATGGATAAAAAAACGGCTTCGCTCGTGTAAAATAAATAAAACTAAACAAACACAAATATACTACTTACCGTACCCATTAAAATTATTATTTGGAACACACTTTCTGAACGCACCCGTAAACGCCAAACATGGCCGCCCGTTGAACTGACATGTCATTGAGTTTCATCGATTTAATATCGAATATTGCGTACATATTATCGACTCAAAATAATTATTTTTAAACGATCTATAATTGTGCATACGTTGCGTTCGCGTCTATCGTAGATCTGCACTAAATTATTAATAGAGATAAAAGAAAGTCGAATAAACAAACCACCTGATGGAACCACGACTCATTCTTATAAAAGCTGTTTTGAAAGGAATTTGAGAATGCATTACAAGTGTGCAGTAACCCAAGGGATATAAGGTGTTAACGCAGCCAACTATAATTTTTGAAATATCGTTTTTGTAAAACTTATCCTTACTATATAAGACTAAGATAGTCGAAGTTATATAAATATCAAGAGTCCGGCTTTAAGTGCTGAAGATAGTTCGCGTTAAACTTTTAGATTTACGATTGAATTTAAGATATTCATTTTAAAATATAAAGGAAATTTCTTCGAAATACATGATCCAAAAGACATAGTCTTGAACGAAAAAATAAATGTAGTATTATTGGAATACTTTTCACATACAATAGGAATACTTTAAGATATTCAATGCAACGCTTATTTATGAATTCTTCCTGATTTTTCAAAAAGGACGTATTATTTTTCGTTTTTTATAAGGAGTCAACTTCAAACGTCAACAAGATACTTAAAAAAACCACACCTGGATCTTTTGCTGATATTAGCAATATCATCAAAATGACTTGTTGGCATATCTTCAATCTATTCTTACAAATGTGGAAGTAACGCTTTGTGTCTGGATCATTTTTATGACGACTTGATTATTTTTTTTCTAGTCAAGTAAATTAATATTTAAAGTTTCGATTGGAAAATGCTTCTCTGAGCTCACGGTTTATCTGTTACATGTCATAAATGTTATCATTATTAAAAACAATTTTTTTTAAATTATAATTAACTTTAATAATATTATCAATTTTTAAACAAATATGAACAGGCCCTTATTTCTCGTGTACAACTAAAGCGACGTGATAAACCACTGACAAAGCCGTAATAGTAATCGATGTTTCGAAGTAAGCTCTACAGCGCCACAAATTTCCTAAAACCGTAAAAAGGCACCGTTACGTTGTGATATTTTTTTTTCGAATTTTCCCATTTCTCAAGGGACTTAACCTCTATCGACTATTATCATCAATGACATCATCCCGCTTCCCATTTGTCACGGCTACGCTTCCACGTCATCTACACTTGAAGCCGGTTAAATCCGGTTATATTTTTTAACGTTAATATTTTTTATATGAATACAGCTGTTATTTGTATTAATTACTGTGAGTCTATTTATCAAGTAATGTAATAAGTAAGTCATACTAATTTTATTTATATAAATATATTTTTAACAGTAATTAAGACCATCTGGTATTGCAGTCAAAGTTCTGATGACATATACCTATAACTTTTTGATATTTTAATATAGAAAATATTTTAAGTTAATATGAATAGCTCAGGATAGCATAAATTGCAACCTTTGCTTAATTCCTATATTTAAAAAAAAACGCATTGGTGAGTGAGTTATTTACCAAAAAAAAAAAAAACAAAAATTATATCAAATTCTATTAAAGGCTGATTAAACAAATAAACGAATTCTGCTATTAAAATTTTATTCTACTTCTAATATCGTATAAACTGTAAAATAATATTAAAATTACGTCATGAATTGCAAATCAGTAGGAATGAGTTTTATTAAAGTTATAATAAATTATATAAAACGAACCAAGCCAAGCGAGTACCAGTAAGTATTTAATTTGGTTCTTTATAATCATTATCTTGATTAAGGCATAATAAGGTAATATATTCTCAATATCACTCAACTCTGCTTTAATATGCACGAACAGCAATTCGCCCCTAATATGCATTTAACGACTGTTTACGACCTCAGAACTAAAAAATACAGAAATGCTATATATTTTGTCGTAAATGAAATACGCTGGCAGTATTAAAGTATACAATCTATCAAAGATAAACGTTCGATATTATATTTACTCTCGTCAGTGTAGTAACTAAAAGTTCGCGAGTTTGTAGGATTAAATTGCGGCTCCAACGAATACAATTTATTAAGTTTTTTTTTGTCCAGCGCTAAGAACTATAACACCCCACAGT
Source organism: Vanessa tameamea (assembly GCF_037043105.1). Classification (NCBI taxonomy): domain Eukaryota; kingdom Metazoa; phylum Arthropoda; class Insecta; order Lepidoptera; family Nymphalidae; genus Vanessa; species Vanessa tameamea. Next base: position 9,526,203 of record NC_087323.1, read on the forward strand.
TGGAAAGTTGTCGGACCACCGTAGTTGAAATTCTTTCGGGAAAATTCTGTTTTTTTTTTTTTTTTTCTATCACAAACCGTTTTAGTGACAGGTTCATGGGTTCACAGATACTGTATTTCTTAACACAAAATTTGATGTCATATCTGATATATATTTTTTGTTCTGTAATTTGCCACAATCACATGGTTGACCGACCATCTGAGCCATTCAATTAAGGCTTGTTCACGACTGAATTTATTATAAAAGATTACCTTACGATTACATATAACTAAGCCAAGTTAAAATTAAGATTATTCAATAAAATAATAAAGATTCTGATTTAAGAAAGATGTTTAAAACGTCAGAAATTAAAAACAAGAAAATATATTAAAATTTAAAACATTTAAATTATAACATTTCTCATAACGTGTCAATGTTTCGGCAATTAAATTACTTTACGTCACAAGCAAATTCGATGCCGTGTTTCCAACATGTGTCAAAGAGAATAACTATTTTTATTTAAATAACATTAATCTAGTCCTCACAAAATAGTTATACGGCCTAAAAGAAAAGAGTATTTATTCAAACGAATTAACTTTTTACCATTGACAAATTGTAACTTGATAAATTTATGAACTTAAAGTAAACACATTATGCAAAAATGTAACGCTCAGGCAAAATTTTCTGACCTACTTTCAAACTAATTCATTTCGGCCCGTAGGGGTTCGCGTAATTCGTTGAAAAATAACGCGTTTTAGCGTTTAAAGCCGTGAGGCCAAACAGCACATCTCAAGATAAAATCAATTAATAAGCGAAACAAAGGAAAGTCAAAAGCATACACTGCATTAATATATGTAAGACATACGCGCCATCATGTGACCTGACAAACGTTCCGTTATATATGACAAAAAAGCCCTCTGAGTTTCTTCCACTGGTTCTTCTAGTAAGAGAGTATATTTAATAAAGGAATTCGATTTGATTTGACAGTAAAAAGTTTTGCGTATTCATCATTGCTTTATGGGAAGAATTACACTGATCCACTTATCATTTATACCTGTAAGCATTATTCTTGGAGAAGAGAATAACAGGTGACTTCATTAATTCTATATGGTTATAATTCTAAATATTCTGAAGGCTATTTCAGCTTAATTAACTTCTCAATGTGACTAATGACGTATATTTAAAAATAAGATCTCATTTAAACCGTGACTATAGAATATTAGTAGGAAGCGGCTGTTTAGTATTTTGGGTTTTATTTTAAACATCACCAAAATTTGTTCAAATTTCAGTTCAGTTGCTTAAGAACTGGCTTATGAATTCAGTTCTAAGTTTAGATCCACGCATACTACCAGGAAAAGCTAACGAATATCTCATTACAATATAATTTATTATTATTTAGTAAAATTCAAACTATATAATAGATAGCAACAACTGTTTGTTAATCTACTCTTTAACAAAATTGTTTGTGCGGCAAAAGTCGTGGTACACTACGTCTTTGTACGATCCCGTCTGGTGGTTCCACAACTTATTCCAACGCCAACTAGCATACATAGTATTTTTGTGTTCAGGTTTTCGAGATTTCTAAGTGTAATTAATGACACAGTGGACTGAACTTCCTAATTTCCAGGGTTGGTGTAACATGCGCGATGTAAGGTATGATTAACATGTCTATCAGTACCAAGCTATATGTGATTCTGTGAATTTTAATTTAAAGAAAAATTAAGGGCAGCAAAACACGCTAAAAAATATAGTATAGAAGGAATATATCTCGCATTAAATGTTTTGTTTCTCTGATGTACGCAAACTTGTTTGAATAACAAGAATTCTTTTTTCAAACAATATTCAAATCTTCATCGCACACGGTCACTGTTTAATTTACAAACACTACTCGTAGTATGCTTTCCTTTGCAATTGGAATCTTTTAACTTATCTGCTTTATCAAACGGATATTTATCATTATCCTGATGATTTTTTTAATTGAATTCCTCTAATAAATTTATAATTATTCATCTACAATGAACATCACATTTTATAACACTGAAACATATAAATTTATTTTCTTATCTTGGTATAATATTTGATTACTCTATATAAATATAAAACAATATTTTTAATGTTGTTTAAATATATTGAAATTTATATTAGGAATGTTATAAGTAATGTGATAAGATACTCTAAAATAATTAACTCCATGGTAGGGTTTTGCGCAAGCCCGTCTCGGTAGGTACTCATCACATATTCTGCTGCCCAGAAACAATATTCAGTACTGTTGAGTTGAGAATTTGAAGGATGCGTGAGCCAATGTAACTACAGCCACAAGGGAGATAACATCTTATATGCCCAGATTGGTGGTGCATTGGCAATGGATGTAATGGTTAGAATTACATACAGCGCCAATGTCTATGATCAGTGGTGATGGTTACCATCAGATGACGCAATTGCCCGTCCATCTGCCTATGCTACAAAGAAAAATACTAAACAGCTATTAGAAGAATGAATAATTTAAAGAAGGTGATATAACAATAAAATTGATAGTACAATAAAATTCACGTCTAAGTTAAAAATAACGAAACGTACTAACTTTGTGATCAATAATGCAGAGAAAGTTGAACGATACAAAACTAAACACCGTAAACGTCTTGTTAAGTACTATAAATGTCTGATGCTATAAACTCGGAGGTACTGAAGACTTAAATGTTACAATGGAATTTTTAAAGTATTTAAAATAAAAGAACACAGAGGAAACGAAAATATTTTTACAAAACAACCTTTTATCGACATACTAAAATAAATAACATTTACAGATTGTATTGTTCACGAAAAGCGTTTGCAAAATTTCACATTTCACACACAGTTGCAAGATTTTATGTTAACACATATTTACAGGTAAAGGTAATTAAAAGAAAATAAAAAGACTGAGACTGTGGTTTTTATCATCAGATGTCTTATTTTGTTATGACAAAATAAATAAATAAAGATACATTTTCTCAAAAGCTCATTACTTTGTCGGATTACGAAAAAATTGAAAATTATTTCGTAGAGGACATAGTCTCCAATGATTAGCCGTATGTTTTAAATCGTTTTCGTCTTCGTCTATTCCAGTGATGTTAATTTCGATTCAATCATTTTCGCTTGCATGACGCATTCTATCTATTAAATAATCACGACTAGAGTATAGTTTATATTTATATTTTTCTCAATGACGATTTACCCTGACAAATTCAGAATGAAACAAGAACAAAGGAAAACTGACAATTATTTAAACACTGCTTCGAGCTAAAAAACCGAGGGGACGCTATCTGTCCGAGTGAATAAATTGTCGGTACGGTGAATCTTAAACTGTCACACTGATAGCTCTTATTTCCTAAAAAATAAAGACTATATTCTAACAATAAACTCTTTGATGTACAGTGACCGCAACAAAAAAATTGAAAACAATGTATGCGATGGACAGTGGCTATCCCAAAATGTGAAGCGAATTGTTAGTCTGTGGTTTCTGTGGCTTTATATTTAACAGTCAATATTTTATTTCTATCACATCGATCTTATTCGTGATCATGATTTGCTTTTAATTGAAGTATATTATTTTAGATCAATTAAAAACATAATATTTGGTAATTTTACTTAAGCTTATACTGACAAATTTTAGTAAAATGTAATTACCATTTCTCTGAGTAAAACTCAGTAATCAACTCCTAAAATAAGTCTTCCCAATTATCATTCCAGAAAGTGTCACAAAAACGACATTTTTAGAGAATATATAATGAGTTAAAAGGCAGCAGGTGACCGTTATTTAGAAAACTATTTCCAAAGCCACAAATTGTAGAATAAGCTGATTACAATTTAATGCCGTTGTAATTCTAATTTAATATGAAAAGTTATGCTTTTGTGAACTTTTGCAAACTATTCATAAAGCAAAGTTCACAAAGCGAGTTATGAGGAAACCACAAAAGGGACACGAAAGGATATATAGTTTGGAGGTGGCTCTAACGGCAATTCGTATGCTAAGACGATTTCGATTCAATTATCCGTGATTCTGTTCTCGGTCTGCTGGCGAGAAAAATGTGAATTGATATACCAAGTGATCCTTTTAACGTATGTATATATTCTATACGTGGATTCGTTTGCATAGAATCAGTAATTTATATTTCAACCTCGATAGAGTTTTTTTTAACCTGTATTTTCTTACTGAACAAACAACGGTTGCATTGGCCAATAGTTGACACCGTGCCTTGACAAGCTTCGGCCCCTATTGAGGTTAAATTCGATAAGAAATTATAAACACACTTTTCCGCGCGCTTTTGCCCTCGTGTCTGGTGTTTTCTGCTCCCCTGGCAACGTGCATGCATAATTGCATGGGTTTCGATTGAATAGTTAAGACATGACAGCGTAACAAACAAATAAACAAAGTCATTTTCGAATTTATAATATTTGTTAGGATATTAAGCAAGTGAAAAAATATCAGATAACTTTCAGATATATACATAAATATTAATTTCAAAATTTACACACATATTTAGAATCGATGATAGAGGAGGAATGAGAACCATATTGTGAGGAAGGTCTTGAGCATGGATGTAGATGGATATACAGGTAGGGGACGACCAAAGAAACGATGGATGGATTGTGTGAAAGACGATATGGTTGATAAAGAAAGAATGTTACTTGTGAGATGCCGCCCAGAGAAGTATGGAAGAAGAACACATGCTACGCCGACCCCAAGTAAAATTGGGATAAGGGCAGGAGGATTTAGAATCGATGATACATCCATAGCTTTTACTTAATGCTTACCAGGGTCATAAGAATGACTTTTTATCTCATCATCATGGAATGCTTCACCAATATCATTAATATTTATAATAGACAGTTTTTTATTTGCAGTTACGCTAATTCTTCTATCACGCTAAGTGCATATACATGTATTTTTTGCGGAAAACTATATAGCAGGATTAGGTAGCGAATATTAATTTTTGGAAAGCAATCCGTTTAGCCGATATAACGTTAACGTATCCAATTTATTTATGTTTATAGCAGAAATGTAAACAGCATATTTTTTTAGTATTCAGTATATTTATAATGTAACTCTTGCGTAAAACACAAACACAGAGGTGTTTTTTTTTTTGCAGTGTTAATAATAATATTTAAAATATAAACAAATCAACAAAACGAATATAAAATCAAAAGCGTATTGCAGTTGTGCAAAATGGCGTGTCTTTATGGTTAATACGTCATAAATGCTGTCACTCTTTTTAATAATTATCGACGTATTCTATATTACACGCGTAATTTTTTTAAACTGAAAAAAATAAAATCAAATAACAGAACTTTTTTCAAACTGAATTAAAAATAAATTAGGATTATTATGACTATTTAGTATAGAGTATGTATCATATGATATTCCAATCACTTCTTTTGAATATATGTAGTAGTATATAGTAGTAACAACCTTATAATGTTCAACTGAGCTAAGCCCTCCTTTCCTTAGACGGTTTGGAGTTAAGTCAGCCACTGCTTCAACTTGCAGCTATCATCTGACACGAGAATTTTAGTTAAACATAAATTAAGCAAATGAAAGAACTTGGGCATATTCCCCGTACCTGGAACTCTGAACCCGCGACTCCTTTATACAAAAATATTAAACTAATGGCACCCTTAGCTGCTCCCGCTTGAAATTCATTTTGTGATGAAAATTATTGAATAAAAGGGTTATTTATCGTCCAAATTACACCCTCAAAAGGCCTATGTATATACATGCTTGAGTTTCAAGCTTGCTTCGTACTAAATTCCATCCAAATCGATTTAGTCATTTCGTCGTGAAAGCGTAAAAGACAGATAGAGCTACTTTCACATTTATAATATTAAATACAGATAAACAAAAACAACACTAAATTTAAATTTTTGCTCGCTGCGTTATTTAAGCGTCTACAATTTCCCATTCAAACATCTCGTCGCGACTGTGATTGGTGGATATTTGCAATGTTAAACCTGAGCTGTTTTGTCTGCCTTATTTTAGCATAAAACGATAAACTCTTCTCGTTGCTGGCGTATGTTAATCAAGAGATTCCGTCAACAATTTTGTGCATATTTACAATATGGTAAAAAATTCAAACGACTTTACACCTTTTTGCTAAACTATCTCTTGGTTTTTTCGACGTAACAACCCATTTAGCAAAACCGTTAAACTTTGATTCAACCAATGAATGTAAAGAAATATTTAGAACGTGTGAATTATGTGTCCAATTAAAATTTATTAAATTGTGCGTAACAAAAAAATAACTCGGTTGCCATTCTTAAATGTCATTTTTTTTTTATAAAATTGTAGTTGGACCGACGAATGGGGCGGTAATGGGAATTTGATGTATATGGTCACCACCGTTAATAGACACCGTAATAGTTACCATTTCTAAAGTACAAGTAAGATAACAATTAAATTATGCACATATCTGTAGAAAATGTTACCTGTACCAAAATTTATTTTGATAATATATTTCTATTGAGTATTGACTAATTTATTTTAGGTAACGTACCAGAGAATTTAATATTCGCACTATTCTTGTGCCGTACTTCCAGCTCCAATGATTTAGAAGCGGTTGCAGAATGTCCTTTAATATCTGGTGCTTTGGATACAAGCCAACTACCTGGTGCTTATTAACGTATGTGGCTGTGAAACATAATACTCCCACGGATAATAGCCGTCCGCCTCGAGTGTTATGATATCCTAGTATTTGAAAAGCAGATATGCTAATTATTGCGCATACAATTCGTCGCCAACATTTCTAGAAATTTATAGGCTTATTCAGGACTTTAGATTATCTTACCCAAAGGAAAATAGTGTACAATATAATTAATAAAAAATATTTAAATAATATTATTCGACTTTGAAAAATCAAGCTTTATATGAAGCCTTTGTTTTCTATTACTAGATACAAAGTATTAACAAGATATTGTTTTTTAGTTTATTTATTAGATTAAATTTAACATTATAACCTCATAACAATATCGCTCCAATAATCCACAAGTAGCTATCTATTAAAAGAAAAAAACTGTTATCGTTCGTCTCCTACGCTGTCCCGTTGAGCCCACAGCGAGCGTGATGCACCATGAGGCGCCATGGTTTTATATAAGAGATAAATATTCTTATTAGAATCTACATTCTGAAACGGTGGCTTGAAATTTAATTTAATCATTTAAAATGACGATTCAAAAGAGCTCGCAATATCTTGAATTCATTTTGATTTGAGTTGATTTCATATGCTATTTTTGTATGATTAATTTTGCATAATATTTCAAAAAAATCCTCAACATTATATAATCCGTTCATTATAATTTCACCTGGCTGCAGAATAAGCTCAACGTTTTAAACGAAAACGCTGTTGTATTGAGGCTGTATACTCGGCGGCATGCCAAAATCTAAAATGCTATCTAGATGGTTCCTTAGCTCATTTCATTAGAATAATGTTTGTGCGGAACGTAGTTACACTTGTAACAAGTGACCTGGACGATTTTCTCTCTTTATACTGATCTTGAGATTATTTTTAACCAGATTTATGAACTGTATTTGCGAAATTTGCATGAGGAAAACGCAATAAGGATTGAGGTGGTCACATTGTTATTTAAATTTCCTTCTTATTAATATTTTGGCGTTTATTCATGTTTCAGTTATTTTTTATTAACTAATCCTTTGAAGACATTCATTTAAGAATAGTATCTGATATTAGACCGCGGTCGTTTTGTTTCTGGATAATTTAACCATATAGAAGCATACCGAATCAAATTATAAAGCAAAACGCATGGAGCATGCAGAACATTATATTGAGGTAACAAAAGCGAATACAATTCCCTGTAATGCGAAACGAAGGGCCTTTTTGTCAATACGTCAATAAATAATAATAAAAGTAATAGCACTTTTGACGTATTAAAAAAATACGCCCGAGAATTTGTTTGTTTTTCAGGTCAGTCAAATATGATATTTATTTTATAAACCAAATGATCTGATCTCGTATGTTTCCGCATCTGAACATACGTAATTGCGGTCAAAACTAATTGATTTATTAAATAGAATAATTAATTAACTTTAAGCAATAATTTACATACTCTGCAATATTGTGATACTTTAATATCTGATTTTATTAATATGTTCGCGTGAATTTTTGACATGTAATTTCGACGTAATATTTATACAATGCTGGCTGAAACCGCGGCTTTACCAGTCCGAAATTAAAAAAAAACTTTTTAGCACACAAACATTTATCCAAAATGTTATCGCTTCGTATGTATTAAAAAAGTAGCCTGTTCTGTCTTTTGACTTAAGCATACTCCGTACCAAATGTCATCAAAATCTATTCAATGGCTTAGTTGTAAATACGTAACAGACATACATTATTAGTATTATTAGCAGTGTATCTACTACAAATTAATCTGACAATGGTAAGTATAGGTAGTCTGTAGATACAGTATACAAAAATCCTTAAAAAATTAAATCATTTTCTAATTAAACTGATTGGTCAAAATGCACAAATTATTTTATGTGACGAATGAATGAGTATTTTATTACCTTCTTAAGAAACTATTCCCCATACAAACGTGATAAAAGCTAACATACCAAATTTCATCTAAATCAGTTCACCGGTTTAAGCGTAAAGGGGTTATGTTTCTTTTGAATTTATAATACTAGGGATATGGATTTGGGCTCCATCACATTACAGCAACACTTCACTTGGCGTATATATCTAATAAATAATTGTTAAAATATATATTTGGATTATTTCTTCACGAATCATTCAAATTGGACTGCTCTGTGACATTAGCGCCAAATACCAAGAGAGATTGTCTAAGAAATATTGAAACGTTAATATTTACAATATCATAATTTTTATCACTTTGTCGAAACACTTTTGATGAACATTAAATACTTATGTATTTTTTGTAATCTGAAAAGACTTTAAAATTCGATTAAAATAATCGAATTAAGTTTTATTCGATTATCAAGAATTTAATAACTTATAGTCTAAACGTCATAAACTCGATCTATCAAAAGTTGCCTTAGTCGATGATGAATGGTCGGACGGATGAGTTATTTTAATTGCTTTTTCGAGACGATGAAAACTTCGCATGGAAATTGGAATACCGCAGACATGTTGATGGATTGGCCCCCACTCTCTCGATTGGTGGATTGTTAGTCTTTTTGGATTTGTACGTTTTTTTGATGACCGCACGCACCTGTTTGAATGGTTTTGTTGGTGAATTCGTGTGTTATGCAACTATATAGAGGAAGTTATATGAATGAGAGTGGAGGAAGGGATGTGTATCACTCTGTATAAATATAATGTTATATCATAAATGAAGGTTATTATATTTCTATTAATTTTTATAATCTCTAACGTAACCTAAACGAAGGATACGTTTTATTCTAATTTCAATCACAGTTCACAATCTTGCGAGATAGATTACAATCTAACGGTATCTACAATTTTACGATGATATATATATACAAAAGAACAATTGCAGTATTTCATTCTCGATATAAAAGATAAATCTGTAATAATAACAGATAGCTGAAAACGGCGTACAAAATAATTCATTGGAAGCACCCTGTAGTTTGTTATACTGGCAGGGCCAGGTAAATAAAAAATAGATAGGGATGGGATTTCAACTGTATTTATGACTTCATACGATGCATTGGTACAGGCTGGTACTTGTTTATGTCAAGTGGAATAAATGTCCCACGAGTGCAGTTTATTATATGAATATATAAAATAGGTCAATACTCTTATATCCGAGACAAAACCTTCTACCATAGCATAATAAAGATTTAAAGAAAGCCATATTGAAGGAGCCTTATATAATTATATAGTATATATTTCATTTGATATTGTGTGCATATTATGAGTTCTATGATATATCTTGTGGGCAACACTGGGTCACTTGTTCTAGAACAGAAGATTTTAGTAATAAATAATGATGAGTAGCCGGTAACCTACTTTTATTTTCAGGTTTTTATTTGTTACATATTTGGCAAATTTTCAAGCTAGATAAAATATAAACACAAATTAATCACATGAAAATTCAGGGGTGTGTGTATAAAATCATAGTTATAATATATATATATTCCTGTTTACCCCTCCATTTAAGCTTAATGATTTTGTTAGGAGTGGGGACGGCAATAGCCCAAGGGGTCAGGATCGATCCTGCGACATTTTACATTTCTAGGCGGCTTAAACGCTTGCGCTATTGACGCTTTAACCTACCCAGGGGCTTTACTTACCAACAGATTCTAAAAAAAAAACATCTTAACTTACAATGTCATTATCGAAGTATAAAAACGTTTCTGTCATAAATAACTGGATACATCTCGACTCGTAAGATGTTACGATCGTATAACGCAGGTGTTTCGTTCTAAGACGTTACATAGAACTTCATAACTGCTGAAGGCCTACCGCGGTTACGTCAGTTCATAACTCGACCCATTAATGTCGCCTCTCGTATAATCCGTCACTTAAAAGACTGATAACGATTTAATGGTTTTATCAAAGTATTAATGGAGTGGATTATGACTTATAAGGTCTTTGTTGTATTAATTATGGATATTTAAAGTAATTGTCCTTTTGAATTGTACTTTTAATTGTTAAGGAAACCTGTCCTTTTGAGGACAAAAGGAAAGGTTTCCTTAACTTGTCTGTGGAACATTTTAAAGCTGTGACTTTTTACTAGCCAGCTTTTTTCAGCCAGGAATGCATAACAATACTATTTTATAACCGACTTCTAAAAATAAAGGAGGATCTATTCGGTTTTATGTTTTTTTTTTAACTTTGTCGTTGAGTCTTATTAAATTGAACGAAAAAATATTATTTGAGGGCGAAAAATACGTTTGATTGTTTTCATGACCTTGAATTTTATTTCTAATTTATGAAGTCGATTTTTGTTATTAATTTTTTTTTTAAATATTTTGCGCCCTATTGTTAATCGATGGTTCTATGGTTGTAACTTACGTGCAATTACCACTAACATCTGTACAAAATTTTAGCTCAATCAGATCCATCGGTCTAGCGACGCATACGAGAGAAACAAATGAAAATTAATTCAATACATATTTATATATAATTATGGATATTTTATAAAATCTGTTCTTCAGTCTTATTCTGTGAGCACGCACTTGGTATCTTACTCGAGAAGTGTAGAAACCTGAGTTACGCCGATATTTCATTATCCCGTATACATATATTATTATTGTTACAAGTGCCGCATATTACATTCAGAACACAGTGCCACATATTACAATAAAGTATACTAAATTATATTTACAAAAGCACTATTTAACATTTTTTCATATCTGTTATCAAAATTACTTATATGTGTAACAATAAATTTGTATAGTATGATGATGCAGATTTAATTTTTCGGGATTAATAATATAAATAAAAACACAAATAAAGCGATCCATATTAATTTATTAATATTACATTTAATCTATGTTATTTATTAAATATACATATTTCTGCACCAAAAATACTTCTTCAAATATTAAATTATAACTTTGAAACTTTTATAAGTGCCTAAATAAAAAAGGACTTTAATATACTTTCAACATTAAACATTTTTCCTTCAAATTTTGTAAATGTTACAATGTAACAAAGCTTTATGTTAGCAAGGTCGAGTTGTTTGTTAATATTTGAACGCAGCTGTCGCTCCACGACTGAGAGATCATTTGTCGAACGAGTGCCGAGTAGAACGGACGTCTTCGGGGAAGATTCTAACGTCCTGAAGTAAATGTTGTTTAAGAGGAAATAGGGTTGAAAGGTCATACGGTCACTATGTGTTACGAAACACCAGTTGTTTGTTTGCTTATATATTATATATATTTCAATTCAATAATAAATATAACTAACTATAACGTAAAAGAATAACTTCAAATGAACAGTTAAATTTGTCGGTAGGGCTTTGCGTCTGGGTAGGTACAGACCATTTATCAAATATTCTACCGCCAAATAGAAATACTTAGTATTGTTGTGATCCGTTTTGAAGGAAAAGTGAGCCAGTGTGATTGCGGTGTTACTAATTAGTTCCCAAGGTCAGCGGCGTATTAGCGATGTAAATAAGGATTAATATCTCTTACAGCATATATGGCACTTGTCTATCACGTGACCCATTTACCCGTTCGGTTATCTATAACATCATATGGCTTAATTCGGACATGTTGGAAGTAACATCCAATATTTGGTAGTAGGCCAGCCATACAAACATTTAAGGCAGATCTAACTTAGTTGGAGCTTAGCCATTCGAAAAATGATATGAACAAAAAAAAATAATGTACTGCTACGAATTATAGTATCTTTACTTTTTGGCTTACCGTGGGCACACCGTAACTTTTTAAAATTTAATAAAACTATCTGTCAACCGAGGCTTCTCTCGCGTTTTGGGTTTGGTAGTCAGGTGTTAGGGATAAGAAGTAACCTGTTCATTTTTAGGGGTTCAAGGTAGCTGGCCCAAATTTCATCAAATTTGCTGACTTGGTTTGGCCGTGAAAGAGTAACAGACAGACAGACTTTTACTCATGCATTCATAATATTAATATAGATATAATTTTATTAATTTTGACTTGTCTAAAATGTTTTGTCAATAAATTGCTTTTAAGTGCCTCTAAGTATGAAACTTCAGCTAGTTAAAATATCGTTCAAATATCGTTTAAAATTCGATTTATCTGAACTAAAATGCGTAATAAACTTTAACGAACCGTAAATTCGTTATACAACAAACAATCACATAATTGCCATGAATGTGCTCAACAGCCGTGAGCTATTATGATTGATCTATTAATTGGACGGTAGCGTATAATTACTTTATCACTGTTGCCCATTCTCAAGGGGTCGATCACGTGGTGTGAAACCAGTGATATGGCTAATTTTAACAAAGACCATACTATTGAAAACATACATAAGAGGAAGTTTGAAAGTGGCACCGGTAACCGAGAAGCTATCTGGAAACCGGCTGTCTTGGTATGGGCATGTTATGCGGAAGAATGAGGACCATGTTGTGAGAAAGGTTTTGAGAATGGATGTGGATGGATATAGAGGTAGGGGACGACCCAAGAAACGATGGATGGATTGTGTGAAAGACGATATGGTTAGAAAGAATGTTACTTGTGAGATGACGTCCGACAGACAAGTATGGAAGAAGAAGACATGCTGCGCCGACCCCAAGTAAAATAAGGGGATAAGGGCAGGAGGATGATGAGCATACTATTTAAAACTTATCATTGCTTCTTTAGATTTTCGATATTTGGAAGTAAGGATAAAGCCTATATGTATCCCTCTGCCTGGTCTAATGTCTTCTTCGCTATTAAGGTTTCAAGCTTTTTTCTACCTAGCAACTGCAATGCGAGTTGGCGTATAAATTTGGTGAAGATTCCAGTCTATGTTCAATAAAATTTTAGCAAAATGTAATATGCCAATAATTAATATGCGTTATACTGTATCACGAACACGAAATAAATTATGAACACAAATTCAGACCTTGGAAACCTTGTGCTATTTTCTCGAATTTGAACCTGAAGTCATCGGTAAAGACGAATGAAGCCAGGTATTTCGTTCACTGGGAGACCTCGGCCTATTCTATAGAAATATATTGAACTACAAATCAGGTATTAATGAATGAATGATAAGCTTTTATCTTCATTATATAGTTAAATGTTTATCTGACTGTATTTCAAAGGAGAGTATTTGAATTCCGAACGTTGCCATTAATTAAATCCCAACACATTTTTGTGTCTGTGACAATTTACGAGTCTCGAGTTTTTTGGTTTCGCTCAGTCAAATATGAAATGTATTAAATACCTACATATGTATCTTATGTACATCTTTAAATTTAACTCTATTTACTGTTACATTATTTTGATGAAAGTTCTCACTTCAACTGTATCCATTCATGTAAAAAAGATTAACGACAGGCAAAAAACATTTCTTCACGCACAAACATTTCGAAAACGTCCCTGTTTTCGAAGTCATCCGTTTCGTTCTGCTCTACAAACACTACCGGTTCCTTTTCCATGCGAAGGGACATCAAAGGGACCAAGTCCGGTGGAAAATTCGACGATTCACAGTTCCAATCTTCGGCTGCGGCTTCGATGCAGAAAATTAAACTGCTTTGGTGTTACGCTGCCACTTTATTACGGGGATATCACGCGTTGTGTGGTACTTGAGCTTGTGTTCCGAGATAACGTAGTTTAAGACTCGTGTAAGCATCTACATCCTTTGTGGACTTGTTTAGTTTTTATCTCTAAGGCGTCTTGATGCATTCACTCTTGAATCAAATTTAATCATCTGTTGCTCTTTCACGGCTAAACTGCTGGTATGAAGAAAGCTTGAACTTATTTTTATGCCTAACACCTGAACTATGACTAAACCCTAAAACGAGAACAATGCCATGGGGGCAACTAGTCAATTCTTATACAAAAAAGTTATACCCGACGACATTGATCAAGAACTTCTTCCTTTTTTGAATTCAATTATAATTCAATTACTAAAATTTAAGAAAAAAAAATAGTTATAATAAAAAATATAAAGTACATATAAAAAGGTACTACTCATTAGTAGTATAGATAAAATTATATTCATTAATCTCAAGTCTCGATCTTAAAATGCTTTTCTGGAGTTCAAATAACTCAAGAGAATTTACCTATTACTTAGGATTTCCCATCCAACAGAATGATTGCGGAAATCAAATTTGTAAATTTGACGGATGTTGGTTTAGGTTCCCCACTGAGAACGCTCAAAACAGATTTCGAAATTGTCAAACTTGGTTTAGTCAGTTTATTCAATACAATCTTATCATTGTTAGTTTGTTTGTTCGGTATCGCGTACAATTGAAAAATAATAAAAAATATCTTGAAAATAACTGAAGTGTCGTTATTGTAGGATATTATTGTCAAACTAAATTACAATTAGGAACGTACTTATTCAATGGATAGCTCCTGAACTAGGCTGAAATTACATATCATAACTTATTCATTTATATTATTTATTGCATTCTCATTAATAAAACATATAATATGTTTTTTTATTTAATAGATAGCGGCCTGGCAGATGGGCCACCATGATAGTAAGTGGTCACCACCGCCAATAGAAATATTAACCATTCCTTACATCGCCAATGCGCCACCAACCTTGGGAACTAAGATCTTATGTCCCTTATACCTGTAGATACACTGGCTCACACACTTCAAACATGAACATAACAATACTGAGTACTGCTATTCCGCGCTAGAATATCTGATGAGTGGGTGGTACCAAGTACATAACAACAATATAAAGAATACCTTTTAAACACATATACAACATTAGCAAACAAACAGAAAAATGCTTGTACATACGTGACATAAGTCTGCAATATACGTGACAAAACCGTTTATAGAATCGACTTTTTCATACCCTTTAACGCTGTCATATACACGCAATATGTGTCAATAAAATTCGCAATAGTAGCTGACAGGGTACAACGATTTTTTTATTACTACGTCCCGATCGTGAATTCAGTGGAAATCCTTAGAAATCTGTCGGTCACATTACGATTTGGGCTAAAAATAACTTCAATAATCTTTCCCATTGCTCCCTCCCACTCTTTTATAGACCTGAACTCTAATTTGAACTAATGAACTAATGACTCATTACAAATCGTTACTTTATATTTCACCAATCTAAGTCTGAATATTTATCATGTCCGATCAATACATTTGAACCTCTTTTTAATAAACATTATAAACATTGGATGAAAAGAGTAACTACTGTCTTTTTCGCCTGTTGTTTTCAGTAGAATATACATTCCGAACCGATGGTCTTACATTTAATATAAATACTGTAACATTTAAAAGTGCTTGTAAAAGCCTTATTAAATATTTTTGATTATGTATATATTACACCAGCAACTTATCACTAAGCACTTAAAATTAATAACTGTTGGGCAACATACAAAGTAATACGTCTTTAAAGGTATTGTAAAGTGTAAGCCCACTTACACTTTACAATATCAGACAAATGCCTCCCTGAAAGATCTCCACAAAAGCCGGTCTTGCGCTACTCGCATAAAACTATATAATATAAAAATTAAAACCTTTACCAAGTAACAAAAGAACGTAAACAGAAACATCGATTAATAAAAATGATATCAATCGACATATCAACAGGTGGTCTGTCATAGAACGATTATTAAAACTTAAAACCATTAAAAATAAATAAATAACAGCCACTCCATTTAATTGCACAAAGTGCTAACGTGTTCTATGAATAAATGGTTTTAATACCTATTACGCACGAGGTAGAAAACGAACATAGAACATAAGGAACTTTATCTAAGATCGCGAATACAAAACACCGATTTTCCACGTGTTTATCTTGAGTTTCCAACGTGTGTCTTATATAATTCTGCAACATGTATGTGAACTTGTTTACTGATGGAATAAGCTCAAAACATTTTAATTAACAGGAAGTCCTTTCCTTAAAGGATTACGGACTCGTATTACCTACTCTTACAAATGTTTGATTACTACTAATCAAAAAATACACTGTAACTATACACAACAGTGACAAGATCTTTTTTCAAATTTAATTTAATTATATATTATTCGTATGAAATTAAGATAACCGTATAAACAGAGCAAATCATGCAGCATTTTAGATATGGGCAGGCCAAGATTCATAGATATATCCTGATACAGACACGATTACGAACTTAATGGCGATTTGTGACCCCATACTCAAAGCTATTAATGCAGCGGCTTTACAATATTCACTTTTATTTAATAGTGTTTAAGAGCTATAATCGTTCGTGCAAATATAACGAACGTGTTGCTTAGACATATAATAAACACATGTTGACAGCGTCGGGACAGTGACGAAATGACCAGCAATTGAGAATTAATGTTTAGTAATGAAGCCAATATTATCAAATGATCAGCTTAGACTGTGTCTTTGTTCAGACGTATAAGACGGGCTCGATTTAAGGGTATCCTATGTCGGTTATGTTAAGAGGTTAACTTCTTGACTTTAGTAAAAATCTATCGAGTTTCCATAGGTCGCGTAGTAACGCTCTAATTTTTATGTGAATGATATATTTTCGAGCTTTAAAGGAACGCGCATAAACGTCATAATTAAATATAATTCTATACACTTCGATGCTAATGTATTAATATACTTATAATGAGAACAATCATGTTTACCTAATTCTTAAAAATAATGTCATTTAATACAGGTCAATTGTATGATAATAAAGATTTAAGAGATGCAGCTCTGTATATAACCAAAATACATTGGCGTACCTCTTCTTCACAAAGAAAGAGATTTTTCTTCAAATTTCAATGTTTTATCTATTTTTGTATGTATGTACATATGTGTGTTTGAATGCACTATTGAATAGTCAATTAATCAGAATATTAACTTGTATAAGCACCATGCATATTCGAAGATACAGGTTATTTAAAATATTTAAAGAGAAAATTTCCTATTTCCTTTCAATATATAACCTTTTTTCCTTTGACGTACGTTCCTTGCATTTGAATTGCATTTTATTTGTGAGTTCGTTACAAGTCTGGCTTACCTTCAGGTATCGAATATAATACTGGATTCCTATGAAAACTCCGTTTCGCGTATTGCATTGATTCCATATTGAATCGGGTTATTTTTAACTGGTAGGTATTATATGTAAAGTTGATAATATATATAAATAAATCTATGATAACTTTATGTTTGATTTAATACTGTAATATGACAATTGAAAAGGGTTCATAAATGCTTACTTTATAAATGAATAAATTGGTTTATATCGGAAATATTACTACGGTTCTGAATTACGTTTTTATACATATAGTTATATATAAATTTATTTGCATTATTGTATTATGCTGTGTTTAGTTAAAGTACGTGTGAGCACACGAGTATAGCGATGATACAAATGTCGCCTGTAAAATTTTTAATCCCTTCTATCCTCAACAACCGAATAAAATCCCTATAACACAGCCTAATTCCTTGCTTTGCATACATATATCACTGCTTTGGTTTAACCACCCTTTCACGAGCCGATTCACCTCCCCATACCTCAGAAACCGCACAAATACACTCTTACATAACAATAATACTATTCCACAGCCTCCCTGACAAATAGCACTGTATATATCTAAAACCTATACGTGCGTAAACCACGTGGTTCAATAAAATATGCGCGAGATCCAACGCCATCTATCGGGTGGTAGCGGAGCTTCGTCGTTGTCAAAATAGGTGAAATGGTTCTAGAAGTTCTTCCATTTGAAACTCGTAGTTCATAAGATATATTTTACGCTACTAATAGATGGCAGCACAAGTCTTAAGTGGGAACACTTATTCTTTCAGAATTGGGATTTGATGTCTTGTGCCAGTTAGCGACTTGGCCAAGTATGAGATTTTCATCCGCATTGTCGAACAGAAATATAACTTTAGGTTCATATTTAAAATTTTCAAATTATTATGAAAAAAAACATTTTTTAGTTCGATTCTAATAAATTATTTTTTCTTTTGTTACAGCTTTCGGAGCTCGAGCAACGAGTTCTGGAAGCCGAAGGAAGAGCGGAGGAAGCGGAAGATAAGGTAAGACTAGACAAAAATAATTGTATAAATATGGGTAGAAAATATGTATTTTATTTTATACCATCGCCCATGTGCCAAAACACGTCGCTCTTTTGTTTTATGAATTTCAAATTCCGAGTAATTTTAAGAAAACCACGCAACCCAGAGTAAAAAGAACGAGAATGCGCAGAAAAAAAACAGTTAAATTTATCTTAAACAAACATTCCTTCCATTGATATAAAAATAATAACAATGAAACCAAAAATAAATATTTTGACATTACATGCACTATTAATAAATGTATTAATAGAAACTATTTTGTATTCTTGGACATTTCCTTATATATTTTTAACAATCAACAAAAACAGCAATATTAAAACTAAGCACTTCATTGTTAAAACAATATTTAATAAATGCATACGAAATAAATAAAACCAACTAAAATAAAATACTTATATTATAATGTCATTAAATACCTACACTTCCATTCTCGCATTAAGTCTCGCAATAATTATTTACAAATGAACAGTTTTTGTCATCCTTTTCTAAAGGCTATAGAAACAGCGGCCCACTGAGCTACGATAAATGTCAGTAGGGTCAGCAAAAACAGAAACGTTAAATCGGGAAATCCTTTTAAGGAACCTTCATCAAAACCCTTTCCAAATTATATTACCACTAGCTGTTACCTCGCTTCGCTGAGCATTAATTAAACTTTAGAAATTAATGTTCTTTTATGAATTAAATAGTACTTTAATCCATCACGTTATACTGTACGAGTCGAATTTGACTATGTCCTGAATTTTGTTCGTGATGTTGTAACAAGCAAAATATAAATTTTTACATTTATTAGTAGTGCATGTAATATCAAAGTATTAATGTTTTGTATTTAATAATAATAATAATGTTTATTTCATCATATTATTCATATGACTGGTAGAGAATGAAATTAATTACTGCCAATGACAACACACTTTATGTCAAAGATGAAAATTGATAAAAAAAAATAATTGACATTTGAATTTTTTTATTGTAGTAGTAACAAGGTATCGTCAAGTTGAGCCTAATTATTACTACGTATCTTTCGAATCAACGAAACTTATATTTTATTAGCAATGAATTACGGAATTTCGAACACTCCCGACCACTGGTATACATTATTAGCCAATAAAGTATATTAATTAATGCTAAGTTCCGCGTGACAATGCTCAAAGAATAACAGCGAATTGTTTTGAACATTGCAGATCTTGTACGTATGTATATAATTTAATTATTTTATTTAAATCAAAAATATTCCTGAGTATACGCTTAAAAATAATCTCTCCATTAAAATAATCAATCACATTGAGATTGTTCAATGTGTAAAATGTACGTATATATTATATTAATAATAATAATTAATTTATTATTCATATAAGAGTTTATACATTTAATTACTCTAATACGAGAAATAATTCATAATAAAAGTTAACAAAGATAGTTAGAAATTGAATCGGTTTTCTTTATCATTAAAAGAGCGATTTGATTACAGAACTCTATTTTTCTACGAACAATAGATAGAAGATTTCTACGAACAATAATTTATTAGTTAATATTGATTTTATAAAAAAAAATTAAGTGTTGTTGTACAAATATCGTAGTTTAAAAGTAATTATAATTTACATTTGTGTTTTATATTGTAGGTAATTTGAGTTTTATTATAAAAAATGTTCGATTTAATTAAAAGTAAGATAATTATTTATATATCATTATATAAAGGAGAAACAACGTCGTCTAACCAGTTAAGTTTATTATAAAGTATATTGACACAATATTTTATTGTAACGAGTTAGCGGCCCCGCCACCCTTGTGGGACAATTGTTAAAAGCCGTTACAACCTACGGATGGGGTAACTAATGTTTCGGGATTATTACGAGGGTTTAAATATTAGTACAAACAGCAGCATAAATTATGTTCAATATTAATTTAGTTAAAATAAATTGATAAAATGTTCGGAAAGTAATACTAGTTGGTAAAATATTATTTTCAAGAAGACATCGTCTTCTACGTGACGTCTAAAAATTATAAAAAACTTGTAAACATATTGTATACGAACTGATTTGCATATATTCAGCCGTGAAAACTCGTACCTAATAAACTTATCTTCGTCATCATTAAATCAACACTTATTAAACTAGAAATCGTCTATTTTGTTAACTTACTACAGATATTTCTGTTTTTTTCTTATTTAAAAAGGTAGTCCGACGGGGATATGAGTCAACTGACGTTTTATGGTCACAGCCCCCATAGACATACTTTAAGAAATATCAACCACTCTCTACATTATCTATGCGCCACAAACCAAGAACAAACCTAACCTAACCCTACCTTTAGTTACGCAACCTACTCACCTCTCATATCACAACAAGACTTAGTTAACATAATTTGGTGTTAGAATATGTAGAGAGTGCCCTACAAACAAAGAAACATGACGGTACGACCAGTCTTAAAACATTATACACATTATAAAATAAATGAGACGCAGAAAATACAAATAAAAGAAAATATAATACCGTTATTTGCTGACCGTACCGTAGAACACGAGAGTGCACACTTGCATAGTCGATCCTTCGGGATGTTATTGATTTTCCAGATTGCACAATGACTCATTCATATTTGTTGTAGAGATTTATATTTACGGCATTTCGTTTAACTTTCGTTTAATTAACGCATAACAGACGCTTCACTTAGTTTATTTAACAATAATGTTTCATTATTCCGACCTAGCAGCAACTAGCAGATATTTTGCAGAAATTTTGATTTTAGAACAGTTTTTGTTTTTCACTTTTTTTGTGTAGACATGTTTCAAATAGCTTCATGGCATTTGCCTCATATAGCAACACATAATCGAAATAATAAAAAAAAAACACACTAGCATTGAAACAAACTATTCAGCCGAATATTAAAAAGAAAGTTTCTTTACAGGTGTTAAATTCAAGACAGTAAGATCTAAGTTTTAAGTAGTTGCGCTTATAAAAAGTACTGATATTTTCTTGCATAGTAAAACTTGACCTAGTTTTCTTGTTTGTTTTGATAGTATTTATAACCTAGACCTTTGTTAGTGTTTTCACAATACGAGCATACTTGTAACTCAGCTAAAAATACAAAACCTAACTACTTCTTGAGAAGCTATCTCTATCTTGACCTAAATGTGTCCGTAATACTGTTTTTAAAGTAAACAATGAAATATGGAACGCTTTAATATATAAAATGACTTAACGTCTGCATTAAATTCATGTGATAATAAAACGCTTAGTACTGGCTTCATTGACATAACGAACTTGAAAATATAAAAATTTAAAAACTGTAGTCTAAGTGTAATTTTTTGGACATTATGTAAAAAAAAAAAAAAAATTGTAAGAGGTTGCCTACTAAAAATGAAGGTTGTAAATTTGCTGCGAACGTTAAGGTTACAAAGTGGGATATGGTATGATATAAGATATATATATATACTATTCTAGACTATAATCTATTTTTATGTCAAATTTCATTCAGATCCGTTCAGTCGTTCTCGCGTGATGCATTTAAAATCAGCTACGTTAAAATTTATAAAATATAAAAAGTATTAAGAACCACGAGTGAGTCTTATGTCATTAAAATTTGTAATTAATACGATTATAGTATAATTACGATTGAGTATGAGAATAATATTACTTATCAAATAATATGATCAATGACGTAATAACACTACCATCTGCCCTATGCGGATTTGGCTTTTGAACACAAAAAACATCAACTAGATATTAAATTCAAACACGATTTTAATCCATATTGGTATCAAAATAAGATCGAAATCTCTATAAAAAAACAGAAGCATTTTTTAAAAACTGGCACCGGTAACACAACAAATCTCTATTCAGTAGGAACACCATATAATTCAAATCCCATTTTTTCTTACATAACTGCCTTTTTTAAAAAATATTTATCATTCAAATTAAATCAAAATTATATGTATTAATGTATCGTCAAATTAAAACTTAAATTATTATTTCATAAATAAGTATTCCCTATCAGTAAATGTTGTTCTAGAACCCTATGTATACATTTTAGTGTCTATTATCGCAAATAAAAAGTGGTGACCCTACTTTTAGCGGGTACCCTTCTACGCATGCGCACAATTCAACCCAACTTCAAGTTACACGATACCAAGCTCCATACGCAGTAACTTCACATCTAAAATTGTATATACATAATATCCATGTTATTTTAACTAGTAAAATACGAAGCATCCAGAAAATCCGTCTTATATTATAAATACTTTATACTATATTAAATACATCTTTATATCATCGCTGTACGAATTTGTGATCAGTATTAAACAGCAATCAATAGCATCTCTTTATTAATTATTTGTTCGTAGCGTCGCTTGTAAAGTCAGTGTGTATTATACGTATTTCGGCCTAAGATATACAACGAATTTTCTCTTTCATTTCTGTCAAGTGATCAAAGTACTAGGGTTAGTGTTGATATGTCGAAGTCAAATACGCTAAAGGCGCATAGGTTGAGTGCAGAATTCGCCGAGAAAAGGGGACAGCTCCTGAAGAAAACAGATCCAAACTCATAGCAGTCACCCGTAAGTAATTTAAGTATTATTTTATTTTGTTAATGCCTCCTACACACATGGTGTCTGAGCCTTTGAATTGTTTGTAAAAACATCGTGATCAATATTTCTTGCAACGATAAAAATAATGTATTTTTTCCTACGAAATACGAGAGGATATTTATATTATCACAATTATTGTTTGAAATGTGTCATTTGTAAAAAAACAATAGTATTTTTATATAACTCGTGTGCTTACTTAACCTCGGACGGTTTTTTATTGAAAAAAAATATATTTGTGTAGTAACAATGAAAGACTTTTAAATATGTTAATACCATTTCTAGAAATACATAAAAATGATTAGATTTGAAATACAAGGCAATTTCATTTATGGTTAGAAATATATTTATATTGTAATAAGACTACTGTGATACCGTGAAATGCAAATTTTAAATGTCGTGTCTAACATAATCTGTGTCAATTAGCATAACAAACAATTTAACAGTAATTGTTTTTTCAATCAGAATATATATTTTATCTGTATTTATAAAAAAAGACATGCATGACGTTATATGCAGAAAAGTTATCGTGTCATAATTTTCACTCGACAATATTTCATATTAACCTTCATAAAACATTTGATGTGTAAATGCTAACAACCTAATATTATAGTGGTAGTAAAACTCGCGCACATGACTTCCGTGACCTAACAATATGGCGACGATGAACCAGCTGTTCGTTGTACGCATGCGTGTTACGTTCCCGCCATGTTTGACATGTCGCGTTTTAGCGTGAAATTTACTAACAAAAGTAACAAAGGTGATTGACTGTTGTAACAACTAAAGTTTATTCACGTTATAAACTCCAATTAACTTCTATTTACAAAGAGAATCACTATTTTCATAACAAAATACACGTTACATAAAAGAACGACTTTCATTGAATGAAATATATTTTCAAACAGTCTGTCTATTGACTCCCGTTATTTCTTTATATACACATAAAATTGTCAGTAAAAATAAATAAATGCCTACTATAAAAAAAAAACATTTTTGAATAAAAAACATGAGGAAAAATATAAAAGTAAAAGTAAAAAATGTTTATTATTGTTTATATTTGACGTACTCTACGCAGAATCGATGTCTCTATAGTGACTCAGACAGAGCAATAACCTGCACTAAACTACACAGTAGACAAAGCGATCAGTTGCTGGATTAATCGCTACAGCGATCTCGTGAATACAAAAATCTGTAGTACCTATATTGGAGTTTGCTATTATTTTTTAAAAAACGCACTTAAAAAAAAAGAAAACTAAAAAATTCCCTACAAAAAGTTTTTATAACATTCACACTTTATTAAATATAAATTATAGATTACCGCTATACTAAAATGTATTGTGATAATGACGTTAAATCAACGTTGGTAAGATAAAATAAATTTCCTATTTTAAAGATACCTCTCATTCTTAATTCTTTTAAAACACTCGGTTTTAAAACTTGGAACAACTTGGTTACGTAACGAAACTTCTTACTCGACTAAGAACTAAAAGCATTGAAGACGCTTCCTCCCACACTTAAAAGAATCTAAATTACACTGGATCTATCCCCTCCCCACAGGCTCCTCGTTAAAGTAACGGGTAAAGTTTGCCAATTAACAAAATTAATCTTCTCACTCGTTGACTACTTAAATGTACTATATTACTCAGATTGGCTACATTGTCTAGATTCTGGAAGAAACGAGCCTCACGTGTGTCACAGAATATTCTCTTGTTTCTTACTTATACCAAGGGATATTTAAATTGACCGTAAATAGAATGGCTTCCATAAGGTACGATAAAACTTAAAACTAGGTAGTTATGTACATGGTTCATATATGTAATAGCAGATTCTCATTTAAATTTAAGGTATTTTGAAATTAAGTAAAGTCCCAGGCCACCTTCACCGCCTTCCAGCTTCAGAGTCAAATTAAGTGTTTTAGTCGTGATGAGATAAAAACAGTAAGACAGAATTGCTTTCGCATTTCAATTATAAAATTTACTATCATAAGAATAACAGTAAAAAAAACCTCATCAAATACACTTCTTCGAGTTTAACAATTAATCTTTTAACACATTCCAGGGTGTCGGTATGACGATAAACGCCAAGGCTTTGAATAAATTAGAAAAAAACGGTTCCCATTCATCAGCTTGCATCACGTGAACTTTCAACATTCACGCAAACCCATTCTTAACATTTTTCAATTGGAGTATTTTTTATTTGTTACTAACCTATCAAAAGTATATGTCAAAAATAAGTATTTAACGTTTTGTTCTTTGTAAGTATTAAGTTTATTTAATTTTTCTTTGCTAGTATTCTGTTTATTTGTTGTTGCTTATATAATTTACATCAAATAAAATTAAAATACTTTATTCGATCTAGAAGCTGTACACTTCGTACTTATTATCATATTATAGACTATCATCATTTTGGATAAGAAATTATCCTGACCTTAGAATTTTTAATTGTTTACAAATATTGTTTCATTCGCAAAGTTTGCTATCATCCATGAACATAATTAAACAATCCATAAAATTTACTTGCATGCTCTAAAGGATTGACCAATCATTTCGAGCATGCTAGTATAAATAATATAAGTCAAAAATAAATCTATAAAGACCTATTTCCGTCTACGCTGAACAATTGGAATACATTGGACCCCATCAGACGTGCACTTTTCCACTATCATGAAGTCAGCATTACCGCAGACTGTTCCACTTTTTATAGTTTTTATGGCAACGCCCCGACCTCGTTTCTATAGAAATTCTCTTATCACGCAATAAACTCTTTGCTATTGGGTACTAATGAATATGACCGACGAGTAAAAAAATGTTCTTAATAACTATATCGTTGACCTAAATGTCATTAGAAAGCAAACATGCTGGTAAAATTTAAGCTAATGTGAATATCAAGAAATTTAGTAGTTGTCTTCTCAAGCACGTTTTCAGTTCCCATATATTGAGTTATGACGTCATCCGTTCAGTCATATATACGATTTGTTGTAATACGTTACTTGGTGGTAGGGTTACCCATTATATATTCTGCGATTAAATACCAATACTTAGTATTATTCTGTTCCGATTTGAAGAGTAAATGAGCCAGTGTAACTACAGACACAAGGGACATAATGTCTTAGTTCCCAAGGTGCCACTATGGTAATATAAGGAATGATATATATTTCTTACAGTTCCAATGTATGACAACTTACCATCAGGTGGCCCATATATATATGACATAAAAAAGTTACAACAAATAGTACCTCTATTTGTGTTAAATTTTTTTTCAGCAGTAAGTTATTTTTAAGTCACTGTATTTCGTTTTACATGAGCATTGCGGATGTCATTTTGGAAATTTAAATGCGCGACGCATTTATAACGAGAACTGGCGTACAGGACTACGTGGCGAAACCCTTTTTTCCGAGTTATTACATTGATCATCATTCCTCTAATGAGCTTAAACAGTGTAGTGGTATCAGATCGAGCATAGCACTATGGCGACGAGGACTCAGGTGTTCGCTGTGCGCTTGGATTCAGTATATTGATTTGATTCAATAAAATTAATTAAGAGTTCCTTTTGCTGATTAAAGTAAAAAGTTTAAATGTACGATTTTGGACAAAAGCATTAGAATAGCATATGAAAACAAACTATATGATCGTCTCCTATCCTGTCTATAAAGTTTATCTAAAAAAATGGCAATGTATGTAGTAAGGTTTGGCAAAACTGCCACTGTTTTAATTTGTTAAAAGGACTGATGTCAAATTGACTAGAAAGGTAAAAAAAGAAATCGTCTAATGTCAATATAGTAGGTACCTTCTCCTACTCCGTGCAGATCAAGTACTAGATTTATATTTATACGTATCATATATAAAAAGCCTGAAGCGAAACAATTTCACAAGTTATCAGTTCAAAGGCACTGGTAAATAATTCATGAGACTGCATAGTATGACGCATTGCACATTTGCATAGATCCTCGATTCACCAGGCAATCGGGCACAGCTGGCGGGAAATAAAATTTTAATAAAATCTCTCTTGTATTGAAAATCGCTTTTATATCGGGTTTACGAACGTCTAATGCCCGTCTAATTTTGTTTTGCGTTCTCTTCCATTTTTGTGGTCGGATTTTCTTTCCTTGAGTGTAAAGGAAACGTTATAGACACATTATTATGGTGGGGATTTTCTACAGCAACTGTAAACTTTTGTTAAAACACTAAAACGTTCACAGCTATTTTGTTTATGTCTGTCTACGATTTTCTTTTAAGAAGAAAAATTAGATATTTTTTAATAATTGATTTCCGATTTCCTAAACTATGAAGTTGACTTTTTACAATCATAAAATCAAATAAGCAACTTCTCAGTGCAGTTTCGCGTTAAAAGTTACTTTACAAACCCATCACTATAGAATATGTACTAAAGATTTTTTTAAATGTAAACATTAGTTCTCCAGTCGCGTGGGTCGCAGCATAATATCAATAATAATAATAACCTTCCTTTGGTGTTGATCCAATGCAAATGATTTTATCAGATCCGTCTGATATTTCCAGAGATTAGCGCGTTTAAAAAAACGACGTTTATTATTTATTATACAAATATAATTATAATTATATTTTAAACCTACAAATTTCGTACCGAGGTCTAGGAATTTTTTCGGGAGTACTAATTTAAAACTATCATTACAAAAAGTTCCACCAGATGAAATGTATACGAAAACAAAAACAACATTTTGTTTTAAAGTAAAAAATTAAAATACTAAATATTGTAAATTAATTTATCGCTTCAAATTGAATCAATTTGCTATTGTGAAAAAAGTGGTTTTACTTTTTAAATATTGTAAAATGTTTGTATAATTTATGTTAATAACTTTTATTTCCTCGTGGAATTCATTAAGTCATCCGTGAAATTCCTCACAGGAAATCACGTCCAAAATTGTCACAGGAAACGTTGACGCTTCCAGCAATAATAACAACTTATCTATATTCGTCGGCCGTCTGTCCGTCCGTCACGAACGTAATTACTGGTAAATTTGTCACGATCTCTCTCGAGAGGCTATGTTTAAAGGGCAAACTTCGCACTAAACAGTTTTTTTATTTTCTTTAAAGTTTCAAAGACAAATATTAATTATTCGCATTTTCAACTGACAGGATTATAGGTCTACTGCAACGATTAGACAAAAGCTTACAATCCAATTAAAATAAAGATTTACGTCTCTTATCTTGGTTACGTTTTACTCGTATCAATATTTCTAAATCTAAATATCGTCGTTTTAGAAAAAAAATCCAATATTTTCCAAATTCATTAATTTAAATGTATTTTTAACACTAAATACTTACTGTATTAATATATTATTATTATCAAATAATCTGTATAAAAAATAAGTTTCAATAGTGAACCAAATAATAATAGTAAAGCAATATAATAAGGTTTACGATTCCAAACAATCAAATTTCAAATTTGGAATATATAAATATTCCATGACCACATTTATAATAGAAAGCTTTTATCTGTCAAATAGGTAGTTATATTCAATTACGGTTAAAACTAATAAATCAATTTCATATCACACACTGACACCAACCTTTGCACTTTTATACACCCATCACTTTGTACATTTAATGATTAAATGTACAAAGATTTTGTAACATGCAGTCACTAAACAATCTCCATAGATAAGAGAATAAAATAGACCTGGCACCGCGTAATTAATATGAATTTATATTAAGTTTAATGTCATTTAAAACTATTATGAAAAGTGTTATTTAAAACAATCTGTACTAATATAATAAATGCGAAAGTAACTCTGTTTGTCTGTCTGTCGGTCTTTCACGGCCAAGCCACAAACGCGAGCGACGCCGGGCTTAAAGTGGTTCTTTATTTAAACAGTAAGTTCTCTCTTTCTGTCAAGATTATTTGGACATTGAAAAGAAGGAGACAGTGTTGTTTAACTAATCATCCTAGACAACCGTTAAAGCCAATAAAATAGATCTTACTTTATGTAATAAAGAATAAATTAATAATATTTCGTAATGTTTTTACAGTTAATAAAGTTATATATTTTTTACATTATTAAAAAATATAAATTCGTAGCACTTTAGACCCATTTTTGAACACGTCACATCTACTTTACACTATGATGTTTACTGAAACACGGTAACGTAATCATTTATATTAGTATTTATGACGATAGCGATAAGATTCATGTCGACGTGTTATACAGCGTTAGTAAGAACATAACATAGCTGTATAGTGTATACAGCGTGTTCTGTTTTTGGACACGCGCCAGACCGAGGATCCTGGGTTAGGTCTTTTTGCTTTACTACAGACGGACAGACGGTAGATCATTGGTATTAGCTTAGAAATCAATGTCTTTTTAACGACTGTCAAATCAATTTGCTAGGAACGTTCCGTCATATTTTATTGGTAGCTTAAAAGTGAAGCTGAGTCATACTGAATCAGCTTTAAAAATAAGGCTACAGATAATAGTGAGATGTGATTAGTATTTAGATTTTAGTTACGACATCATATCCGCTTCAAGCTTCATCTTAATTTTGTAATATGATAAAGTAATTTAATTCATCGAGGACGAATGAAGATGCATCGTGTTTTGAATAAATAAAAAAACAAGACTAAGCTCTGAATTTAGTAACCTTTAAATTGTCAATTAAAAAATATCGCTATGCAAATTGTCGTTTAAATTCACTACGTTTGATATGTAAATACAGAAAAACAGGTAATCATTTTAAAGCTAAAACTTTAAATAAACACATATTACAGATTGCATATCAATATGATATGATATAATAATCATACGATAAGAAAAAGTTAATAATAAGAATTAGAAAAATACATTTTAAATAAATTGATCTTCCTTTGAATTTATGTGTAATAAAGACTTCTTCATACGCGGATAAATGGTTAATATATATTTTTTTTTATTAGGCTAGCAAACGGTTGTATTTATACAGCGGTGCTTAATAATATTATAAAATTACTAACTGTTCTTTGCGACGTCAGCCTTGTCAAATTTCATGTTTCATTAATGTCAAACGTATCGTTAAACGTAAATCTCGTAATGACATGCATTTGTCGACGTCCTATGCTGTTTTTTTTTATCAAAACAATTAATGTAGTGGAATAGACGTGATGACTTAAAAAACACAGAAATACTTTTATAGTATAATATTTAAATTAACATTAAATCACGGATCTCTAATATTTTTACATTAAGGAGAATATTTAATTTAACTATAATGAAAATATGAAAATGAAAATGTCAGACGAGCTAAAACAAAAATAACCATCTGAAGATCGTGTCTGAAGAGCCAGATGAAAAGATTTTAAGAAACATCTCTTTGAAGCATCTCTTTATTCCATTAATCTCACCGCCCTAAGCATTTGAGGATTGAAAACTTCGCGACATAACTTTTATTTTTCTTTTAATTTACAATACAATTTCCTTTGTATATTCTATAACGTCTGGAGTTATATTTTCTTCAATTATTTTAAGACAAAATTCCTAAATTAAACCTTAGTGATTTGTATTAAGAGCACAGACAATCAACAAAGGAAAACCAAGAATATTTCTGATCGACTAATTCATGACTAGCTTTTTAATACTAATATAAATATGAACTTTAAAACTATTTAGTACTAAATATAATGTTTACTATACACTATGTTAGTGTAAATACACGCATAATCTTGTTAAATTAAAACGATATGCAATCAATCAGTTTCGATATTATTTCATTACGTATTAAAACACGTCGTGTAAACACATCACAATATGCCTTACTCATGCCTATAATGAACCCTTCCAATTTCGGATATTATTAAATATTTCAATTTGATTATTCATTATTTATCTATTAAAAATTAAAAAGGTATACAGTATAGTATAGGGTATACAATATACCGTGACATTAGGTAATGATAATTATGTTGTAAATTACAAGTAATAATTAAACATTTGATAATTATAGAAAACTATTTTTTTACACTTTTATAAAGATTTCAGGTGAGGTGTTAAATTATAACGATTACTTGTTCGTGTTATACTTTACGTGAAGTATTTGTAATTTGTATGTATATACATATATGATGTCATTCCGACCAATGTCGGTCACGGCGGTCGGCCGCCGTCTCAGGGAAGACCAGCCATATACACAGGACATTTTATAGTGCACATATCTTTACGTATAGGGAGTACGTTTATATCATTAATACAAATTTATAATTGATATCATTAATATGTTTGTTTTCATTCCTTAGTCATAACTAAGGAATGAAAACAAACATATGAACAAAAAAAATAAATATAAAAATGGTTTCATGTTTAAATGTCTACAAACTAAATATTTGTATTTAATTTAATTTTACAAAACAAATATAAACCAAAAATATACCTAATGCTCAACGGCATTCAAGGCCGTTAAAGTAATTAAATAAAAATTATAAATGAATTCAGGTTCAAAAAATTATATAGAGGTTTATAATATATATTCTTTAACGGCTTAATGGACATCGATTGCAATTCATCAGCGATAAAGATGTACTGAACTATTGACCCGAGACAATTGATCGTTTGATTGAGACGTTCAATATAAAGGTATTCTACACATCACATGCGCGTATGTTTGTTGGCGCCTAAATCATAAAATGACCACGGCCACGCATAGAAACATTGTTAACGGACTTCGTGGATATCGAATCGAAATGTCAGTCTTGTCAAATGTCAAACTGACATTTTTTTTTTTGTATCACTCATATATTCTGTGGTACAAGTATACATACGCAGTAAAATTGTAAACCGTAAGATTATAATCAATCACGCGATATTTTAAACTGTTGAACGACTACAAATTTACAATTTAAAGCATTATATTTCGGTAGAATATACCTAATCGAAGTGAATTTCAGTTAAATTGAAAAAACTCTTTTTTTTACCCAGTTGAAACCTTCCGAAAGGTACCCGACCCCTGGGGGAGAGAAAGCGGATTCTGTGGGATGCTCGGCACCTCGTCACGGATTGGATAAAAATCTAACCTAACCAGTGACCTACCGCACTATACCGATGATAGATCGCTTCAAACAAACCTGATAGTATTAAGTATAAATGTTGTGTGTAAACGGCAATACGGATCTATTATATTACTATAATTATATTTAGGCCCTAACAATATTGCTTCAAGGTTGAATACTCATAAACAATAGAAAATAACTCAAGTCTCCACCTTTGTATCTTACACATAAATTAACTTAAGGATATAAATAAGTCACGTCGAGCCAGAATTGAACGGATTTGAATGATATTTGTCAAAGATATAGATAACCCGAATAATATGTTCCTAACACCTGTAACCTGGAGGAGGATCGGATGAACTGTTTGGATGGGCCACTATTCTGTAACTTACTTTGGTCTTTCCATCTTGTCAAGCGTTCAACCCAACTCCATGTTAATTCCTAGCATGGAATCATCATCCTTTGTGACGTTTGTTTTTTACATTGTTAGATATTATTAAAATATATAGTTAGTGTAATTAGGTTACGAGGTTGCAGATTCCGAGATCAAAGCTATTAAGTTTTTTAAAGATGTTGGTAGTTCTAACATTGCTTTCCTCCGAAAAGTCCGTAAAACTTTTCGTTTGCGGCTCAAACAAGTCATGATTAATACCCATACCTACCCAAGAGAGTATAAAAGAGATTTTGCGCAAAACTGAAGCACTATAACATATCTTGCGCAGTTAGAGAACAGGCACTGTGACCAAAATCGGTCAAGATATAATCATCAAAAATAAATAGTATATATATTCAATTAGGAATAATTAACATTAATTCCGTTATGGACTGGACGTCGGCTAGCTTTGATTAGTCATTCAAATGCAAATTAGCCCTTATTAACGGAATACATTAACATCGGTAATGATTAATAGACGATATAAAAATAAATTGTGTGGAAATAATGAAATTAATTATTATAATTTTTTTTTTTATAATTGAAAGCAGAGGTTGCACCACATTAATCTTCAGTTAAAATCAGGCACAAGACAAGCATCAAACAACTTGCATATACTTAATTTATTTTCAGAATATTCATTGCCGAAGAAACAACATATTTCATATATTTTTTTAACACTTGCTTGCACTCCAATTAACAAAACATATACACAATAAATGATTGAATATACAAAGTTGCATTAGTGCAATATAGTATGGTCTGTTGACATGCTGGTTACTGCCGTATAATTACTTATACATCCACCAATCCGCATTGGAGTAGCGTGGTGGAATTAGCTAAAAACCTTGTCCTCAAAGGGAGAAAATGAAAATGTCCCACTGCTTATATAAGGAAGAAGGTTTATAGACGGAACCCTACCTTATATAAGCAGTGGGACATTCAGGCTTGCTTTTAAAATTCTTCACTGTTTAAGCATAATTCCGTTGGACTATGTCATTTAAAGCACAGTGTGATTTTTACAAGCTTGTAATTTAACTTAACCTGTTAATAGTGGATCTTATTTATTTATATTTTATTCTTTGCTTAAGTCGTTTTTAAGTGCAATATGATTATTAACTTGACGGTATTTTAGGAACTGTGAAAAACTATTAATTATCTGTTTTTAAAATTTTTTTGGGTCTGTATTAACTTCACCCCCGCCATCTTATATAAAACTAAACACCTGAATAATATAGTAGTAGCAGTTGCCAACAATACGTGTGATTGATACATTAATGTATGTATAGATACGTGTATGATACAAGCACTAGAATTCCTACCCTATGAGTCTAACGCCACGACGGCGCCGATAATGGCAGGAAGGTGGGCGAAGAAACGCCCCAGAAAGTCTATCGACTGTACAAAACATATGTACCTACATACATATACGTTTAAATATTAATATTGGCATATACTTTTCTAATTTATTTATTTAACAGGTACTATACCAGTGGGTATTTATAGATAAAACAAGAACGTGGCAAAAAAAAAAGTTACGTATGTTTTTTATGATTTAGGTGCAAATGGTCAACACTGCCCATAGACAATGGCGCTGTGAGAAATATTAACCATTTCTTACATCGCTAATGCGCCACCAACCTTGGGAACTAAGATGTGCCCCTTGTGTCTGTAGTGGCACTGACTCTCTCACCCTTCAAACCGAAACACAACAATACTAAATACTATTCTTTGGCGGTAGAATTTATGATGATTTGTTGGTACCTACACAGACTGGCTTGCACAAAGCCCTACCACCAAGTATGATACAAGCAAGTAAAATAAAATATATCTTCTAACAAACATACGAAAGAAAAAGATAATTAAGGCAGATAGATAGACACGTTCAATTGTATAAAATCTAAATTGCAATATACTTACTTACTCGGTGATTTGCGACTAAAAATTATACCGTATTAAACGTTACAGTCGACCCCGAGGGTAGGAGCTCTCTTAATATATATAATTGTTCTATAAATAAGTAACAGTTGATTTCGACGATTTTTTTTGTGTGTATTTTAATGGGTGGTGATGCCAGGACTCGCCAGGTGGTACTGCGATCGCAAAGTAAATAAAATTCTTATTTTATCCGGACGAAGTAGAGGTGGACAGCTAGTATATATAACATTTTCTTAAAACATGAACTATGTAACAAAATTATGTTTTTTTCAAATCGGACTTAGAGGTTTAACTGCGCGTCCAACCAATTTTATTAGCTTATAAATATAACTCTGATTTTGTAATACATAAAAGCGACATAAAATACATAATATTTCATTGAAACTAAGGAAAGTTTCAATTAAATTATTAAAAGTAAAACATCCTGTAAAATATACTTTTTCAAAGTCCACAAAGTATTACTTGAACATAGTGCAGACATCCTGCTCAGTGGAGCGAACGCGGTCTGGCATTTACCCAACTTATGAACACCATTTTTCTTTCAATTTTATATAATTAATCTATCTATTTATTTTAGACACTCAAGAACAATACCACAGAACAAGATCTTGAAAATTCAGGAAGTGACATGTTAATTTGATATTAATAACAATTCAAGCAACAAAATGGTGAATCACTAAATGGTTGTCCACATTAAATTAGGGAGATACAAAATGAGTTCGAAGCAGCGTGTGATCCTGTCAAAATTTACTACGATTGGACTCGTGAAGTGTTCAATACGGTGAAACGCCATTTTAATACGTGAATCCTTTAAACTATACAATTAAACGTCAAATTCTTACTTTCTAACGGTCATTACACGGTCGTCTTCTGCGGTGAGTTTCAAGTTTCTTCTTACAGAATAGCACTTTGGAACGTTTTTGTCATATGGAGACGTTAAATATCAATGCTTTTATAAACTTGACGAAATACTTATATAAAATAAAAAATACATTTTGCTCAATTTTATAATTTTAGCGTGACTATCTTCACGAAAGACTTGTATCGGTATATACAGATTAAATATAAAATATTGGATAACTTAATGTATTCCAACAAAAAACTGACAAAACTGAAAAAACGACTCTGCTGGATAAACTAATAGATTCATCGAATACATCATTTCAATATGTGAGACATACAGAAAATTAAAAAAAAAATACAATAGAAAAAGGTTTTACTATTGATTAACCGACTCCAAAAAAAAATTGGGAGGAATTTGCATATAATTGTAATTAGATAGATATTAAATTAGTTTATTCATTATTATATACAATAATTTGGTTTAGTTTAGTAAGAAATAATGAGTTATAGGTTTCTGTAGAAAATCACACGTAAAACTGCTGTTAATATTTGTTACAATAAATTCAAAATAAATAATATCACCAACGGCCGACGTATATCTATTATAACCTAAGCAACATGTGACACAAACAACTATTTCATCATACTAATGGATAAATATTTGATCGCTTACCCTTACAGATGAATAAACTATTACATTTTAACGATATTAATTCTTATCCTTATAATATAAAGTCTAAATTAGCTGAACGATTGTAATATTACGACCCCTTAGTAAGTCAGTGAGGCATACATAGGGTATTAGCCCTCTACGTAAAGACAGATCGATATTTTTCCCTAAATATGTAATTAGAGAGAAACCTCCCAAAAAGGTCATAATGCATATATATATTTTATATTTGGATAGAATCCAGTTACTGGCAACATTGACCTTGCCTAAATTCATTTATCGATTCCCTTTTGTTGCCAAACTGGCAACATATCTACCAAAAACATATTCGTTGTATCTATTTGAATGATCTGTAAATTTTTTGTGATTGATGATAAGAATTTGCTTTTTAAAAAGCATAAGGTTCTTAAATACTTTGTAATTTATTTAATGTTAGGTATAGCCGCTCTCGCTGGGAAAACGCATTACCCCACGTGACGTGGGGGTTATGTGGGACTCGCCGGTGCCCAGGATGATACTATTGCGCCCTTGTACACCGGAATACCCACTAAAGAACCAGCGGTACCCTCTCCATCTTTTTAGACGGTGGAAGAAGGTAGAAAGCCCTGAATATTAACCGAAGTTTGGGAATTCAAACAAAAATTCTCATGTGCTTATAATTCGTATTATGCTCAGCGGTGAAGGAAAACATTGAGGGTTACCGTAGGGTAACGTAGCACGTAGGTGCATCGGATGAAAAATTCCACACGTGTGCCCACCAATCCGCATTGGAGCAGCGTGGTAGAGTAAACTCCTACGCTTCTCAAAGAGGAAAAGAGACAATTCTCATGACGGTTGGTTATGTGTGTATAAATATAGTTAAGGGCATAGTCATAGTCGATTTTCTGTAGCGACATCTAGCGACAAGTTACAATAAAATCTATAACATAAAAAGATTTAAAAATACCTACATTGTGTCCGTCTGTGTTTGGTAATGGTCAAATAGTGTCGAAGTTAAGTCAGTTAGTTAATTAATCTGAAACAAATATACCAACATCAATTTTATACATAAAAACTAATATTATTATAAGGTTAACTACGCTACTAAAATCGCAATTAAATTAGCTTTTACGATATTAATATAATAATATTTAAAAGAAAAACAACTTTAATTTACTACAGTATTTTTTTACAATGGCATTTAAAGTTCCCTAATTAATTTATTTAATTCGTGCATTATTTGGTTTTAAATTTACGGTACCCCTCATTTCATTCACATTTAATTTTATCAACGAATGTGCAATTATTATTAAAATGATTATAAATAAGTGGTAATAAAAATCTAAATACATATAGTTAAAATTCATTTATTGTATATTTTTCTTTATAATATGTAGCAGTCATAATTAATATAGGCAGACGATATGAAGCATTGTTATAAGAAATATTTTATTTATTATTACATAAGTTCAGTTCAAACGTGATTAAATAGTTCCTCCGACGCGTACTAGATGTCGCTGCATCGAAAAAATTCAAGCTATGGTTTGGTTCGCGCACGACGATATAGTATGCAAAAATTGAGTCATAAATTCGTCCGACCTCACAAGGTCGCGGGTTCGATTCCTGTATTTTTGACGTGAACTTGTACTTGTTTAGTGCAAAATCACATAGTACTTAGCTAATTGTATATATCTCAGTCAATTTAAAAAATTGCCAGTTCACAAGATATGTCACGCCCCTTCGATTATATAGATATCCCAGGACATAAATGTTGAATGTTGATGATTTATTAAATTATTGGTTTGGCAACTAAGTGATTGCCGATTTTATAGGTAGGTAGACTTTACATTTTCTTTTGCTTTCTTAACGTGATCAAAACATCGAAACCTACATTTTTTCGTATTGTTTGGATTTCTACCTTTAATTTAGTAAAAAACCTATATCGATTAGTGCTTTAGTTTTGTTCTTATCCCAATTAATAAATGGAAGAACAGGACGTGCACTTCAGACATATTTTATTGTATTACTTCCGAAAAGACAAGAACGCATAGCAAGCACAAAATAAGTTATATGCCATATATGGAAATTAAGCCTTGAAAGAAAGGAAGTGTCAAAAGTTTGCCAGATTTCGTTCTGGTGATTTTTCATTGAAAAATGCTCAACGATCTGGCCGGCCAGTCAAAGTTAATGCAACCCATATCAAGGCCATTACTGATTCAGATCGTCATAGTACAACACGTGATATTGCAGAGAAGCTCAATGTATCGCAACATGCATCGAAAAATGCTTGATTATGGCAAAAAACTCGATTTGAATTTTCCTTCTTATTTGAAATCGACAATCACTTAGTTGCCAACCATATATTTTAAAAATAATATTAGTCTCAATCAAACCTTAAAGTTTTATAATAAATACAACCATTTAATTAGTCAGCCTATTAAACCATATTATAATTTATAACATACCTACTTCCGTTTGGGCCAAAAATTAGTAGAACTATTTTAATTCCCTGAGTTTTATGGCTTTTCGGCACTCGTAGATTTAATACAATTGATTGTGCCTAACAAAGTAAAAGTAGGTATTTTTGTAGCGTATTTTTTTGTCACCAGCGCCCACTAGATACCGCTTAAAAAATCACAATCTTTTGTTTGAATCACGTAAGCGTTAGCTAGTTGTAGTCCATCAATAAATCTTATATTAGTAATATTATAAATACAAAGTTTTGTATCTTTAGTTTCGCTATTTGTATCAAACTTTCCTGCGGACGGATTTTAATAAAGTTTAGTATACTAATCGATTCTGCCATAGAATACATAACACACTTACTTATTTAATAATTCATTTAATAAACCCCAATTTGCGTCAAACGAAGCGGAACAGTTCAGAATAATTTAGTACTATGTTAATTTATTATGGACACAGGTGACCCAGTGATTGGAACACCGAATATTGCACGTTAATTGCTTAATTAGTGTTTGTAACTCGTCTCGTAATAGTGAACAACATGATAACACGCTTATCCACCAACCCGCACCGGAGAAGATTTATGGAATAACCTCCGAACCTTCAATGAAAGTCTTTAGTTCCGTAAAGATATTTTATCTACATTTCTTTTCATTATTATTTCTTGTACCTTATTATTGTACTCAATATATATATTTAAACCCGTTAACGTGTTCAAATCAAATGTATTTTATTCAAGTAAACTTTACAATGAAGCGGTTTTTTAATGTTCAATATTTAAACACTAACACTGAAAGCTGACTCTAACGAGAGAAGCTAGCATAGTTGCTGTTTTACTGTTATTCATAATTAGTGTTCAATCAGTCCTGTGATGGAACCCGAGTTATCTATATATAGCTAATATTACACGACTATCATGTCAATTTAAATTCGAGAATAATTTATATATATATGTCGGAGGAGCTGGATGCCGAACTGTTGGGTTCGGGGATTGATCCGACATTCGGAAGACTATGTGGGCGTGCAATGGAGATACTCACAAAATAAAACGTATTTAATATCATCTAATCACTGTATTAATTGATTCAATAATCGTACACCACAAAAATATCAAAGGATTACAATAATTCATCTCGATTAAGAGCAAATGGGTTTGCAAGCAACCATCGCATTCGAGTCGCCTGTCAAAACATAACGACCCGCGTTGCTATGACACAACTCCATTCGGGATGACCCGCTCTTAAAAGTAAATCAGCCATCAAACATTATTGCCAATTACTCGATTCATTAATTATCCAAATTTATTTTATATATATATAATAAATTATTCTTGCTATTCTGTAAGAACTCTAATCTCACTTGCAAAAAATTTACAACTGACTTTCGATGATACGCTATAATGACGCGTGAATCCTTTAAATGCCAATAATTATTTATTGTAGTCAATATGTGAATTTCGAGTTTGTCGTTGCAGTAGAGATATTCTGAAAGAAGAAACTCGATACACGTATCACCGTCAGTTGTCAAGATTTCACGAGTGAGATACGAATTGAATTACAGAATCGCACAGCAGTTACACGCTGCTAAAAAGACGATACAGTCTCTAGTCTAATTATTTTGTTCAACGTATCATTCGTTTGCAAAAACTTAACTACGGATAATAAATAATTGATGTTCTTTTATAAATTTATAAAAGAATTTATAACGTGGCTTGTAATACCCGATTGCAATAGTCGTAATCGAATAATGTTTCAATAGCGCGAGGTAATCCTCTATAGTTTATGGAATTTAACTTTTTTTCCATTTTTAATTATATTGCAGCAGCGTTCATTAAAGTTCATTCGGTATATAATTGAGATGGTTCAGTATAAATATATCGAAAACTATTTTTAATAAGGGTTTTGAAAAAAAGATTTCTTTGGGCGTTGCGAGTTAAATTTAAATGTCGAATTTATAAGCAAGATTTTATAATATTTATTTTCTTTCTCACGCAGTTAAGTTTCTCCGTGATAGGAAGTATCATTAACCTTATGCTATTTTTTCGCCTTGGTGAAGTCTGTATCGTCATGTTGAATTATTATTTTTTCCCAGAAAAATAGCGCCGAAGTCTTTATCTTGAGACTTCAGACTTCATTGGTTTAAATGTGTGATGACAAAAAGACAGACGTAGTAACCAAGACATTTGCCATATTTGTATATGCTACCATCTTAAATTAACGCGGCTATAACCGAGAGCTAGTAAAAATACACTTGGTTGATGTTTTGACAAAAGCGTTTCATGAACAGACAGCGGTTACTTTTATTATTTGTATAAATTCGGTGTTCGCTTACATCATCTCAATTTTAGAGAGTGTAAAATAAAAGGTATAACGTCGGTGCTCTCAGCTCGCATAAACCTTCGATTTCCTTAACTGTCTTGTCTGATTCCGTCGCTGTTCCTGGACCGTTTCCAAAATACGTCACGAGCTGTAAGTAAACATTTAGTCGCCATTACTTATGACGGGTGTTTTAGTACTTTTAAACTCAATATTATATTTTAGGTAGCTACTGTCATAGTGAATGCACTGAGAGAGTTTCTATGGCGACCTTTATATTTACATTTTTCATACTCATAGTTATAGGACATTATTCAAAAACTGCGTACGTCCTATACTTACCTGGTCGAGTCCAACTCTAACCTTAGTGTATTCTGATATAAAACATCTAACAGAACAATATAGTATGCACTGTCGCAGGTTGTCCGTAGTACATACATAACACCATTTTCCATGAAGACTTCTGAATTGATTTGATCTCCAAACACCTCAATGAACTGGCAAATTGTACAAGCCGGCACTTATACAGGCAGAGGAAACACAAGGCTTCCTGAACACAGGCTGTCTGTCCTCAAAGACAAAAGCATACTGGCCAACCGACACGACATCCGAGGTGGTTTTTTCTTAGGAGTCACCCTTAGACCGTTAGTCTTGCTGTGCACTAACTTAGTCGAGAAAAGGGGAGCTCTCCTGTTCTGCTGTTTACTGGCGTTGTCACTGCCAGTAAACAGCAGTACAAAATACAGTGAAACGAAAACATTTTTAGTTGCCTCTCTTGTTAGTGTACACGCGTCTTTACAATTAAGTGTTGCCACCAAGTACTAGATTATGTCCAGAACCGTCGCGACGTAGTGCAATAAAACTGCATTTTTATATACTTTTTCGGTATCATTGTTATTCTTTGCAGAGATTTATTAGTCTGTTTGTCTGTTTAGTATTCTTTCTTCAAGAAGGTTGTATCTAGTTGATAAAATACGTATAGCCTTTTTTATAATTCGTTTTGGTACATATGACTGGACGACTTTCTGATTTAAAGAAGAGTTCACTAAACTATCAATAAGGGCGTAAATGGTTTTTTTTTAATTTAATAATACATTACTGTGATTCTTCGATAAAAATTACTTTCACAAAAACTAATGTATGCATGGATTTTTATATGCATTCTTATTTTGTTTTTAAGACACGTTCACTTGGGAAAGTACAAAATGATGTATATAATATATTATGTTAAATATTTTCCAACAATAGAGAACGGAAATAAATGTATTCAAAAGATTTATTTTAGAACGACTGAATGAATGGAATCCAATTTATATTTTACAACTGGCGCATATCTTTTTTACATTCTAAGCACAAACGCCGCTGGAATTAAACCGGAATTTTCAAGTTAAACTACACTTTACATTCTGAATGGTTCGTTAAACACTACATATGTGATAACTAAATATGCAGATAGGCTTATGTGTTTCAGTTGAAATTTGCTTCATAGTACGTTTTTCCAATAAAAAAGTTTATTTGATTCCCTTTTTATAGATAGGGATTTTTTTAAGGTTCGTTATTCCTCGTTTATATTTCACAGCTAAGGAAGCTTCTATGATGGAGAAGATTTGGTGGATGGTGAATGGTGGATATACATGTGGCAGAATGTTATCTGACATGTGCTCGTAAAGTTTTCTTAAGCGCCGAGGACATGTTTAATTGTTTATGTTCACAAATTAAGAAACGTCAGTAGCGCCCAAATTTCATCGGCCCTCCTCTGAACTATGACATCTCTAAAACCATAAACCTAATGTATAAATTTAATTTTATTGAAATCTATTATTAATTGAAAGGCGCAAAATCCAGCAAACGTACAAATAAGTGAAACTTAAAAATATAAAATCAAAGTTTTCATAATCTAATTAAGCCTTCAAGATAGGGAATGAGGTAAGGTTGAAATTAATTAAAAGAAAGAAAATAATCTTTTGATTTAAGCTAAACGCTGTAAATTTACATACTAAATAAACGTGACAACGAACGTCAGAAATCCAAACAAGTTTATGAATATTTATGGAGTA
Organism: Vanessa tameamea; assembly: GCF_037043105.1. NCBI lineage: Eukaryota > Metazoa > Arthropoda > Insecta > Lepidoptera > Nymphalidae > Vanessa > Vanessa tameamea. The sequence goes on from NC_087323.1 coordinate 9,569,091, forward strand.
ATCTGTAAAGGTTTTCGTAAACTGACATAATTATGCTTGAGCTATTGTATTACAATATAAGTTTTTAAACGTAAACTTTTTTTTTAATATTCATTTCACGTACTGGCAACATGAGACGTCTGGTCATAAATTGACAAAAACTATAAAAAAGTTTGAATAACGATGTAAAGCTTTTTATAGTAACTTACATGAAGGAGATAGAAAATCTAGAAAAATGTTAATGGCTAAAAAAGGTTTTATGTTGTTGATATTTTGTGCAGGCTGCGCTTATGAAGTAACACCCCACTCTTAACTTATCATTCCTTTTACCATCAATCAGCAATAGTTTGTATTGTTTTTTTATAAATCAAAGCATAAGTGAGCCAGAGTAATTACGAACACACGCACACGTACACGGACATAACAGCTTGGTATCCATAGTTGGCGGCGTATTGGCGATGGTGACTACTTAATACTTACTGTAGGCGGTCTTACAAATTTTTATACAAATAAATGATTTAAAAAAAATGAAGGAATTATTCACATTCTTTTGACAAAAATAATTATATTTATTTCAAATAAATTATTTTTATTTTTCACATCATTCTCGCCAGTTAACTCTTCAATATCGAATACATAGTATATGTACGTTCAACGTTCAAGCAATCTTAGCTATAAAGATAAAAATAAACAAGTCCGCGGCTGAATATTAAAAGCACTATGTAAATATCGATCCATAGAATGTAACGCGGCACGTCCTGTAGGATATCGCCGGCTCGTAGTCGGTTAGTTCGCTTCCGTGCCGCAACGAGCGTATACGTCGCTTTCCGAGTTCGAATTTTAAAATAAATTGTAAAGGGCCGTACGTTCGGAAACGCGTTTTTAATCGACTGTGTAAACCGGACTTTAAGCAGTGCTTATAATATCTGTGATTTTTCGCGCTCTTTTTAATGACTATAAATACTTTTTGGTGTAATGACAAGTGGTAATATTATTAAGTGGGTAACGATAATAGTGTTAATCGTTACGCTTAACACTGTGGATGTTATTCGATACGGAAGCCATTTATATTATTATTGATTGTTGCGATAACAATGTAATTTGTTAAAAGAAAACATATTTAGTAGATTAAGAAATATGCTAATGAAAACGAATATACAAAACGAAAATTTTTAATCTGACTTATAACTTTAAATATTTTTTTTTATAAAAAAAGACTGTTTAAGGTATATATGTACTTCAACTACTCTGTTTTAGTTACCGTCTATGCATAATTAATCGCATAAAAAATATTTTCAATCACGTAGGTAGTTAAGTTATGTTAATTCTTCAATAATATAGGTCCGTAAATATTTGTCTAAATTCATAGTCATTAAATTTATGCTATTTAAACAATTTGTCATTTCATTTCCTAAAGAGAATTTAACAAAATATTCACGTGGTTGAATTATCAGCTTTAAATAAATGATTAATTTATATATCGTATTAAAATGTAAACAAAAAATTAAAATGTCCCGTACTGAACGTCATAAATCATTTTAATGGTGTTTAATATTTTGTTAAATAAACCCGAGTAACATGGGTTTTCACTATCTCTGATTTATTATCTGTGGGAATATGGCGCAGTAAATCCGACTTAGTAAGTTAATTAGAACTTGAGATGTGAACACGGACTCGGGTGAAGTTGAATTAGAAGTAGATAATGTTTGCAGCTAGTAAATTAAATTCTCCTCTTATCTTCATTTACGTCTTTCATGGTTGCAAGTGCAGCCATGTGGCAAATTTGTCCCATTTTTGTTACTGAACTTATTTTCAAAATATCTCATGTCCTTTTAAGCTACTAAAAGAAATATCTTATAATGAGGTAAATTTTTTTATTTTATTTTAAATCTATTTTCCTTAATATGAAAGGATATTATTTTTTAAACATTTTATAAAGAAATTCTTTTAATACATTTCAGCTAACAATACAGATTATGAAATGAGAATACGTAATATGTAAATAAGTAATTTAAATAATTTTATTATAAAACGATTAAATTCTAAAAACATTACATAACAAAGCATTTAATACACTACTACTTAGTGTTGCTATAGAAACCGTGGAAACAGTAAAATTACTAAGTCTTGATACTTTAGAATAAGCTTATTCGTGCATCTTAATACAAATATGTATTTGATTAAAATATAAAGATTAATTATATGGGGTATATAAAAGATGACTCGGTATAAAATCGATATTTTTAAATAGCTACCAACATTTTTTAAGCGGTAAAAGCGTTGGTAAAACTTTTCTCATTACGGCCGGATGCGTAACGTATACTTCAGTAAACCACGACAGGGTTGATTGAAAAATAAATAAAGGATAAACTGATTCTGTGCTTGAACATTGTGATTTATTTAATCCATGTTTTAAAAGGTTATGAACACAAATTTCTTTATATTTTTTTTTATTAGGGTCTGCCTAAGATATCTTCATACATCCTAAAATAATTATTATTTATAACTATTTGTATGTTCACTGGTACTATTCATCAGTAATATTTCAGAAACTATCAATATTTTCAGGTAGATATTAGATAACTTGATCTTCCTCTGTTTCTCATCCTTTGATCAAGTGATAAATTAAATTATGCTTAAACCAAAAAAATTAGCGCGGTATTTTCATCTTGCAATAATGACGCACTTCCTTGGAGTTTCAATTGAAACTTTCGGCCTAACAATATGAATTTACAAAACGGTGATGGAAATGTTCTTAAACAACAGCCTGAGTTTAAAGGCTTAACTTAGTACAATAATTCGCCATTATCATTAATCTCTTTAGCCTCCTTAAAAATATATATATTTAAAACACTTTCTAAGTGGTCGTTTACGTTTAGGATCACCTGTGCAGAATTTTATGCTTCTAAACTCAGTTGAATGTCAGTCAATCACTGTCAGTCAGTACAAAGTACATTTTAATTAATAACTTATTTAATATTATTCGATCACGCTCTTACGGTTTAAAGGTTTGTAACAAATGTGGGCTTTATCACTTCATTTTGTCGTTAATAAGGACAAACCTCCTTAGTCATAATTTATTACTTTTCTTTAAAAAATAATATGATATTTGTTTTGGTTTAGTATTTATCAGCATTTTTGTACTGGCGAACAAACTCTAAACCGACTTGGAACTTGCTGAGCTCTGCAACTCAATTTGTATACTCATAGAATAACTTAATAGATCTTATCGCATTACGTATTATATAACGAAACAATGAGATCGTAACGTCCATACAAACTGATTCCAAATAAAGGGACGACCTAAAAAAAGCTACATCCGAGTTATCTAATTGTGATTCGTGTTAAACTTTGATCTATTCTTAACGCCAAATGGGACATGTTTCTTAAACAAGGATTGATTGACGTTACACAAATAAACAACTATTAAGTATGTAATTTGTTATTGGAAAAAAAAAAATAAACATAAATCCGTGGGTGGTATCATTGTTAGCTAATTAATTAATTAACTGTATTAATTTGATGATTCAACGAATTTTCCGTATGTGATTCTTTGTATTATATTGACGTCTGATTCATCATGATTTTACTTTGTGTAAAGAAAGTGTGTAAGAGAGTGTCAATGGAAGGAGTTTTTATTAAATAAATAATTAATCATATTAATTTGATAATTCAACGAATTGGATATAATTGAAGACGTGATTTAACGTTGCGTAAAGAAGATTACAAAGAGAGTATAAAGGAAAAGAGATTTGGAAATAAAAATTATGGAAGTCGATCATCGATCTCCAAATTTTAAAAGTCATATTTTAGCGCAATGTCTAAACCATAGATAACCGTGGGATAAACAAAGTACATTTGATATTTATTGTGGATTTCAAACATCGTTTTCATATTGTTGTGAATATGTCTAACTAGTTAAAAAGTAGTAATTTACTTCCTTAAATATTCGATAATTTGCAAGAAAGCATATATGAGTAGGGTAGGGAATGTTATGTGCCGGATAACCTAACAGTATTTATATATTACGTATAAAGTATGCTAAGAGATAAACTGGACGTAAGAGTAATAGCCCAGCCGAGATGGCCCAGTGGTTAGAACGCGTGCATCTTAACCGATGATTTGGGGTTCAAACCCAGGCAGGCACCACTGAATTTTCATGAGCTTAATTTGTGTTTATAATTCATCTCGTGCTCGGCGGTGAAGGAAAACATCCCGAGGAAACCTACATGTGTCTAATTTCAACGAAATTCCGCCACATGTGTATTCCACCAACCAACATTGGATTAGCGTGGTGGAATATGCTCCAAAACCTTCTCCTCAAATGGAGAGGAGGCCTTAGTCCAGCAGTGGGAAATTTATAGGCTGCTAATGTAATGTAAAAATGTAAAGAGTAATTGGGATAGTATTTGATAAATGATTTAATTCGTATTCAAATAATTATATAGATCGTTGAACACTTGCAAAGTCGAATATTAAATAAATAAATAATTGTCATTTCTCTTCTTTTGAGCCTTTTCCACATACGAAACGACAACCATTTTTTCGGTAATTCTTATCTGTATTAAACATGGAATGATTAGATTTATGAATAAAATAATATTTCAAATACATACAGTACAATTTACGTACGTGTAACGTACGCATTCTAATAAACATATCTACCTGATAATTTTCACTGCAAAATATTTAATCAACGAAATTTAAAAGTCGAATATCGAAATAACTTAAACATTCAAGCTGAAAAATAATTAAAAAATATAATACACAGAGTTCAATAGCGAGTACCGACATCCGGACCAAATTTAACGAAGCGTTCATTAATGAACGAATGAATAAAAACAAGAAACATCAATACATAGATATGTATGTGCTGAATGTTTTATACTGGCTACTAAAATTAACACATCACTAGCATAAAAATACTTTTTATATTGAGTACGCTTTCAGTCGGTGATATAGTGTTTACGTTTAAAAACGTAAATATCATAAACATCTCATCTTTACAGCTCGCTTCCTCACGCTTTCATTACAAAATTAACTTGCCGGTACTTATGAAATAAATAAGGAAGCATCTAACTAAACTACTCTTCATTGCTGGCAACGGTTTAATTAGAGAACTTGGTAATGAACGAACTTGTGTGTCGCCACACTGTTTACACTTGACCGCAAATTAAAATTAATGGATATCGTTTCAAAGCTTTCGACATATCAAAATGTATTAGGAATGGTGTAACAGAGCAATAAGGAATAAGGACTTTTATGGATATTGTTCATAACAAATAAATGCGTACATAATTTCTTTTTATAAAACAAATATTATAACCTTCTAACATAACCAGTCTTTCTGATATTTTTTTTAATTACCTAATTAGGTAATCTGTCAAGGGATTAAATTAATATTATTATTATGACAATCGCTTACTTTAATCATATTTAAGCAAGATTCAGTTACGATTAGATAGTTTTTTCAGTCTGCGTACATAAAAATATCTCGATTCTGTTTTTTTCAAAGCTTTTCTTTAATGTTATCATATAATACTTTTAGCGACAGCAATATTTCAGAAACTTGTTAAATAAAGATTTATTTCCTCGTATGGCTCAATGTATACGTAAATGATGTTCTCGTTTATGAACTTATATCTTAAATTACAATACAGTAAAGTATTAGTTGACCCAATGCAGGTCTCTTCTTTTGAGATAAAGATTTGAAGCTAATTCCAACGCGCTACTTGCTGGTTGCTGGATACACATGTGGCAGAATTTCATTGAAATTAGACACCTGCTGATTACGTCATGACGTTTTGCATCCTAAATTATAAACACAAATTAAGTACTTGGAAATTCGATGGTGGTTACTTGGGTTTTAACACGCAATCATCGTGTATGATGCACGCCTTTTCGACTCTCTTACTACAATATGTACTGTTTTAAAAAAACGTTTCTATTCTTTACTTACCTACGACTCATTTACTAAAAGTACGTAAAATACATATAAAACCTATTTTTACTAATTCAAATTTACTATTGAAAATAAACCATAACGCACAATGGATTATTTTCAACTTGCCCTGAAATTAAGTTTGATTCATGCTTATTTTATTGTCCATTTCAAAGTTTCCTCTTCACGGTGTCTATCATTTATTTTTCCATGTTCCCCGTCTAAGTGTTACCCGATATAGAAAGTTCTGGATATTCGTGGCGTCCCCTCGTGTCGTGAGTCAGGCAAATTACAGCGTTTGTGATTAATGCGATCTATTCCTGGGTATTCCTTCAACGGGAAGTTTTCATTGTTCTTCGCATGAACTTATATTGCAAAAAACATATTATACAATTTATTTATTTTATACAAAACAGTGACATAGTGGCTGGTGATAGACTTTCTTGAACTGAAAAATAAAACAATAAACTGTTACGTACCAGTGATATCAGTGTAAAAATAATTGTGACCTTTATAATGTATCGACGATTTAATGTATAGTGTTGGATATAAAGCAGTCAAAATGTCATACAAACATATATACGCGGCAATATGTGAGTATCCCGCTTTAAAAATATGAACATCCTTATTCTATTTAATAAATACTCGTCAGGAATAAGGACTCAAATTGTAAAGCTAATTCAGCTTTTGTCTTAGTAATGTAATTCAAAGGATATATTATGGACAGTTAATAATATATGTTAATGTGTGTAATGTTATTGAACCTGATATCTAAGTCAGTTTGCGGTTACTTTGGTATGTTATCGCCTTGATTATTATCCTCAACGATCGTAACTATATATTAATATACTACGATTGATGATTGATAAATATATTTCTGCGGTTTTCTTTGATGTATATATTATATTTCAAAAAGGAAATATAATAATAATTATTATTTTGTTTTTATAAACATTTTTATTTGTGTATACAAAAATTGTGTATGTAACAATGTTTTACTAGCAATTTATTTAATTTTTTTACAATTTACAACATTTTTTTTATATTAAATTTTAATCGAACTTATAAATTAACAATTAAATACCTAAATTAAATGGTCTGAGTAAACTACAATAATATTAGACACGTCAATATTTATTATAAGTTATAAATATTAAAATTTCGTGTGTTCCAGGTCCGCGCCATGGAGCAGCGGCTGTGCGAGTGGCCGGCTGGCGCTGAAGGGGCGCCGAAGGCCATCACGCGACTTGAAGGTCAAATTGAAGAACAGGTATATTAAATACTTCCATAACTATTTAAATCCTACCTATCAGTAATTTTTCCACCTCTGTGCTCGTAATTTTTTATCTTTCACGGTCGAATCAATAAAAAAGTATAGAATTTGAAAGTTTAAACACTCTATTCGCTATGGTCCTGCGTCTTTACTATTACCTGTCTTATCTTATTGGATTGTAGTCCAATCGCATTGTGAGCGTGAGAGAATAGAGAATGCTCTGTGGCTGGCATCATTCAGAAGGACATCATTAATTCTAGTCTGCCAGTGTTATATCAGTTACAAGAGACATAACATCTAAATCATTTGGTTGGTTGAGTGAAGTTTTTTTTTTACTTCAAACAATTAAGCACGTGATCATATTTAAAAAAAAAAAGACTTGCTGGTTCGCTATCTATAAATAAATAAATATATATATATATATATACTTATCATATAAAGCCTGCATAATATGTGATCAATAACATTGTGTTTGTAAGAAAACGGATTTTCCGTTGTATTTATTATTTAATCTATTCTACTGTTACTGACCTTTAGGGAACCGTTTTGTTAACTAGTCTTAGCCCTTCCTACCCTTGAGACTTATTATGGAATTAGCTACATAGTTGTGCTTTGTTATTACTACAATTACAAGCCCAGTATGTATATAATATAGCGATATATGTAGTGTAAAAAATCTGAATTAATAATAATTTACGTACCAAATTGAAAAGTCAAATTTTTAAATTTTTAAATAATTGTTTTAGAAGCAGTTAGCGTTTTAAATAAAATTTAGAAAGAACAAAACGCAAAAGTAAAACCACTCTTAATCAAAATTCTTGAACACAAAATTGACCTTAGATTTTTTCTCCCACCTCACATAAAGAGGTTTCACTTTAAGACAAACACTTATTTTTTATAAACATTTTAAAAATTATGTGTAAATGTGACTATAAAAAAACCCAATTACGATTTTGTATGTTATCACATCCCTTTTACGTCATGGCGTCAGCGTCATCGAAACTCGAAAGCTCATCAAACGTCACTATATACGCGTAACATAGCGGACTTTATGACACAAGTGTGTATTGTGACGTTTATCTGTTTATATTGTATATGCTGTATGTGTATATGCTGCTTCAATTATGTCGTCTTTTTTAAATTTATGTTTACATTTTATTGTTTATTATGAAATTGTTGAATGAGAATAACAACTATGTGACAAATACTTTGTTTTATAATTATATATAGTGATAAACAAGTGTCATAAATGTAAATATACTGTAATAGTTCTGAAAACTATTAAACAAAAAAAAATGCAGGTAAATCGGAATAAATTTAAGAAGATAATCTCACTTTATTAAAAAAATTGTCAACATTAATAATACTATATATATATTCATCATCATAATATGATGAATAAAACTTACAAGTAGATTCTAATTAAATCTAATTAATTTTACGTAAATAAATATATAGTACTTGATCTTTTTTTCCTAAATTAATTATTATTAGTTTATTAGTATTTTATTTTAAAGAATAAATAGTTTTCAACTTTAGAATTTTACGGTTCAAATGTGTTTTTATAATGGTCAATGAACTAATCTCCAGTTCCGGAAATATCAAATCACAAAACTTAAAATTTTAAAACAATATCAATACAACATTGCACATTCCGACAGAAGCAGCTGCGACTCCAAGACGCGAAACAAGTTGAGGCAAAGGCCGCACGAATAAAGGAGTGGGTGACAAACAAGCTTAAAGAACTAGAGCAACAGAATCAATTGCTGAGGGAACAAAACGACCGCTGCAATCAGCAGCTGGAATTACTTAGGAATCACATTGCAGCGCAGGGAAGCAGAAATTGTGCTGTAAGTATATATAAAACACCATTAACATGAAATGTCATTGCATATTGAAGCTAAGATATATGTAAAATAGAAAACAATCCTTTAACCAACATAATAACTATTGTTATATGAGTAAGTATCATGCAGTGCTTAGAATTTTAAACTTCCTTAGCAGTTTCTACCTTCTCGGGCAAGTCTGTCTTTAGAAGTGAGGACAGAAGACGGCACCCGTGCCTCATCGAGCCTCTTGGCTAATAACCGTCGACGCTCTGAGAGCCTAGAGGGTCCCCAGGTAGCTGGATGTTAGATGTGTCAATGTTGTATATTTTACTGCTATTTTTTTCAGCACTTATACTTATTGGGAATGTTATTCTTTCAATTTCAAATTTAATTATTTTATGTTTCTGAATGGATAATGAATTACTAATCATTGGTGTGAAACCAATATTTTCCATTTTAAATTAGTGATATGGCAATTGTTATAAAAAATATCTATGCAACGCTTGTCTGGCAAATTAAGTAAGACTTATGTACAATTAATATCTCAGTATAAAATCTCTAAGTTTGTTTTTTATGCACTGCTATTCATACTAGAGCTAGCTATTATTACTGTTATAATAAAAGTGTCACATTGTATGTTTAATTTCACTGTTATAGTTGCTTGAATATTTGACATATGAAGTAATTTTCTATTAAGGATATTATATATAAACTTTAAATTTTCATCGTATTAATTCTATCAAATATAAACTAAATTTTTTTTTTTAGTTTTGTTAATGTTTATCTGAACCTATTTAAATAGAGATTACACTCTTAAAAATCTCTATTAAAGCTTATTTGATTCATTAAGAAGAATCAAAACATACAACTAAAAAATTAAAAAAAAAATAATAAACACACTATGTAACATAAAAAATTTAATTTAATATTACCAATCTAACACACAGGAAGTTACACTGAAAAAATATGCAGACTTAAAAAGGATAAAGGTATTAACAATGCTACTTGATATTTAATTGTAGAAGCTAGAACATTGCAGCATCACTCTGAGCAAGTGTTAAATCTTCTTATATCTTTCCAGCTGCCAATAACATCATCGGAACCCCATTACAGTACCCCAGTGAGACACAGACGAAATCTATCGATTGGAACAACCAATTTAACTCAAACAACTGCCAATAGTCAATTGAACACAATGAATCGAACCATGGATGAGAGGACCGCTGCCAGTCTGCTAGCTGATGATCTTGCGGTGTGTATTTTAAGCAGGCATTTGTTTTTTATTAGATTGAAAAATATTTTCTGATATGTAAAAAAAAATGTTTTTGCCAAGTAAAAATAAAATTAGTTTCAAGTTTCAATTAGTATGTTCAATTATACTTAACTATTATAATGTAAATGTTTCACAATCTTCCTATTTCTGCTATATATAATATAACCCAGCATAGTTGTGTTTTATAGTGTTTTGCATTCCAAACAAATCCAATGATAATATCTTACTATGTTATAAAATAATATTTATATACATTCTGATCACTTAAATGCACATGGGTTTGTTTTGATAAAAATTACAATGTATAGTATATGAAAATAATCACAATGTATAGTAATATTTAGTTGATGAGTAATATTTGGCCGATCACTGTATCTGAATTATACATAAACAGATTTTCACTTTAATTGACTGATGATTGAATTACAAAAAGTTATTGCTCTATTTAATATATTTTTTTCAATATAAAAATCTTAATTATGCAATTTACTAATTACGTAGCTAGTATATTTTTAAAATATTTATTAGTGTACTTATAATAGATATATATATATGTATTTAGTGTGTAAATATTTGTATGTAAGTTAATGGCTACACCGCCTACCCGGATGTTTTTAAAAAAACTCTCTCAGATTGAGTTGTCTGGAAGAGATGGCTAATTAGCCATAAGTCCGTTAATTGTACAACACATCAAATATATTTTTATAGTTTTGTTTTTATTTTTAGTATTATTTCATCTGTATTTTATGTTTGTGGTGTACAATAAAGTATATTAATATTCAACAATATTTAGCACACTATTCTGATATTGTAATAAAAGTATTATTATTTTTGTCTTATATTATTACGATATATGTAGTTACTCAATAATTCTAACCGTGGTCTCGTAAAATAATTCAAATACATTTTTAACAGGCTGCAGTAGAAAATTTAGTGGTGCTACCAACAACACCAAATACTTCAACAGACGGCGATACCACACACGACTATGCTGAAATATATACACCAAGCCGAGGTAAACTTGTAATCACTAATATTCACTTAAGAGGAATGATAGGGGTAAATGTAAACAAACCTTAGATTTGAATAATCCATGCAATTTGCTATATCATGGACATCAAATGATTCTTAATTGACGTAATATATAACACTCTTAAATAAATACTGAACGAAATTAAGATCACTATTGGCCATTTTATATTATATTTTTTAGTATAAATTACATATTTTTGAAATTTTTGTAGAATCGGAACTAAAAATCATAAGAGAAAATTGAAACCACACGTATTTTCTGAAATATATAAACTTTTAGGTGTCGTAAAGAAATAAACATATTTTCGCACATTATTTTTTTTTTTTTTAATGTAACCTTTTTGAATTGAGCCCTTATTTTACAATAATCATTATTTTTAAAATTTTGAGTTCTATCGATGTTTGACTAAGCGTGCGGTATACATACATGTATGTTCTTATAATGCCTTACGTCACCAACTGGTGTTCCTCGCAGAGCGCACGCCGGCGTGGCAGGGCGTGCACGTGGTGGTGCAGGGCACGAGTCGCGGCGGCTCGTCCACGGGCGACAGCTGCGTGTCCGACCAGCCGCGCCCCCCCACGCCTCCTCTGCATCGCTTTCCCAGCTGGGAGGCAAAAATATACCAGGTCTGCGTCTTATCCATTTTTTATTATACCCATGAAAATTTTATTTTACCACGAGTACCGATTTTTTAAAATTGTTATATCTTATTTTCAGGTGGCAGATGATGGTCTCCAGCAGTCCGTGGAAGAGGAGTTGAGTCCACCGCCTTGTCCCCGGACCATGCACGAATCCACCAGTTACCAGGATATCTCAGTTCCAGTATATGCTACCGTTAAAGGGGTAATTAATACTATATAATTGATATTAACAAATGTTCTAATAACTATTTCACAGAATTTGTTCTAGAGAAACTAATCCTATTTATATCAGTATAAAGTTGATAATCCATTGTTAATAATGTAGTTATTTTTAAGGGATGTTTGTTATATTTATATTACTCATACACATATAATATAGTTAAAGTCATATATGTCTATGTTTGCAGCGCGCAAGTCAAATACGATCGATGCCTTTCACGGGCGATTCATCAGACGATTCATCCGATGGTGAAGAATCAATGGGTGTGACAGTTCATAATACACCACATCATAACCCTCTGTATGGTAAGTTTTCATTCATATGCTTTTAACAAGAAATAAACTTTTAAAATGTGTTTTTTATTTTATTTGAACAAATATATTTACAGTCAATGTAAAACTACCATCTTATATACATCCAAGGATCGACGCGGTGTCGTATTTATTTCTAAAATACTTTGTAAATGTCAATAACGCAACTACTCACTGCTGCCTAGACAATCAAATATATAAGATATTACACAATCTAAAAAAAATATCTTAAAAATTAAGTAACATTGTCACCAAGAGTTCAAAAATTTAGTAATAATATTATATATATTTAAAAAAAATTTAAATTGCTCTTCCAGGTCAAACATCTCAAATGCCAATGACGATCAACAATATAAACTTAACCAGCATCCTACCCGCCTCCATACAACAAACTGCAGGACCTCATGGACTTGTTCTAAACAACACAAATGGACAATGCAGCTCCTCCGATACTAGTCTAAGCGCTAGCAGCCCTTCGAAGAGTGTGAAGACCAGTTCCAGCTTAAGTCCTGCCAAGAGATCCAGTAGTGGATCACCGAGTAAACAGAGTAAAACTAGAGGTAAATTAGAATTAATTGTATTATGTATATGATAATATTACATGTAAATCAGACTATTAAGCCTGATACTACTGAGTTTCTTGCCGGTTCTTCTTGGTAGAATTTACTCTCCAAACTAGTGGTAGCTTTGCATTTAATTCAAAACTGTAACATGACGATTCAAAAGAGCCTTTACAAGTCTACTTGAATAAATAATAAGTTAATTTTGATACAGTCATAGATAAATATAATACATTATTTTAATATTACAGTTGGCAATACATTAATGTCAGTTTAATTATAAATCTATAGATTTTGTTTTTTCAATGGCGTCATTGGATTTTAAACTCATACTACAAATAGACTTTTTGTTTCCAAGTCCTCATCTATGGTCATAGAAATTGGTATTGTTCAACTTCTCTTAAATAATAAGGTAACTCCAACCTTTGTGAATGTTCCTAGTGTCTGGAAATTATATCGTTTCCTTCAATATTTGCACTAGACCGAATTAAGATAAATTATTGCAATTATAGGTGTATATGCTATCTTCGCGTTAAACTCTTGGCCACAACATAAGTTCTCCGTGATTCCGTCATTATTCCGAGTCTTTTCTGTCCCATACCAGAAAACTATGGTACCATCTTCAATTTCTTTTACAATTTCCCGATGTGATGTTACAATACGGGACCCTTCAAGAAGCGAATAAACAGATACCTCTAAGACTTCCCATTTGCTGCAAATTTTCATGGGCAGTTATAATCACTTAACATAAGATGACCAAGTCTAGTGAATTGAGATAGCATAAACAGATGTCTCGAAGATCGGCAACTCGTTAGCGGGTGTCGTCTATAATTATCCTCGGGCAGCCCCAACCACTTCACGTCAGATGACTCACCTGCAAAACGAAGCTGGTGCGCCGGTGTATAGTAAGGGTGCGTTGCGCGTTGCAGACACGTCGTTCGAGTCGGGCATGTCGGACGACTACGCCATCCCGCCGGACGCCGTGTCGTGCGAGGGCGCGCGGGACTCGCCGCGCCGCCACGACGCGCTCGAGAAGAGCGGACACCTCGCCAAGCTGGGCGGGAAGCTCAAGACCTGGCGGAAGAGATGGTACGGCCCGCGCGTCGCCCGCACGACACCGACACCGACACCGACACCGACACCGACACCGACACTGACACTTTGCCGTTGCATGATGCATGTATACATCCCGTCGGATGTATTTAGGGGTACACTCCACACTTACGCATGCAACTGTGACACTTTAAATACAGATGTTTACTGTAATAAATCAAAATAATCTTCGTAACATAAATGCATCTACACTAATTCATGCCTGTTATTACGTACATATAAAAAAATCTGTATCGACATATGTGATTTTCAAAAAAGAATATTATAATTTTCAGGTTCGTGCTCAAAAACGGCACACTTTCGTACTGGAAGTCTCAGTCGGAGGTGACCCGGAAGCCCCAGGGTCAGATCGGGCTGGGCGAGGCGTGCAAGATCTCTCGCAACGAGGGCGCCGCCACGTTCGAGATATTCACGGGCAGCCGCACCTACTACCTCACCGCAGACAGCATCGCCACCATGGAGGACTGGATAAGAGTCTTACAAGTAAATATTACCCTGATAAAACTGTTCGTATAAATAAATATCTGTACCCTCATTTGAATTTCATATATACATTAAATATTCACCTACACTTTGTCTTATTTATTAAAGAACAATAATACGTTTTTATAGTATTTTAAATAGAGTAAGTTGGGTCAAGATGGACAATGGAATAAAATCGTACCAATCGAATTTCTGGCTGAATAAATCACTTTTTATATTTTATCTCAGTCAAATCTCAATAGAATCAGTTTTAATAGCTTGTATTGCCTGTAGTACAAGTTTAATTGAAAACTGCAACCCATTGTCGAACTTGCCCCAACTCACCCTAGTAAAAACAAATAGTTTTAATTTATAGCTTAAATAGTTTATAGTCCAAGGCAAATTTTAATGTTTTAAAATTTAATAATAGTAATACTTCATAATATAGAAATAACTATAATATATATAAAAATTACTTTCAGAATGTCCAAAGACGAAACGCAACGAAACTCCTATTAAGTAAGGAAGACAACAAGCCTACTATACAAGGTTGGTTAACCAAAGTAAAGAACGGACACGCCAAGAAAAGCTGGTGCGTTTTACTGGGCAAGATGTTCCTGTACTTCAAGAGTCCCGGAGATCAGGTACATACATTTATTATACTTCAATTGTGTATTTCCATACAATTTCTAAATCAAAGAAGTTCCAATTGGCACCTCCGGTTTGCCAGAGACGTGTGTACTTTCACCCCCAAATTAAAGATTAACTATAAGCACTAATGGATCACGTAAAAGCTTAATACTGCTTGGACCCGCGTTTATTCACTTAACCTAGCTTTTATGATGTAATAAATGTACCGCTGAGTTTCTTTCGCTGGTTCCTCCCAAGTCCGAGGTGTTTCTTACCGACATGGTGGTAGAATTTTGACAAACAAATAAAAAGTGTAATACTTCTATGTCGAATAAAGATATTTTAATTCGAATTCGAACATGCAACCGTCGTAGACTACGCAGGGGACTATGTGGTGCTCCTGGTCGATAGCCAGACTACCGCAACTAAAAAACAAACTCTCCCTTGTGCTGGGACGTGACGGAATTGCTTACGCGCTTACTGTAATTCCTTTGCCTCGAGGCTCAGAATATTGAGCCCTCGAGACCCTAATTTAAATTACTAATTTTATTATTGATAATCGAGACTACAGGTTTATCTGTGTTTTGAGTGATCTTAAATACTACATTTGAGTGTCTAACGGCCTGTGTTGTGTCTGGTGCCGTACGTGCTGCATGAGAGTGTAACGGGGGCTACGTTGTGTGCGCAGAACCCGACGGGGCAGATCAACATGCGGGACGCGCGCGTGGAGGACGTGGAGCACGTGTCGGACTCCGACTCGGAGGAGAAGGCGGACGACGCGCGCAACCTCACCGTGGCCATCTACCCGCAGCACCAGCTCACCGGGGTCTGTGCTGACGAAGATACTCACTCTCTAACCGCCCTCTATATTTTCATTGGAACATTAAATTAAATTCCGACTTAACAGAATAGAAAGAGATTTTTTAAAAATAGGTCATATGTTGTGTTAATGGAATACCCAAAACATTACAATAGTTTCGATGTCTCGAATAAATCAGTAAATAAGCCAACTGGTCATAACTAAATCTTATTTCTTTATAAATGCAAACATTAATAAAAAGGTGTTTTTTTATGATAATCTTAAAAAATATCTCTACTGAAAGATTTGTATTATTTATACATGTCTATTTAATCTCATTCCAAAGCCACACACAGCTAGGATATTTATATCTATGTGCAATATTAATACAAATATTGGTATCTCAATTCCAGGGCCCTACTTACCTCTTGTTCGAGAGCAAAGCGGACAAAGACTCGTGGCTCTACCACTTGACGGTTGTGAGCGGCGGTGGTCTCAGTCAAGGAACGCACTTCGAGCAACTCGTACAGAAACTTATGGAAACCGATGGCGATCCGAGTGAGTTTTGAGTGATTATATTATAATTTTTCAAAATATACCACAAACTTATATATATATGTTACTGTAAATCCTAAGATTTACCGATTATGAATGGTAAATGTCCATAAAACTTTGGGATTCGAACTTTTACCATCATTCACTTGGTAAATCTTAGGATTTACATGTTAGGTTAGGTTGGAATGGTAAAAATCCGAAAAAGTCGTCCCTTTTAAATCATAAGCTTTACTGGAAAATCTTAAGATTTACCTAGTTCGAGCTTTTACAGTAACATATACATATAATCTGAAATAAAAATCTCCACGAGACTAATAATAAGAATATACTATATTTTACTGTATTTAAACTCTATTTAAAAAAAATGTTTTATCTATGCGTTTGTATGAAATTATTTTGTTCTTATTTCAGATTGTGTCCTTTGGAGGCATCCTACATTATTGTATTCCAAAGAAAACATAACATCACCACTCACGTCTCTAAATTCAGAAGCATTGCAAGCTGAAGCATTAAAATTATTTAAAGTGAGTATTTGTTCTGTTATATGATATATTTTTGGGATATGACTAAGACTATGTTACAAGAGCCACAATAGGCATCATTAATAGTGTTAGGAGAAGTATATGATTCTAACAATGCTAATGTCCGTTGGATGTGACAAGTTAACCAATTATATTCTGGGGCTGAAAATGTTTTTTTTTTCTATTATTTGACCGAACACTTCCATCATATCAATCGTGAACCGAGCCGCATGTCGCGTCCGCAGTGCGTGCAGCTGTTCATGTCGGTGGCGGTGGAGCACGCCGGCATCGACTACCACGTGGTGCTGGCGCAGAACGCGCTGCAGCAGTGCCTGGAGGTGGGCGAGCTGCAGGACGAGCTGGTGTCGGCGCTGTGCAAGCAGAGCACGCCGCACGCGCCCTCCAAGCACGGCGTGCAGGTAACCGCGCGCCGCCCCGCGCGCCCCGCGCGCCCCGCCCGCCCCGCCCGCCCCGCGCGCGCCGCCGTGAGTGTCCCCCCCGCCGCCCGCGGCCGCGTCGCGCCCCGCGGCGCAGCCGCAGGCGAGCCAGTTTGTTGGAACAGTTATTGTGGATATCACTATGATTCCTTGCACACGATTCCGACTTCTGTATATAGGCTTTTGCTTTACAAATGATGAAAAATAATCGCTTCGTTCGTAATACTATAGAGAGACGAAAGACAATAGTAATCACTCGACATATGCTAAGTCACTTCAATTATTACTTGTCAGAAGTATTATTTTGTTTTATTTACACGGTATAATGATTTGCACACTATAAAACAAAATTATTTTACATGACTAATACTTATTTTGAGTCACTCTCAAATTTGAGTGATGCTCAAAAGTGACGTTTGAGTATGCGAAATTTTAATTTAGCAGCGTCTCAAATAGTTGAGTTGGACTTAAATATTTAAGTGACGTTTCAGTATTCGGCCGTCAGTGTATTATTTCTAATTTGTACTGATAAATGTGACACTATAATACTTATAGAAAAAATAACGTTTTATTAAACACATTCTTGCAAAAATTGTCCACTGCGACAACTAACTGAATTTAAAAATATTTTTTTTATACTTAAAAGAAAATAATGTATATTAAACGAATACAGAAGTAGGCATTGTATGATCCGATTTTTAAGAATTAATTCTCTAAACGACTTATACACACATTAGTACATTAAAATATATTCAAAGAAGTTTCCATAAGTTGGTCGATTTGCCACATTGGCAATTCTATTTTATCAATGAAATATATAAGTCAAGTATATAGTCGCTTAGAGAATAATAACTGTTTCCAAACTGTGCTGTTCCAGGTACTGCTTGCTATAACTAAAACACCAAAGCGCTCAAAGTTTGTCATAAAAAAAATATAAGGCTTAAACTATGAGGGCTTTAACAATTATTTTAATTTGGCTATATTCTAAAGGTAAATTTTGAACGAATTAAAGTTTACTCTTATGAATATCAATGTATATGTAATATGAATTTTTATGGTCGAAATTTAATAATTTGTAAAAATAAACCTTATCGACAATTAATTAACAATGCAAATTGCTCCGTAGTGCTTAAAGTATAAAGTCGAAATTCGAATACCATCAAAATTGTCATATTACAAAGATAAATCGCTTTATATTCGCAAACCCAAGCTTAAAGCGATACGCTTATATGCTTTTCTCATATGTCATATTTACTCATCACTCATCTGTACACGGTTGTAGTTTCTGTACACACTAGTGTAGAAAATGGTTTATATGATGCTCATATCGAAATAGTAGATTGGGTGTTGGCCAACAGACGCTGTATCGCAATCGGACGCGGACATGGCTATAGTACGGACTGCTCGTACCCATAGTATCGATTCGATCTAAAATACAAAATAAAAATCGATTTTAATATCAATATAATCATAAATTATGTATATGAAAATATTAAATATATAGATTATTATTTTGATAGATCTTACTTAAATATTTTTACAATTTTAATGTTGTTATTTAATTCGTTAAAATATTGTCAGACTTTAACTTATTATAAAGAGATTTTATATATAAAAGCAGTCTGTTCTATGCCTTTGCCGTGTCTTAGTATTGAGCACATTTGATGTTAGTATCGCTTAAGAAGTTTATTTTGCGTTCGGAATCTAAATACACTAACAAACCATATATATAAGTGTACAGCTTTGTGTGTCGCTGTAAATATATTAAAGGCTTCGTGTTTCGTGGTTGATCAATTTGGAATTGTGTATGTGAACTTATTGGCTTCTGAAAGTATATTTAAATTTTTTATCGTAACTACCGGAATTTGTAATCATGAGAATAACCTTCAAAAAGGTTTTATTCCAACTTGATCTTCTGGTTCTGGCAACATTGAACTGTAACGATTTCTGTGTTAAAATTGAGAATCGATTAAGTGAACGAAAACGTACATTCGTACGATTGATTAAAATGTTGCCATGACGTAAAGCGGTTATGTTATATGTCGCAATTCTTTCAAATGGAATGTTGGTGTAAATTTTCCCTCGTTTATTTTTATTTGACGTTTTTTCCATCCAAGAATGTTTGCCCTCCGTCCCAATAGTTTTAGGGAATGTTATTTTCTTTTATCATTCATATACTGTCATAGCTATGCACATCCGATCTCCTTTGTAATGAAAGGTTGACGTTGCAAGTTTGTCTTAGAACATATCGTTTACATATTGAATGATTTTAAATCGAGGTAAGTTAAGAAAATTAGGTTAAGTCTCGTATGACTGCATAGTGTACTTAAAAAAAAAAGGTTTGGTCAATGCCTTTATATTATTATTAATATTATTAATATTAAAAGAAAAAACTAGAGTTTATACAATAAAATGCATTATTTAAATACTTATAACATTATGCAGTTTTACTCTGATTTAGTTTATTAGTCATACCACAATGTACATACATGAATATACATAAGGTACATGGGCAGTTCAAGTGTACATAGCACTATTTGGGTATAAAGAGCCATGGGTTGTATCGAAGAAAATATTCCAAAAGATTGAGGTTATGGTGGAAATGGTAGCACTTAAAACATGTATCTCCACATATCTATTATATTATATACTTCTATATATATTACGTTTGTAAAAATATTATAAATACATATATAATAATAAAATATATAATATAAGTTATAACTGTATGAAATTATACTAAAAATAAGTAAAAAATAATGAAATTTAAAATCACTAACTATATTAATAAAATGTTTTTACTAACAATTACATAGAAAGGTAATTAAACTCTAATAAAAAATATAACTGAACAGAACTCAAGGAACAGAACGTATATCAAACTCTTAGCTTATGCTGGCGACTTCGTTCGTAGAGAAGTTGAAAATATTTACCAAGTGTAAGTGGATTAAGGAGCGGTTTTACATCACGCTATTGTCAGTAAGGGTGGAACTTTAGAACGTTAGCTAAAAGTACTGGGTCTTATGATATTATTTTATGTAGGTAACTATAATTTAGTAGTAAACATTAAGTACTATAAAATCAAATAATGTCAAAACTTATTACAAATTTATTCATTTAAAGGGGACCAATTCTGTCATACATGATTGTTGCGAAACTAACTGTTTACCCAAAAGGAATAATTTTCCACAGTTTTTGCTTTTCAGTTTTAACTTTTTTCAATGATACTCTGTTTCTTTTGGACGTAGCTTGATGTTATACAGCCTAAAACCTTGCTCGATAAATGTTCTCTAAAATGGTGATTTTATAGAAAATATAAATATAAAATCTCAAACTATCTTAATATAATATTTTTATTAAAACAAAACATTGCATGGCAATTACATAAGCAGGTAATTAATAAAAAAAAATATTAAAAACTCGCAACTCGGGAGACAACGTGTATCAAATACTTTAGAGTTGTAGGTACTCACAAATTCAATTTTAAAATTTAAATCTAAATCAAACGAGCATACGTAACCATTTAAAATGTCGATAAAAAGTGCGTGTAAAAATACTTCCATAAAGTATAAATTACATACATTTTTTAAATGTTTTCGTAAAGATGTAATTCTATTCAGTAACGATTGATATTATTTATATAAATCAAATTCAACCACAACTTACTGTAAATTTAAAACAAAATTTTAATATTAAAACTTTCGTTGATGACCGAGTTACTGAATATATATAATGTGCACATATAACTATTTATTATTAAAGTTATATTTACATAAAAAATATTAACAGCGTGGATTTAAATAAGTATATAAGTAAAAAACAAAATAACAAATCGTAAATAACTCATTGACAATGAAACTGCACACCAAGGTGCCTTATGTTATGAACACTTCAATGATTTTTTCATCAAGATGTTCCGACAGAGTTTCTCTCTTGTAATGTATGTACATCGGAAACTTCAGTAAGATTACTTACATATGTAATGTAATATATGAATATTTGTATCATATATAAATTTAATATTGACATTATCGATTTAATTTCCAATTTAATTTATCATTAAACATTATGACGCTTTAAAAGAGTATAATTTCTAAAACATCAAGAAAAAAAAAAATATTTTATACTTATAAAAAAATTTACTAATATTTCAAACATTATCACTAATAACAAACGGTCTATAATTTTACTAAAATGTTTGCATCACTCAGTAATAAGTAGATAGTAATGATCAAATAATTTGTCACGAATCCTCCTTGTATTAGTAGCAATATAAGCCTCTATTTCCAGCTAACATTAAACTAAACCAAACACATAAAATCATAACTTATGAACGTTTAACCTACCGAAACACCACCTCAGTACAATAATCGAAACGCAAACGATACCACGAAAGCATAGAGTCAGTAGAGTTAAAGCCCCCACTGACGATCCGAACACCAACATTTCATTTGTACAGCAACTGCTACTGTGCGCGACCCAGTCGTTGTTCACTTGCGACACGGGCGCGTCCTCAGTGGGCGGCGACAACAAGAGCGACCTCCCGCAGAACTCTGCCGGATCGCCTAGCTCGATACAGGTAATGCGTCTGAGCCCTGGGCCCTAGTCGTTATCGCTTCGTTTATTTTTTGTTACATCACACGTGGCTTCTTGGAATAAAATAAGATTAATTAAATTAGATACAGTTCTAGTAAACCTACGCTTCGCACGGGTGCAATGTATTAATAAATAAAATCATATGATATATATGTATTTTATAGCCTACAGCACTCAGGAATAACGTAGTTTTCTACCAGTGAAAACATTTCAAGAATTAGGCTATTAGTTCCCGAGATTACAACCCTGCATACAAACAAACAAATGTAACCTCTTTATAACAATAGTATAGATTCAGTATTAATTTAGGTTTGTTTGACATTACAGTTTTCAAGTACTCGGTAGTTTTAACTTAATAGCGACAACATGGATCACAATTTTATTCGATAGTCGATTACGATCTGAGTGACCGAAAAATGTTAATTAATAAATTCAGTAGTCATTTTCACAAAAAAATAAACATTTATTTCTTTTGTAATCTTACCAATTTCTAGTGAACCAAGTAGGTACGATAATCACGAAAGAGTTTTCTTAACTAGGATCCCCTAGATATTTGCGATTCATTAATAAATCACTAATGTCCATTTATCTGTAAAACTACATAATTAGAAGCCAATTTTCGTAATACACATTTCCATGTAATCATATGAGAAAGGCAATATTTTTAAGTACTTCGAGTAAAAGGATTTGCAAGTGTAAGATGTATTTCGAAAATGACTTAAGTGCTTAATAATTCTATGGTTTTTCTGAATATTACAGGCACCTTTACTCTCAGTGGATTGTAAGAGCAACCCGCCTACATATAGTTTCGTTCAGGGTTGGCAACTATTAGCACTAGCGGTCAGTTTGTTCGTACCGAGGAACAATAGGTTATTGTGGTACTTGAAACTGCATCTGAGCAGGCACGCTGACACCAAGTAAGTAGTTCGATACTATTGAATAGCATTCATAAAACAAGTGTAATTAATACAAAATCCCGTTACTGATGAAAATTGTGTGCATTTGTTAGAGATACAAACAAATGACAAGTTAAATTAAAAATAAAAACTTTTTGTAATGAGCTTGATAATAATCGCCTCTCGACTACAACAGTGTTTATCTTTCCTATTATATTCTGTCTCCCTCTAACTTATCTCTATATTTGCCATGGTCCATTTTTATTCCATCTGTGTCTCATCGCATATTATTTCATACAAATAAGGAATTAATGTTGTATAAAACCTGATACTGAGTACTTTACTTGGTACACGACAATCATACCCTCACGATATACGTTCATATTACGAATTCTCATGACATGCCATCAAAATAAAGAAGTCTCCCTGTTATATATATTTTCAATGTCCCAAAGTAACTTTGGATTTTGTTGTTTTCGCTTTTTATTAAAGAGTTAAATAAAATTTCAGAACGGAATGTGGTAAATATGCGGCATATTGTTCGCGCGCTTTGGAACGAACGATCCGGAACGGCGGTCGAACGGACCGGCCCTCCAGGATGGAAGTGCTGTCTATATTGCTAAAGAATCCCTACCACCACTGCCTACCACATGCAATACCTGTACACGTGCTCAATAATACTTACCAGGTCAGTAGTTGAATTATAATATTCTTTTTCAATTTCCAATAAATAAAGTCAATATCGCAATAGTTGGAGAGCCACCTAGCGATGTAAAAAGTTGCGATTTCGATCACGGATCCTTGGGCTATTGTCGTCCCCACTCGTAGCACAAGCTTTAGGCTTAATAGGAGCGGTAAATAGGAATATTAGTAATTCCTTAAAATGAGCAATGGTATTAATATACATTCATCAGATCAGATCTCATGCATTGAGAAATCATAGATAGATCATTAAAAGGCATGTAATTCGAAATTTATATAAAATACGTTTTTTAACAATTTTATTACTTTATCACTTCTAGATAGATATCGTTCTAGAAAAAAATCGAATACATTTTGATTTACCAATCCGTCATCATATCAGGAAAGGGCTTTTGCTTTTGGAAAATGGTCTGGTACCATAGATAGGGCCACGACTAGGTTCTTTACGGTTAGAAAGTTACTCGCAAGTATTGACCGATGATCATCTTGGCCATGATATCCAAGCCGGTGTGATGTTTATGTCTCTATTGAAGTAATATAATAATATATATAATTTGGCTTTTGTGTTCTCAAAATAAGGCTCGGGCCAGATTTGATACTTTAGCTGCCCTAGGCCTATGGAAAAACTCTCACCCTACTCCCGGAACTTTTAATAAACGGCTTCTCCAAACGGATAGAAACCTTGAATAGATTAGTGTCACGGCAGGTGATTTTGTATATAATATTTAATCAATGTTTATTTTTTAAGGTGGTAAGTTTTGACGGATCGACGACGGTCGAAGAGTTCCTGACGACGCTTAGCACAGAACTAGGATGCAGAGAACCGGCGGCGTCAGGTTTTGCTCTCTTCAGTGACGACCCGATTGAGAAGGACTTGGAACATCATATCAAACCTGACAAAAAGGTAAAGAAATTTTGTATTTTTTTATTTCCTGAAAGTATTGCGTGAGTTACACTAAAATCAAATTAATTGTACCCTATATAAGCTGCTTAGGTAATAATTGTTAATTTAACCGGTGTTTTTTTTTCACAAATGGTAAACTTTTATAGAATCCGCGATCACTGTATAACCAGAAGCAATAGAAGTAAATATAAACATTATAACACCAAGTTTCTGACTCCGAAAAGTTAAACTTTGCCCATTAACAAAATCATATGACAAATTTTGTGGACCTAGTTTTCATTGATACAAGATATTTTAGAAAGACGTTAATATACATTCATTTCAGTAAGAGAATATTTGAACCCGTTGTATTATTTTAAAATATCTTTCTAACTTTTCAGTTGTGCGACGTAATATCAAAATGGGAAACAGCGTTACGGGAGAAAGGATCTGGAAAGTTCGAGAACTCTAGAGTAATTAGGCTGACATATAGAAACCGCTTGTACTTCAAGAACTCTGTGCGAACGGAAACTGACAAGGAGAGGTTACTGCTCTGCTATCAAGTTAATCAACAAGGTAACTTTATTTTATCCCTTACGTAATGCTGTAATTACCATTTTTCTTTACTTTAAGTAGGTAGGTAGGCCAATGGTGTACTTGACGGTAAGCCACCGACTAATGCCCGTAGGAATGGTACTATAAGAAATATTAAGCGTTCCCTATTCGCCGACGTACCTTAGGAATTAAAGTGTTATGTCTCTTGTACCTGGTAGACAATCTCTGGGTAGAAGTCACGTAACGTTCGACGAAACACCGCACATTCCACGATAAATATAATGATTAACTTTTTTTATGGTATAGGTGAGCGGGCGAGCATATGGGCCACCTGATGGTAAGTGGTCACCACCTTCCATAGACAATGGCGCTGTAAGAAATATTAACCATTCGTTACATACTCCTTAAACGCGAGTGAAGCCGCGATGAGAATCTAGTATCCATTATATCCATTATATTATTATCCATGATATTTTATTTTTGTGTGTCACTTCTTTAAAACGAAGAAAATATTTCTTTGATCATGTCATGTCATGTCACGTCACTACGTTGACGCACATGACTGCGGGACAGAGTGTCAGTCAGCCTGTGTTGCAGTGGTGGCGGGCCGCTTCCCCGTGACGCGCGAGCTGGCGGCCGAGCTGGGCGCGCTCATGGCGCAGCTCGACATGGGCGACCACTGCGCCTCCAACACGCAGCACAACCAGCCGCTCGCGCACCGGTTCTACCCCTACCGGTACCGCGCCGGCCTCGGCAACGACGAGCTCAGGTACACCTCCAATAGACGAACGAAGCTTAGTCATATCAAACCTTAATTAATATCAATCAATCATTCAATTCGTCGTCTCTAAATCTTCTACCTTACTTCGACATAAATAACTCCAAGAGACTATAACATAACCTTTTTACTATTAACAGAGGCGTCGAAGAGAAACTCCGGTCTAAGTGGATCGCGCTAAAGGGTCGCAGTACGGCGGATTGCGTTAGAATTTATCTCAATTGCACGAGGAAATGGCCATTTTTCGGTGCTACCTTATTCCAAGCTAGGGTAAGTTAGTGATCGATATATCCGATGAATATTAAATTTTCTATATTTTTCCCAAAATTTTAAGCTTCTCATCTATTTTTTAATAATAATAGCTATTAAATGTATAATCTTAAACATCCGTACACTTTAAACCCACCAATATTTTTTATCATCAATCTATATGAATATATATATTTTTAATTATACAAAAGTAAAATGCTATTATTATTTTTTATTTTATGTTTAAATTATTTTACATTAGCCTTATTTCGTATTAAATATTACAGATAAAACAGCCGGATTTATCAATGGTGTGGCTCGCTGTATCAGAGGAAGGAGTCACGGTACTAGAATTAGCGTCCATGGCAGTTATAGGGAGATATGCGCTTAATTCCATTGGGTTGTTTGGTGGGCTGCAGGTGAGCATTGTATTTGGACCGGTCGAAATACCAAAATTTTTACTTTTAACTTTTTTTTAAGTCATATATGTATGTTTAAAAAATCTTCTTGGAGCTTAACTTGTTATGTAGGACGGA
The DNA here is from genome assembly GCF_037043105.1 of Vanessa tameamea. Classification (NCBI taxonomy): domain Eukaryota; kingdom Metazoa; phylum Arthropoda; class Insecta; order Lepidoptera; family Nymphalidae; genus Vanessa; species Vanessa tameamea. Next base: position 9,595,863 of record NC_087323.1, read on the forward strand.
AATAAGTCTATATTATATAAATGTGATGTCTACTTTTTTATTTTAAGGACGATCTAATGATGTTAATCGATGCGGAGGACTCGAGTCCAGTTCATAAGATGCTAATTAGTCTCAATAAGCCAAAGGTACGTTGGATTAATTTTAAAACCGGATAAAAATCTTATCATCTCCTTGAACCGTTCCCCAATAGGTACATAATATAATTATACATACAACATTCAAACCCGTCTCAAATGCTACTTCCATCGAGCCCCATGAAGGCCGGTTCCTCGAACCCTTCGTCCGTAGTTGGCAATGTGACTCACCCTGTCCGCGTCCCCAGATGGCGGAGCTGACGCACCTGATCGCGGACTACAAGAACGCGTCGCTCCGCGGCGGCTCGGGCACGCCGCAGATGAGCTCGCTGACGCGCAACGGCTCGCACCGCTCGGCGCGCCGCACGCCGTCCACGCTGCCGCCCGCCGCCGACCGGCGCGCCACGCTCGCCTCGCACGCCAGCCTCGGCCTCGCCGCGCCCGACCTGCTGCGCGCCACGCCCGACCACCGCCGCGCGCCGCCGCATGCGCACCCGCACGCGCACGCGCACGCCCACGCGCACCCGCACCCGCACACGCACACCAAGTGAGCGCGTGCGGAGGACCCCCGGGGACGAATCGAATAATGAAACTTGCAGCGTTACTTATACTCGAACTACTTACTCTGAATGTATTTCTTTATTGTTTTCAATATTTCAGTAATTTTACTATCTAGATCAAAAACGAATAAAACACGCCCTGATATTGTCGACGGTCGGCGTGTCCACGAGAGTACGTGTCGGCAGGAGGTCATGACTGGCCCTGGCATCGCTCGTGTTCTTTCGGTGCGTTTCAGTGGGTGCTGTTGCGACGATTCGAATACAAATCCATGGATTTTAAAATTATGTAATCAATGAAACGAGTGGGTAGAAAACCTGAAATGTATTATAGTATAAATGTGTACGGTACGCGTCGCGCCGGAGTCGTTTTAAAGAAACGAATGTTCCATAAATCACGATAATTTAAAAAATATACCTCATATTTTGTAGCGTCTAACGATTCAGCCTTTTATATGATTGGCTTGTATTATAGTTTGTACGAGTTTAGTTCGTCTAATGTTAACGATGTTTGCTAAACTGAAGTCGCTTAACGTGCTTAAAAGGGTATTGTTTTTCTATGCAACTCTAACGCCAATTAGGTATATATAGCTATATACACTTGAAACTGAATTAAAATACTAAAATTGTCTATGGCTATCTTTTAACCATAAATTATTTTGTCTTTTTTTAAGTAATAGTTTTCACTAACTGTGATATAAGCTTTGGTATAAATTTAAGTCACAATTTATTTTCAAATTTAATTAAATTATATTCAGAAATAATAAATAGATATATATATATATACTATTCAAAGGTATCTATGGCCAATTTTAGTATATAATTCAATTTTCTTCTATATACATATGTGCAGGGTATACTAAATGCTATGTAGAAGACGAGTAGCGGTAGAACGTGAACAAACGTATAGAAAATCCAAAGATAATTAATTAGACATCGTTACTACAGATGTAGGTTGAGGTTTTGTATGTACGGATATAGTGATAACAGATTAAAAATGTAAGTTCGATTTTTTTTAATCGTGTACGTTATTCGATATGAATCGAATAGATTAATCGATTGAATGTTTTTTTTTTATTATTGAAATGGTCTGGGTCTTATTACCTTTTATATTTGTAATTAGTTATATATGATTGAAGCAGAGAACTAGTAAAGGAATTAACGGTAATTTGTTAATGTAATAACACACAAATATTGCCTAGAATTATTAAATCTTATATTATATTTTCATATGGACATCATTTATTAATAAAATAATATTGTTTTAACGTTCATTCGCAACATAACAATACACGTCAGACATATTTGTAAAAAGTAACTGAATGATTTAAATAAATGAACGAAATGAATGTAAAGGAATATTGAAAGATTTTCATTATTAAGAATGTATATTCTGGTTCTGTTGTACACATTCTGTAAACTAATTTGATTGGATTAAAATTATTGCTAACTCTTTCTAACGCGTGAGGTAACTTGAATAAGTTTTGACGTCAGATAAGTTTAGAGATTGTGTGCAATAAATCAAAGAGCTCATTTTCAGATTGAATTGAACTAATTCAGCCTGTAGTTGAGAGTTGGGTGTGAAGTTTTGACTGAATACAAACAAAGATCTACAACGAATCTCTCAACATTCTATGTAAGATTTTTACCGCTGTGTAGTGTAGATATAAACGGTTGTACGAATTGGACATTTCGTAATAATAATAATTGTAGATCATTTCGATGTTCTTACTTTTCGAAGTACTGTGAAAACTATTTTCGAAATCACATACGTGATATGTTGATGTGTGGTTTATATTATTATTAAGTGAAGAAGGCTGATCCACGTCATCGGTGACGACCGTGTTGTATATAATTCAGACCAAAAAAACACATTAAAATGGTACTGCTCACGACTTGCAGGGATTAAGTTTTTGAACAACTATGTGAGATGTTTAAATTTTCTTGTAGTGTTATATCAACTCGTTTAATGTGTGAAGCCTGTATGAAAATAATTGCTACAATTTATGTGCAATTTGTTTAATCATGTAATTAGGACCGGACCGATCCGGACCGGTTGGGTGACATTTTGATAACTCGTCCTTATACGACCGATCGCGGTATAACGGAACAGTTACAAACGATCAATATTTATACCGTTTTTCTCTCAGTAATACAATTCATAACTTATAGCTTTTTCTTTCTTCGGTTACATACAATATATATTTGATCTTAGTTTTCAAAATACAAACTGACTAAAAAAGCTTAAATAATTGTAACAAAAATGATCCTGCTTGAATAAACCAGATTTATACTAAATCCAAATAGTACATGATAAGTTTACAAATTAAGCCTTCTTCACTTGACGTGCAACTAAACGAGCTGATTGTAAAGAGCTAAATATTATAATGGCAACAATATAGTAGTTTCCTTAATTGTAGTTACATTGTCCATAATACTACTAAGATAATATATAAATATTTCGACCAATTCGCTTCAACGGCCGAAACGAAGCCATCGGATATGCGATTATAGTTCATGTAACAATATCGATTTTCGTAACGATCTATAATATAATTAAAGAAACGAATATCGTCACATTAGGTTCAAAATCGCGTATTCGTAACTGGCGACTCGTTCTAAGCTAGCAGGTGATATTTGAATTGCACTTTTTGCATAACACGAAAATAATAACTGTTGATATTATTGTGTATAGATTTATATAAGTATGTTCTACTGTACTACATAGGATTTTTTTTTTTTAATAATAAGCTAATTTAGATTGTATAGCGAATGGATAACTTATTGGTAGGTATTTATTGTTTTTTTTTTTCTATGATTTGGTTAATTATTTTATAATGATTGGTTTATGGTTTTTATTGTATTTTTTTTTATCGAGGCCTAAATGGAAACCTATTGTTGTTAGGGCCTAAATTTTTGTATGATTGATGAAATGAGTTTTTTTATGATGCAACAATAAACGTGTATTATCGAATCGAGAGATTTGTTTTATTGTTTTTAATTTAAAGTTGAACAAAATATAATATAACTGTATTGTTCTAAAGATATAGTAGTCGTTACTGATATTCATTATACATATATGTACATAGTTACTTTGAATCGGAATAAAACTCCGATTAATATAGCTGAGCAATAAACTGTTCAATCTGAGATATCTGCTATGGAACATTGAAAAATCACATAAATATGGTTTTTGTTTGACATCGAACAGTCGCATTATTCTTAGAAAAACAAATGATTTTCCATATTAAGAAGTGACTAAATTTTACTATGCCACTCCATCTAGAAAAAAATAAACTAAATGTGTGTCTGGGAACGCCCGTCAGAAGTGATACCTTAAACTAATCTAAATTGAATATTATTAATGAAATCTTTTATTGATTATAAAATATATTTTATTCTTAGTTACAATTCTTGTGACAATGTACATTAGAATTTTGTGTATGTACAGTCAGAGTAAGAAAACCTTCGTCAGTTTTCAAATTCATTGCTTTATCAAGGCGTAAACTCTTAGTACCTTTTGAAACTAAAGCACTAAACAGACAACTGCATATAAAATTTAACTAACATTGTATGATAACTTGGTTCAAAATAGTGTAACATCTTTGGACTACGTCTAGTGTCATATCAACATGAAACCTTTTTAATGGCCTGATTAGTCATTACAAGATTTAAATTAGATATGATATCTTCTACTGAATTGTCAAAGTCTGTCAGTCTCTTATATTTTCTTGCAATATCTTGCAATCTTAGAATAAAAACGCTTGTAATATTATTCGGCCGTTATTTTGAGTGACGATTAATGTAATGTGTTCCATCGGCACCGGGAAGTGGTGGTGATTCCTCGGCCTGCAAAAGCGGCGGATATAAACCCTATCGAAAATCTATGGGGTTTGATGGTGCAGCGGTGGGTAAATAATAACGATAGAACCAAAGCAGCTGTCGTAGAACAGTGCCGAAGCAAACACTTCGGAGGGCTTCAGAGGAACCGACATATGCTCTCGCTTTGTTGGACCAATACAACAGCGACTACATGCTGTGATTGATACGAATGGCAGATATACTCGTTTTTAATAAAATAAATAAGATTTGTTTAAATGAATAAATTTTACCATAACTATTTATTTCTACTATTTTATTTACTACTTCCGTCCTGCGGTTTCAGAAAGATTTTATGTTTTCCCGGTATAAAAAGTATCCAATATGTTATTCCTATGTGCAAAATTTTATCCAAATCCGTTCTGTAATTTTTACGTGAAAGAGTAACAAACATCCATCCTCAGAGAAATCAGCCAGACCCATACACTCAAACTTTAGCGTTTATAATATTAGTAGGAAGTAGGATTACTACTATGCACTCTCTTTTATAAGAGACAAGACAATGTCCCAATCAATAAGTAACATCGGTTTCGTGAAAAGTTGGTAATTCTCATCTCGATTGACGGCTTCTTCTTATTATTATTATAGCTTTTAAACGCTATTATACTCTTTGCTAGATGTGACTTATAATGACATTACGACGCAATATGTCATACTCAATCGGTAAAGCAGATTATAACGTAAAACTAGGCAGCAGATAAAAACATATACTTATAACAATAAAACCAAATAATACAGGGGCAGAAAGCCATCGATTCATTTGCTAAATATTTCAGTTCTGTGTTTCATTATACTTCTCCCCTGTTAGACGTGAAGATAGCTGAGGAAGAGGCTAATCGCTCTGGTTGCTGTCTACGGTCTACAATCTACGGTAACAATTGAACAAGTGACAGTTGCTGAACTCAGAATTGCAGTGCGGCGACTAAAACCTTCAACTGCTTGTGGTCCTGACAACATACCTCCCTTTCTAGTAAAAGATTTATTTTCGGCTTTGGAAGTGCCCTTACTTCATGTATATGTCATCTTTCAATTAAACAATGTTTATACCCTAGCAAGTGGAAAGTGTCGCGAGTAACACCTATTTCAAAATCGGGTTCGTCCACGGATATATCAAATTATAGACCTATCGCTGTACTATGTGTATTTGGAAAGATATTTGAATCGATTCTTAATAACATAATTTATAAACAAATAAAGGGGCAATTGAGTGTTATGTGGACCAATAAAGTAACAAAAATAAAAGAAAAAAATAATATTATAAATTACTATACAAATATTAAAACTATAAATAAACATATATGAATTTCAGCAACTGACGTTTAATGAATTTCGTCTTCTCCACATATCGTGTGCTCTCGTTCTGTTTTTCAAACTGTTTAATTGTAGGAAAATAAAGGAGCCGGAAAATGAGTTAAGCTGATACACTTACGAAGCATACATTATAAATATTGTTTGATATGTTAATATATTACAATTGAATAAAAACATACTGTCGAAATAATATCCATATTTTTGCTTATTTTTTTTTAAAGCTGATAGATCGGTATTGCAGACGGACAATTGACAAAGCCAACCAAGTACTATTTTCGTTAAAGGGACTTTATATCACAGTGACTTATCATCGTATGCAGTTATTATAAAAATATTTATTGTTCTCAAAGACATTAATACCTTTAATTAATTAAGATTATAATAAACTCATTTTAAATTTATAGTAAATACTAATTTTTAAAAAGTAAGTAATATTCATATTAAATTAGTTAGAAATCACCTAAAATTCTACAAATTTTCATATTCGAGGTACGATCGGCCCTTAATACAAGATAAGCTCACTGTTTTTAACGTTCAAAGCCTTTAATATGGATTCCGTAGTCAAAGGCAAATCTAAAAAGAAAAAGTAAGTATTAAAATATAATATTGAATGGAAAAAATAAATTCTTATGATAGATTATATAATACTATTGTGTAAAATATATACATAACAATAAACATAACCCATGATTTTACCAAACAAAACATACTTCGTAATATAAATATATTAAATAAGTATACACACCCATTTCGAACCATTGATTAGCATCATAGCCAGAATCTTTCCGAGACTCCCTAATGCATTGCCTTAGAGCGTAGATAATACCATGAGACGAACAGATACCCATCTCCCCGACAGCTGAAATATGATTTAGATAAATTTATAAATGCATGTATGTACTTTTAAATCATTTAATGGTAGCAAATGATTTAAAATAAGCCGGTACCCCCAGGTGCTCGGGTTCCTTTCTGAAGGTTTCCACTGAATAAAAAAGGGGGTATGCCAGAGAACTGTAGCAATAATCAGAATATCGTGTAAATAGTAATAAAATAATCAAAAGAACTCAATAATGATAATAATATATTTATTTATAAGACAGTGTTTACCTTTGGAACCAAGAACTCCTTTTGGATTATTAGAATTATATCTTAAGTTCACTCTGAAATCGACGGGAATGTCCTTAGCGAGATAGACCTCGTAGCTCAGTGCGTTGTTTGTGAGCAATTGGCCGGTCGTCTTGTCAAATATGAGCTTCTCGCTCGTGAAATAACTCAAGCCCTGTACAAATGCACCTTCCACCTAATACGAACAGTAAAACATTAATATCAGCCAGTGAAACATTAGACGCGAAATAAACTCAATATAATTATTATAATCAATATAATTTTATTAATAAGAACTTATTAAAACAATATTGCTCACGATTTCTAGAGATATTTGAGCATCCTTGTGGACTGTATTTAAAAAAAAAGTGAATTCAAATAAACAAAGACCTAAAATTAAGTTTATGTATTAAAAAATAAAAAAAGACTATTCCTTATCTTTTCCTTGTACATATCTATTGCTTATGAGGTCTTAGGCCAGCATAGGGGGTTTTGTATTTGAATTGGGAACAACGATTGTCCAAATGTAACGCGTTGAGAGTTTAAAGGTATTGAAGGTATCGGAAAACTTTATAAAATACTTTTTACCTGTCCAACATCTATCTTAGGATTGGCGCTCAAACCGACATCCTCCAAAATATCAGCTCTTGATATCTGGAACTTTCCTGTTAATACATCCAACTCCACTTCTAGTATCGTAACCGCGAACACGTTGTAACCTTGCAGTTCCGGCTCCTTATCAGTCATCATGTAAGTAGCCGTTAAATCTACTAGATCGTCTCCAGCTTTCTTTATCAGTTCCTCCCACGTGGGATTATTCATCTGATCTTTTAACGGCTTCAATCTCTCTTTCAGTGTATTACAAGCCTTAATTATAGAGAAACAAACGGATTCGCTTACGATACTCGATCCTGAAAATATATTATTCGCCGCGACAAATGAATAGTTTGGTATGACCGTTACTTTTTCTAATGGTATGCCCAATTCATAGGCGCAGACTTGGGCGGCTTTCGTGTTGACTCCCTGGCCCATTTCGATACCGCCCGTAGTGACCGTCACCGATCCGTCTCCTCGATAAATGGAGACCATGGCGGTGTAGTTGCCGTAATATATCACCGGAAAGAGCATTACACTAATTTGTATAGACTTCTTCTTCCATCTGTTGTTTTTGTTGAATATTTTAATTTCCCGTAAACGTCTCTCGTATTCGGCAGACGTTTTTAGCGTATTAATGAGGGTCGGCAGATCGTTTTCTTCTTGTACCATGTTGGCCAGCCGGACCTCGGTGGGATCCTTGTTCACGGCAACTGCTATGTGTTCCATGATATTTTCGATGCTAGCAATGCCTTCTAACGTACCTGAAATTTATTGAAAGTATATTAAAATAAAGGAATTATTAAAAATATCTCTAGTCAAAACAAATATATATATTTTTTAAATGTGCATACCTGGTGCTCTGGCGAAAGTGTTAGACGGCAAGTCTGTAGTAACAGCAAAACTTTTGACGGTAAAGTAATCTGCGTTGTAACAATTTGCGAAACTGCTTACAACGTAAGACAAGACATTCTCGTTGTGGGAAAAACCATCGTCTTCCGTTAACGAAGCGTTTAAGTATTGGATCTTACCATTGTTATCTACACCGACCTGATGACAATTTATTATAGTATATACAAAAAGAAAAAAAATGTAATAAATGTACAAATCATGACCGCGTGGAATTGCGGCAAGAGTGATGGCATGGCATGGCATGCCATGGCATTTCCCCATTGAATCATAATATAAATTCTCTGGGCAAAAACACTAAGTAAACCATCACTGTTAACTAACAATCCAGATATAAGTATATAAAATTACTAAACAATGAGTAAATTATTTTATATAACTACATTTAAATAATGTTACAGCAAACATATTACAATATTAACATTAAACCCTCTGATACTCTTTCAATAAAGTCTAACATAAGAACTAGGTTCAAATAAATTCAGTCATGATTTAAAAAACGTATAATGGATCACCTCGTATTCACACTGACACGGTAACCTCCTGCCTGCAATGGTTAGGTTAGTATCCAGAGGCAGTATAAACCTGCACGGCCGGTCCAGGGTCTTAGCGACGAGTGCGCTTGCGCAAGCTACTTGCACGTTACGACTTATTTTCCCGCCGAAACCTCCGCCCAATCGACGGACCTTTACGTGAACACTGAAATGAGAGAGTATTTTAGTAGTACGTCTTTTTTTTTCAAATGATCCCTTACCTCTAAAATCTGATGTTTTAAAATATACAAAGACAACCAAATTATTGTAATAGCTAAGGGACATTACAAATAAATATTGTGTAGCAGGAAAACAGTTACACATCGATATTTCTCTTTCTCTCATCAGTGAGCTGAACTTCTAAAGAAAAGGACAAAACACTGTGTAACTGCATAACCGCTATATAGCGTACACCTAAGACACAGGCTTTCCTAGTTTAGGGGTCTGGATGTCCATTAATTTTGTAATACAAATTATTACACGTAAAGTTTTCTTATATTAGTAAGGAGTTGTGTATGTGAACTTACTCGCTTTCCGATATATTCAAAAATCGCGAAACAGCTCCTTGAGTCAAATCCATCCACTGCGTGACGTCGTGCACTTCGAACCCATTATCTACCGGGATCGTTACACACGACAAAGGTTCCAAGTAGTAATGGTACTGAGCGCCCACCTCGAAGACACCTTTAATTACTTTCCTCACGTTAGTTCCTCGACCTTTTGGTTCGATTGTGTCTCCAGAGATAACTCTTGTCTTGTCTAGCTTAGCTTTATTTATTGTCAATACTGGAGTGACATTGGTAACATTTTTATACGTTACTTTAACTTTTCTGGCAACGCTTGTTGCTAATTCTTCGGATGTTGCAACTACTATTGCAACTGGCTGCCCGTAGTATTTAATATTCGTATCTGCTAACACTTCTTCATCTTCTTTTTGCAGTTGGAAACCCGGAAAGGTGAATGAGTTTACGCCTGGTATATCTTTGGCCGTGTACACCGCTATTACGTCTGGTATAGCCTAGAATTATATTTATGACTTACAAATGGGCTACCTCAAGGTAAATAAATGTCGCACTGTAAATATAATAACATTTTCCTCTCCTAGCATCGCCTATGTGCCACCAATATCGGGAATTGATTTTTAACTAATTTGGAGTGACAACGGTCTGATATATTTCTTAAAACCTAATCAAATCAAGTCTCTTTTAGTTCACACTTTTTAAAACAACTTTAACTACCTTAAACTATTCATATACCAAATATTTTTCTTCATCATACGCATATTTGCTCATCTCAAGTTATCTAATTAAGATTTTACATTAAATCAGTTTATATTATTAATAATTATTGTTCAACTATATCACTTACCAGTGCACTTTCCGCATCAACTACGTCCACGTCACCATTGTGTACTGTCGACAAAACAAACGCACCGAAAACTTCTTTTGGTAAAGGAGGTATGTCATTCACATACCGAGCCTCCCCGGAACTCTGTATAATTGCTTCGAGTTTTTGCACTGGTTGATTGAGAGGATAAAGAGAGGAGTCGGTTTGAAAATCTTGCTTTCCGCTTGAAAGAGGACGAGTTAAAAGAGTACCGCCAGATTTATAAATCGGCTTTAAAATGCTGATCGGGGCTATACTTAGGATAAACTGAAAATAAGATTATTTTGAAAAAATAATTGATATTTTACCTATGATTAAAATCACACACAAAGAAGAAAAAAAGTTCCAATTTAAGCTCAGCTTAATACCAAATGAATCTATGTATATGTTCGACACTGCAAATTATAGAGAAAAGCATAGAACGAACTCACATTACTTTTAAACGACTATGATTAGTTTTATTTACTTTTAACATTGTAATAGCTTTTTCTTAAATAAACTTATTCGTATTGATATACGCTTCAAATATCTAACTTGCTTTTCTGAAGCAGGTTAATAATTTGTAACAGTATTTTGACGCTCCAAGAACATACAAATAACTTCAACATTAATTATATATGTAATAAAATTAATAAATACGTACCTTGTAGAAAAGCCCTATCGCCAATTTTTTTCTAATCGCCGGAGTTGGTTCCGCGGGATCTTCAACGGGAACCAATTCTGTATTCAACCGACTTATAGCTCCTTGTAAAATGCTATTGCTGAATACGTTTTTCCCCTTCAAATATTTTTCAGTTTGCGTCGCGTGAATGAATTTAGCCGATATATTACCATAGACAATTGTCGCTTTTTCGATAACGCTAGTGCTTGGATTCATTTTGATGTTAAACGCAGCGTTCACTATGGCTAACGCGTTTTGACTTCTTGGCATTATCTGAAAAAAAACAAGTCATTTAGAAGATGGTTTTAAAATCTATTTAATTAAATAGCTCATGATTAAATACGTAAGTTTACATATAATATATTCACATCTGGTGCTTTTGGAGAAAGATCTTGGCCTGTAAGGCAAAAAATAGAGGAATATAATCCCCAATCTCATTGGTTGATTTTTTTATTTCAATGTAATGCGCCGTCAACTACGGGATTTTAAGACGTTATACAACACATATGTATATATTTGTAACACATTATACTGTAATTATACTAGCTCAGCCAGTCTTTAGCTGTCAGTTGCTCAGCTGTTTGACTCTTGCTTCGAACCAAAGGACAACAATACAAATATTATGTATTATAAGAGTGTTTGACCGTCACACTTTGACGGTAGAAGTTATGCCGAGTGAATGATACGACCCAAACAGACCTGCTCAAACCTAACCTAACATAGATTAAAAGAGCAAATCATTACTTAAAAAAATGTCTTTTATATATCATATAGGTATGGGAATTACAATGTTATTGTGCCTATAGTACTGGTTCACCCACTGGTTTCAAATCGGAACACAACAATACTGAGTACTACTATTTGGCAAAATAATGCATTATAATGAATTAGTGTTGTGCCTGCTTGAGGCTTGCACCAAGACCGAAAGGTACATATGTATACTCTATTCCAACCATGACAGGAAAAAAGCCAAATAAACAACATTTGACAGCAAATCGACGTGATATCATTGGTCGAGAGCTTGTTTAATCTATGATATTCACTATGGATTTGCGTAAAAATGGCGTTTTGACCGCGACGATACTGCTATCGGAATTTTGGAAGTAAAATTAAAATTGAAATAAGTAGTTAAGTGCTATTGTGTTATATTATAAATAATGATATATTAATCATAAATTCTTAGTAGCGCGCAATAAAGCTGAGTGATAATCAAATCGAATGAAATACGTAAATCTAAAGTTTGTTTATCTTTTTTCCATTGGAACAGACTATATGTATTTTTATTATATAAAGTGATTCGTATCTTACCTTGTAACTTCTTATTATATGCTTAGGGCCTTGTGGAGGTAATTCAAAGTTCAATATTAATTTCCCTTTCATATTGTATTTAAGAAATTCCGGTAAACTCAAACTGACTAACAGATTGCCTGCACCGCCTGCGAACCATGGAAATACAATCAAATACAACATTTAATCAAAGACACTGGAATATTTCCTTAGATAATTACTACTTCTTAACTAAATATTGCTAACAGTGTAGAGAGCTAAAAAAGTTCACGACTACAACCGTTGAATTTAAAATTGACCACGAGAGTAATCGTGGCTATTATAGAATTATTGACGGTTACAGAATGTACTATTTCTTTATTTATAGCGATTTTATCAAATTCCATACTTAGTTTGAGTTTAATAATTGTTTTTATCTATAAATAATTTACTAGAAGAGAAAGTTATACTCCATAGAATAACTGTACATTAACAGCCTGTATATTACCCACTGCTGGACTAAGGCCTCCTCTCCCTTTAAGGAGAAGGTTCGCAGCATATTCCACCAGGCTGCTCCAATGAGGGTTGGTGGATACACATGTGGCAGAATTTCGTTGAAATTAGACACCTGCAGGTTTCCTCACGATGTTTTTCTTCACCGCCAAGCACGAAATAAATAATTATAAACACAAATTGACCACATGAAAATTCAGTGGTGCTTAGTCATTTGGGCATCGGTTAAGATGCACGCGTTCTAACCACTGGGCCATCTCGGCCCTCAATAATGAATGACCGGTCAGTACGTCTTTTCAATTTCAACATTACTCTCATAATGCTTGATGTGACCAACATACCAATTTATATTGGCAGAGGCATTGTAATCCGTGAATCCCTCATGACTAAAACTATCCTTACTGGATATGTTAACCTTAGTTGTAAATAACGAAAAGAATATCAAAGATATTTCTTTCGTATTTTAAGTGCCCTTACATCTATATTTATATTATAAATCTGAAAGGAACTCTGTCTATTCACACCTCTTCACACTTAAGCCGCTAAACTGATTTAGATATAGTTTGAATCCCGGACATAGGCTACTTTTTTTAATTCACCCCTCAAGGGGGTAAAATGGAGGGTAGCGGTTTGTGTGCTATAGGTAAAGTTTTATAAATTTCGCGCGGATAAGCCGCAGGTTCAGCGAGTATAATATACAGTGTAAACTCTATATAACGAAACTCAAAGGACTGTATGTATTTGGACGTTATAGAGAGAAGAAACAAGAAAAAGTTTATTTCAGACTAGTGTTAATAACTAAATAAAGCAATACTTATTTGAACGCTTTTGCATATAGTCTGTTATTTTCGTCTGATGCCTTTTGCTGCACCAGTAATTTTGTTGTTTTTTTTTACTTGTACATATCGGTGCGATATTGGGTCATCTTGTTGATAAAAAAATACTTTTTTAATAGTTTTGCTGCTCCCAGAGCTTCTTTACGCGTGCAAGCAATAACAATTTATAAATTAAAGAACGGATTTCTTAGAAAGTGTAATTGTATGATGCCGGCAGTTTATTACGGGCTAATAAAGCGGCAAAAAATCGTACACATCTGCGCAGTTTTTACTAATTTTGGCGACTAAAAAAGAACTATATTTATTTTTATTATATAATGTGTCGTTATTAAGATAAGATAAGTGGATGTAACGCTACATAAAGTGTATCATTGTATGGAAGACAAGCTGAACCAACCTAAGTCGAGTGATTTCGACGCTTCAGGGAGTCTGTTGTTTGTCGTTAAATCGTGTGACGTAACATGGAGTTTACACCGTATTTGTATTGTTGCAAATAAAATGTATAAAGTAAAAAAAATTATAGTTTGGTGTTTCCCGCCTAGACATATGTCAATAAACAATAGCGATTGTACATGAGTTATAAGTCTTATCTATGTTTTATTAATTATTACATAAAAAGAGGTTTTCCTTTAAAAAAATCCTTATCAAAGTGGTATTTGACATTAATAAAATCTAATATTAAAAATAATCAACAGACTGGCATTAAATGATAACAAGTTTATGCTACAACACATTACGCTCTTACAATGTCTCGATTCAAGCTTATTTTTGTTACTATAATTAAAAATACTTGTAGTAATGATTGTAGATTGCGTACAAGATAACATATATACTTGTGAATTTAAAGGCTTACAAGATTTAAATCAAGGTTTATATCAAGAAATCGCAACTTACCTCGAATTTACGGTTTCAAAGAAAACATTTTAAGGGATATGACCGACAAGACCACGCAGTGTCAGAAGTTAACTGAGTCGAGCCTATGTCAATTCCTTCTGTACTAGCGATCACTTTTTTTTTAATGCTATAGTTGGCAAACGAGCTGGAGGCTCATCTGATGGAAAGTGACGATCACCTTCCGTGGATATCTGCAACACCGGGGGACTTGCCAGTGCTTATGGATGGAAGCCTCGAAAGAGGCTTTAGGCGATCGAAGGCCTTCGCTATGTCCAAATTGGCTACTAATGAAGTTACTCCCCGTTGAACAGAACTGCTTTCCCCTATCTTTGTGTCAGGTAAACTAGAAGGTCACTGGCTGAGCAACCCCGACGGAAGCTGATATGCGGTATCTAGAGGTACCTACCTCCGAGTACCACGGGAGCTGGTAGTTTATAACGGACACCATTACCTTGGAGAACAAGGAGATAATGGCCATAGGTCTATAATTGGACGGGCCGGAGCGATTGCCTTTTTTAGGCATCGGGTACACCAAAGAATCTTCCAGGAGTTTGGAACGACCAATAGTCCAGACAGAATAGTACACACAGTAGGAAGTCCACTAGACTTATGTATAAAGAAGTGGTTTACGACCTGTAATTTGCCGGAGTTTAAACTCTGGCATTGTGGTATAACATCGCGGGATTTTTGGTGGTGACTTGTCTCGGTCATCTCGAGTCAAATTGGACGCAAAGAGTCCTGTCAGTGATCATATACTAAAGCTTAGCCAAGCCATTTGGCGTGGTGGCCATTAAAATCGCCAAAAATTATGATCTCTGCTGATGGAATCTGCTGCAGCACGGAATCTTGAGCTAGTTAGACGTGCAAAACCAGTCACTCACAGGTTTCCGCATTACCGCTATCATTTTTTTTTCCTGTTTAGTGTCAACGACAAATGCGAAAACAATCACAACTTTTTATAGTTATAATTACTAAACAAATATAAAATATTTAATCAACAAACAATACGGTCTCATTATAACGTATGAAGGCTTAATTGATTAAAGAGATTTTTGAGAAGAGAGAATTGAAAAATATTTTTATGCAATTAAACATTTAACTTTGTCGACTATTGTTGTATTATTTAAAAACAAAAACAACTTACGTATAGTAACTGTAGCCCCCACTGCTTCGAACAGTAAAAACACGTCGGATCGATAAGAAGGCTTAATGTGCTTCAACATTAAGTTACCGGCCAACGAACCAATCTAGAAAAAAAAAACAATTTTCTTTTATGTTTCTCTTCTAGGCCCAAGGAAAAGCAATCACAGTAGTAGCAATTGTTGAAGGCAATTAATATTCGCTTGCTATTATATATATTTTTATGTTATTAAAATTTCTGTCGTGCTGTCCGTGCCGTTGTTATATCATATTATGAATTTAATTTTAGCCTTTTTATTTTATTATTAATATAGGCATTTAACTGCCAGGCCATTATGCTACTTATTGGAAGTTTTTTTTTCTGAAGTCACCTGTAGTCACGAAGTACATTCCTACCTAACCATGACCGGGCTGCCAATAAACATCCACAGCGCTGTTATTCATAAAACCATGTTTTTTTTATTAAATTATTAGGGTATTTATAGGGTATAGACCCTATTCAAATATGAAAATATTTAATGAATCAATTCATTATCAATGAATTTTAAGACTGTATTTCCCAATTTGCATAAGTAATTAGTTGTGTACTCTTCCCAATGGATAATCCGGCCTTGTTCATCAATATGACGTGCGGAGTGCATTACATAAACTTACATTAATTACATAAATTGTACTTTCAGAATCGTGTAATTGTTGCAATTATAATCATGTTCGATAATAATTAATCGGTCGATTTAATTTGACCGAATAAGAGTTGACTAAATCGATATTCAATAGGCAAACAGTAATTGACGAGTTTCTTAGGATTTCTTCTCGCTTAAAGATGTTTTACGTTTTTTTATGTATGATACCGTCGAAATATCGACGATTCAAAAATACTTTATTGTATCGTCGATTGGATTTAATAACAAAACATTCGTTTTTACGTCGTAAATTTCAACATCACACACGAAAAAAGACTCGAGGAAAGGTTCAATCAAGCAAAGAAACTCAGGCTATCCTGGATGAAAAATTGGTCTAGAAAAGCAAATGGACAAGTTAAATACACACCCATCTGATAACATAATGAAAACAAAGGCGACTCGGTGGATGCTGCTGCGCAGTACTGGCGCAACGGAAGTCTCTGCCTTATGATTTAAGAAAATCATCATAATGGTGATGATGAAATAAACATCACATTTGATAACTTTTTAATTTATTCACACACACACACACGCACACAAGTTTATAGGTAGGTGCATACGTTTAAATTTAAATATTTTATATAAAAGTAATATTTAATTTCAACTTACATTTCTGACTGGCATTTGAGCGACCAGATCAAGATGTTTGGCAAATTCTTCTAAATATTTAAAATCATCCATAGTGGCTGCAGTATTTTTGAAGATTTCTAAACATTCTTCTAAAGATATATTTGCTCCTAGGACGAGGTTCTGATCGAAGTGATATTGTTTCAGCGACGACACAGCGCTTATGTCTATTAGTACTGCAGGATATTCAATTTCGTTTATAACAGCTGCAAATAATATACAGATCTTTACCAGTTCGATTTTTAGAGAGGCATCATTGTCTTCCCGGCAGTGATACCTCATAATTAGTTTTAGAACGATAACTCGTGCATGTTTGGTTTATGAATGGCTAAGTCATTAATAAAGTATTCATTTTTTTGTGATATCTGTAATATTATTGCAAGTGACAGAGACAAGGCTATGTCTCCTCTCTAACGAATTATTTTAAATACCTACTTTGATCATTTGTATAACGTATGTAGTTTTTTGTGTTTTCTTGTTTGTTGAATATCAGTATTCAACAAACATTTTAATTAACATATCTTTAAAATGTTTGGTGAATATCAGTATTCAACAAACATTTTAATTAACATATCTTTAAAATGAATGCACAAAAAACTTAATTTATTTAGTCTGGTTTATCAATTCTCCGAAGGTTTTGACACTTAAAGATGAGCTCTGCGCTACGTGAATTGATTAAATAGTATTATTATAATATTAGCAATTAACCTGTATTTGCACGGAAAAAAAACAAATATTTCAAATTTTAAAAAGATGCGCGTTCACCAATTAAAACCTTTTTTAAGAAGTTTCGTTTGTACTTCATAAAATATATATGTCTCTTTCTCTTGCTCTCTACGTCATATCTTTCTTCTCTGTCATATAAGAAAAGGTCTAAACGATCGTCCCGTACTTAAAAATTTAGTCTCAGCTCTCGTCTTCTTATCGATTTTATTATCAAATTGCCGCCTAAGTAGTTTAACCTCAAAAATAGGTTATAATTTTGGATAAGTTTTTATTTCTTGTGACGTGACTTTGACCTAACCCATGAGATACACACGCAATTCAGATAGAGGAATATTACCAAAACAAATTCCTACTCTGGAACCATGTCAAAATAAATCATAAATCTAGATTCAAGTAAATTAATATCCACGGAAACAATTATTATTACGTCTTTGAAATGTATTACTAATATTCTATGTATAAAATCGTAAAAATCTCTGTTTATATTTTTTTATTAAAGAAAGACTATTAAAATTAATTAAAAAAATAATATATTAATTTATTAAGTAATTTTTATATATTATTAATATATTTATTAAGTAATTTATTAATATTCAACAAATCACTATTTAATTCTAATTTTATACTCATTTTTGACTGAAAATGTATGCACAAGATATCAATAATCGAAATAATACAATACCGTAATCGGTACTGTATTATTTTTTTTTGGCACCAATTTATGGTAATCCATAAATTGATGCCAAAAAAAGGAACAAAGGAAAATACATGTACAAATATAAACAAACGACTTTAAACATAAGTATTGAACGTATCTTGCAATGACCTTTATATAATTTAGTCACGAACAAAAAAAAAGTATTTCAATTCGTAAAACTGGTTATTGGAATATGCAACGGAAAATTACCCCAAATGCTTCATAAAAATAAAATGTTAATGAAGATGGTCATCCTCAAGAAGAAAGTCTTAAGTCCGCACTACCTAATATAGTGCAACAGTTTGTACTCATACTCATAATTCAGAGTTCATTCGCAGAGCCGACGACTTTACCAGCTTTCCGAGGCATGGGACTGTAACGCCCAAAACTCCGGGAAATATCGACAAAAATTGAACATTTTAATATATTTTATATACCCAGGACAGGTAAACAGTTTATGACGCTTACAATAATTCTGTCCAGGATTTATTATCAATATTCAGTTTTACAATATCTTCAGTGCACTTGCCACCTAATTTTATGAAAGATTCGACTAGGATAATCCAAACGCCCGGACCGATGTCTCTACCAAGTCCTAATGGACAAGATGGTAAAGAAGATGGTCTGCAAGACACATTATAGCAACATACAAATATCAAAGAACGCGCAATTTTTGTGTCAGTAATAGTGTCATTGCAGCTCGAGCTTAAAAACTTTTCTGGACTATTGGTGTATGATTATATATTTTATAAGACATTAATCTAATGTCAGAAAATAAAGTGTCAACATGTGTCTGCTAGTAAAAATATTCCTTGTGACGAGACTTCATTGTTTAGATTGTGTGTCCGTCAATACATATAAGATAACATTATCTTAAGTTTAATCAAATGAACGGAATATGTCCGTTATTTGCACTTAGTTCTTTATTACAGAGTTGCTGTCCTTGTAATTATTTTTAATGCGTTTTCTTTGAACCATAACTGCCGTTTTATCGATATGATGCAGTTCCTAAAATATTATAGATATTTTCAAAAATAAGATAATACACGATTTTTGAATTCAGTTTGATTGCAAATTGCTTTAAGAAAACTTCCTTGGACTAAATATTGTGAAGTCGTGGCTAATAAAATTTAGCATAATATCAATAAACGAAGGTGATAATTATTAAAAAAAATATGATAAAATTGATTTCTTACCTTTGCCAGTGTTTCCATCGATAAACAAATAATTATCAACACCGTAGCTGTTAAAAAGTTGAAATATTTGATCCTCGCGAAAAACCTTAAAGAAAATCTTATCACCAAAATGAACTGTTATCACCGCCTCCGGATCTGCGTTTATAACGGTCCAATCGCTTTCGCTGTTTGTTTCGGAACACTTCCTGTTACAAATCCTCGTTCTATCTTTGATACATGTGGCTAATTCTTCAATATCATCAACTTGTTGGCAGAGCTCGGGACTGGCGTCTACAGCGAATGACTTGATCGTGTCAAATATCGACCTGTATCCCGTACAACGGCAAGTGTTGCTGCCAAATGAGTTCTCTAGTTCAATCATCTTTAGGTTCTTTGGTAAGAGACTGTAAAATAAACACCGTTCTGACATTATGTTTATTTTAGTCCAAAAGATCGTATGTGTCAAATATTATGTCACATACCATTGCGCTTAATGTTAAATTCAAGTTACTGACTTATCTGTGACCATATACATATGTTTGTATGATTACAAACGACAGTGGCGTAGATATCGTAGGGCCAGGTGGTACAGTGCACCAAGGGCCCAGAGCTCAGGGGGCCCTCTAACCTAAGCTTTGAAAAGAGTAGGTCAGCCAACTTGCCAGCTCCTGAAGGTAGAAAACCTTGACTTCACAAGAATATATTTTTTCCCGTGTATTTGGAAAGAGGCACCCCTTCTTTCCATGCCCTCTTTAACTTATATTTGGACCGATTATTTTCCTATGCACCGGGGCCCTTGCCCACCTATCTACGCCACCTAGCTGTTTGTAATAGAAATCCGGCATTGCCCAGCCCATAAAATACGTACGAGTAGTATTAGGAACATCACTAAAGTTTAATGTACTTAATTATTGTTTATAATTCCACCTTCAGCTTGGTGTTGTGTTGAGGAAATCCTCGTAAATAAATTCTGACACATGGACCTGCTCGGATTCTCAAGTAATTAGCTACAGAAATTCTCATCAGAAGAAGATAATGTCTATGCCCAGCAGTGGGATATTTTTGTTCTTATTAGATATGACAGAAATATGAAGAATAATTTATAAAAAACAATTAAACGAGTAAAAAGAGAATTAATATTTTAATGCAGGCATACGTACTCTACAGTGTCAATCACCCCTTCCACGCATAAAATACACGTCGGTTACGTTACTACATAATAAATGTCCTTCATATGTATAACTTCTGTTGCGACACGAAATAATTATATATTTAGACATAACCGAACCTTGGACAATAGTATAATTAAAATATATTAAGAAAAATAAAAAAACAATAAGAATTTGCTTTCATTATATAAAAATAGTGGGATATCTGACAGTTATTGCTACGCTTAAAAGATGGCTATACTATACGATAGTTTAAGGATAATCACGAAATTTGTCATTATTTAATTTTTGGCATTATAAAAATTGCCTTTGTCTCATTCACCATGGACACAAGCACTGCAAGAAGTATAAACCGTTACATTCTCCGTACGGTGCGTCGTCTTGAGTCTGTAATTATATGGACGTATAGACCATTGTAACGGAAACAGGAATGCAAAGTAATGACATAAAACTCAGTTTTTCTTTACAGTTAGTAACATGGCCCGACATTTAAATGGCACAAAGGATATCTTATATATTAATATCGTAATCAGATTTTTGTCCCAATGATTATGGGACGATAGCTGCACGTTTATGGTCTCATTTTTAAGAGCTCCAGCTGTAGATGTGCAATAAAATTAACGAAACGAGCTAACAAAGAATTTTTTTTTGATTAAGTTACTGGCCGCTTACAGAGCGCCGCTATGGATGTATAAGAAAAAAATTTATAACGTAAACAAAATTAAATAAATTATTTTCGACAAACTACAATTCTAACTGAAATAAAGTATACTATTTGATATTAAAAATTTCATTCAAAAGAGATTTCATCATTTTGGTGTCAATCATGAGTGACTTGCAGTTTACGATGAAATTAAATCAAAACAAAACCTGACATAGATTTCGAAATTCCTGAAAAACCTTTTGAATAAACGCGAAGTTTCACCGGAGACCCACTGGTATATTTTAAATATTTCATTAAATAAATAAAAAAATATAATTATATAAAAATTAAATCAAAATAAACTATCATCATGTAACAGTATTAAATTTAATGTAAAGCTGCCCCCGTGTGTAATGTCAATTGTAATCAAAATAACCGGGAGGAAACTCAGTAGTTTGATACTGTTTTACTCAAATAGTTACATACATACATATTATAAACAATTAATTTGATATGTCCTGTATGGCAAAAACGAATATTAATATTTTTTTTAATAGATAAGTTATCTACGGAATTTTATATTAGGAAAAGTAGTAGTAACTTGCCCCAAGAAGTATTTATTGACTTTGTAGATACGAAAACTTATCTTTATAAACTTAATTTTACTTTTCATGCTTATACAAGAATTAATAGTTTAAGATCCGGCTGCAGAATCAGTGTACCCATCGAGTTTTTGCTAAAAACCAAATTTTTACACATATTTATGATTCGGAGAATTTATATCTACCAGGTTGCCTATCAAAATGTGGCCGCTAGTATTTTTAATTAAATTATTAATAGTTCTTAAATTAATAGTTCTTCGTCAAAAATTTCGTTGACTTGTTTTTTCAATAAAATGTGAATGATATTTAATTGAAAAAAACTTTACGGCAACACCTATAAAGACATAATTTATATATCAAATTAAAGCTTAAAGCAATTTTTTTCTGTTTATTATGATATACGGTTGCCTACTTGAATCTGGCCGCAAATAAGGGTTGCTGGCTGTTAAAGATAGTAAATATTAAAAGTAGAGTGAAAGTGAGCTAGTGCGTAACATCACTAGTCAGACGAGGACAGCGAGTGCTAGATCTGCAACTGGCGATAAGCAAGGCCTAAGAGAAGGCTAGGGAGGAGGAGGAGGAGGAGCTTCTGGCGGGTTTCAATCGAGACCCGTGGGGGCGCCCGTACCGCGGTGTGCGCGGGAAGTTCCGCACCCAAGGCGCCCCCGTCACCGAGACGCTGTCGCCGGAACTCCTCCTGCGCCTGGTCGGGGAACTCCTCCAGTGGCTCCACTACTGATCACGGAGCGGGAGATGGAGATGGCCCTCGGATGGCGTTTGAGGGCCAAGAACACGGCGCCGAGTCCGGACCGGGTTCCAGGGCGTATTCTGTGCGACGCCCTGGAATTCCTCGGTGCAAGGCTTCGGGAGCTGTTCGACGAGTGTCTGTGCAGCGAGCAGTTTCCGAAGCCTTGGAAGGAAGGGAAGTTGGTCCTGTTGCCGAAAGAAGGTCGGCCGTTGGATTCTCCTTCAGCATACAGGCCAATAGTGCTGCTGAACGAGACGGGCAAACTCTTCGAGAACGCCCTGAAGACTCGGACAACGGAAGCGGTGGCCCGGGGGCAAGTCGTCCTGGCGGTGTCGCTCGATGTGGCGAACGCCTTCAACAGTCTCCCTTTCGAGACGATACGGGAGGCACTCCGATACCATGGGGTGCCTACCTATCTCAGGAGGCTGCTGGAGGCGTACCTCCAGGACACGGAGGTCCTCTGGGCGGGGGTCGATGGGAGGTTGGTCCGGCGTCGGGTAGGCTGCGGCGTTCCACAGGGGTCGGTTCTCGGCCCAATTCTGTTGAACGTCGGGTTCGACTGGCTCCTGCGAGCTCCCGTCCTTCCCGGGATGGGGGTGTTGTGTTACGCTGACGACACCCTCGTCACGGCGACTGGACGGGACTTTCGGGAGGCGGCTCGCCTCGCCGAGGTCGGAACGGCTCTCACCGTGGACCGTATGGGAATGCTGGGCTTGAGAGTCTCCATATCCAAAACGGAGGCCCTCCTATTCCACGGTCCACGGAAAGGACCCCCGCGAGGGGCGAGTATCACCGTCCGGGGGACGGTGATCAAGGTGCAGGCCCAGATGAAGTATCTGGGCCTCATCCTGGACGGTCGATGGAGCTTCGGGCAGCATTTTGTCCATCTCGGCCCGAGGCTCATCAATGCCGCCGCCGCTCTCGGCCGCCTCCTTCCGAATGTAGGGGGGCCGGAATTGCTATGCCGGCGTCTTTATTCCGGCGTAGTGAGGTCGATGGCGCTGTACGGTGCCCCGATCTGGGTCGACGCCCTCACCGCTGACAATCGGGCCCTGCTGCGGAAGCCGCAGAGGGTCATAGCGGTGAGTGGCATCAGAAGGTACCGTACGATGTCGTGGACAGCGGCGACACTTCTCGCAGGCGATCCGCCCTGGGAGCTCCAGGCGGAGGTGCTCGCAGAAGTGTACCGGTTCCGGGTCGAGGCGAGGGACCGCGGCGACCATCCAGGATCGGCGGAAGTCGGGCAGTCAGGGCTCTAGCCCAGCGAGCCCTGATCGTCCGATGGGAGGAGGACCTGGGGTCACCCACGGCGGGCCTGGCGACAGTGGAGGCGATTCGTCCCCACTTGAGTCGCTGGGTCGAGAGGAAGAAGGGCACACTCACGTTTAGGATGACACAGGTACTTACCGGACACGGATGCTTCGGTAAGTACCTGCACGGAATAGCGCGGCGGGAGGTGTCACCCTCCTGCCACGAGTGTGGTGCGCCAGTCGACATGGCGCACCACACCCTGAGTGAGTGTGCTGCGTGGGGGCCCCGGAGGCACACCCTGGCGGCCATAGTCGCCGCGGAGACCTCTCGCTGCCGAGCATCGTCAACGAAATGCTCAGTAGCGAGACGTGCTGGTTGGAGATGCGCTTCCTTCTGCGACATCACATTTTCGCAGAAGGAAGCCGCGGAGCGGGAGCGGGAAGAGGATGCCGCGGCAGACCCGCTCCGCCGAAGACGACCGGGGAGGAGAAAAAAGCGCTACGCGCACCTTCTCCCCCCGCCTCAATAGGCGTCCCAGGGACTAGGGGGGGTCTCAGTACCCCGAGAACCTCCTCTAGGTGTTGGAGGCCCGCATAGGCGGGCCGACCGTCAGGACGTCACGGTAGCATGCGCAAGCTATCCCGTGGCGCCCGCCGAAAGACGGAGAGGGTACCGCTGGTTTTTTAGTGGGCAAACCCGGCGCACCTGGGCGCACTCGGCGTCCAGGGCTCCGGGGAGTCACCCCCCCCCCCCTCACTTTCCATCAAAAAAAAAAGGGCAGCGAGTGCCAGGTGTCGGACGGTTTAAAGTGCGTGCCTCAGATGCTATTGTTCTCGAAAAATAGATATTGTTGATGAATAAAACCAAGGTTACCTTTGTGTAAAAAAATTGTATTGTTACAATATAATAATACCGTTGTATATATATATATATATATATAATACAGGTTGTTTTAACTACATCTATGTAAATATAACATTTCAAACATTGAATCTATTCATGTGAAGGTTTATCATTATATTATTGTTTATATATTAAGTATTTTTATCAAATAACAAATATGTTACATTTTCTCATCTTTAAAATAATACCTTAGCTGCTGGTCTTAATATAATAACTTTTAACAAATTATTTTTCACAAACATACTCGTAGTTACATTGCCAGATTTAAATGAGGGCAACCGGGGCAACTGTCCTGGAACCTCTACAAGAGTAGGGTAGTAGAGTAGACCCCACAACAGAGATTCCGACGAGTAATAATTTTAATATAATATGTCTATATCGAGATATAGTCTAATTATATCTAATAATATAATTACAGCTTTAAAAGTTACTGCGACAAAGAGTAAAGTATGTGTAATATTATTGATAAACCTGACTCAGAAGACATTTTTAACTTTGCCGTTTCATAAATTCAAATATTTTGTAAAAATACATTGGTAAATAAGGCATATTATTCGATACAAGATGATAAAAAAGCATGGAGTTAATGCTTGTTGATTTCCAGGTAGGATATATAACATACATATATAATTGTATTTAACTAACAGACTGTATTTTTAGATATTGAAAAAGAGTGACTACTGAGTTTCTTGCTGGTTCTTCTCGGTAGAATCTACATTCCTAACCGATGGTGGTAGCTTTACTTAATATAGTTTGTTAAATGACGATTCAAAAGTGCTTGTAAAAAGGCTTTTACAATAAGAGACTAAGTAGACAGACACTAAGTAGGCACTTGAATAAAGTATATTTTGATTTGATTTTTGAGATGATAATTTTCAAATGAATTTGTAAAGTAATAATTACGGGCCTCAAATCTGCTGCTTTAAATCCGGTTCTGCATAGTTATAAATATACGGATATCAAAAAATTATTATTATTACATTTTAAAGAAATTAAATAAAATTTAAATACATGCATTGTTATACATATACTGTTATATATATACATAACCTTATACCACAATACTACTCTATTATACAACTGTTCACTCATGAAGACGCGCCACGCTAAATTACGCATAAGTGAAAGATCTATACTTCGAAGTGGGTGTATTACGTTTTCCTAATGCCACGAGCACGTGACAAAATATAAACACAAACAAAATGAAGTACATAAGAATATTGCCCGGCTTTAAATGAAGTCAATCCATATCTCCTATATTAGAAGTTATGGATTTACTTCATATGTTACTTGCTTACGTTACGACGGTACGAATTCGTTTTCGTTTTCGTACATTTTTATCCCAGAAAAAGTACGCAATGCACGGGTAAAAGTTGTTTATATTATATACGTTATTTATATTATATATATCAACAATAGTTATTTGATAAAACAGTTCAATAATTATATATAAAATAGATTCTGTATAAATCATGAACTCTTGCAATGGTTAGATGAATGCTAGCAGAATTTCTCCTTTGAATCGTAAGTTTGATTATCTACGATTTATATCTATATTAATGTTATAAATGCGAAAGTAGTTCTGGCTGTCTGTCTGTCTGTCTGTTGCTCTTTCGCGACCAAACCACTGAACGAATTTGATGAAATTCGATATGAAGCAAGCTTGAACTCCAAGAAAAACCTTCAAAACGCTAGCAAAGGCGGGAGCGACAGCTAGTTAGGAATTAATGTGCTTTGCACTAACCTTTGCATCTGCATAACCCATCCGGGGGTGCAAAACCCGCATTGGGTGCCATGAAATGCGGCGATACGCTTCTGGAACTCGCTGTAACCCAGGCCCCGACTACCAATCGATTCCACAGTTGTGATATCCCATCCATGGCAGGAAAACACCAAGACTAAACACTGTACAAGGATATTTTTTTCAGGTTATTTGTTGATTAAAGTATATTTACTTAATTAATTATATATCTTGCGATGATATGTTATATGTATGTTTTATAATAATAATGATATTTTTAAATATGTTTCATTGAAATTTGTTTGGAATATTGATTTCATATAACAAATTCTTAAGTTTTAAGAGTTCAAGAACTTATTGATACTATGATATACTTGTTATTGTTTACGATATATATATATATATATATATATATATATATATATATATATATATATATATTTAAAATCAGTACACCTATATTTCATATTAAATACAGTACGCATATACTAGTGCTACTAATTTTGAAACAAGCAGGGTTCAGTTTACTATATTGTAATTACTTTTAATAGATGTACTTACAGAATTAACAGAAAATGTTTCGATTTCGCCAGATATGTGTCTCCGAGCGCTCACGTTCACAATACACGCCCCGCAAACGCCTTGACGACACATCGCCTTAGTGCCGGGAAGGCCCAGGGAATACCTGATGTAGGCGGACAATGATGTGTCGCGATGTAAAATATTGTTGACTGTGAAAAAAAATTATACTATTTAAGATTTAACGTAAGGATTGATAATGTCCTTCACAAATACATTTTAAATCGGAACAAAAAATATATATTGACTCTCCAAAAAAATACACAGGAGTAAAATATGCATTAGCATGATGTTTACCTATGCGTCGCTCATGTAACAAACTATGGAGGCTTTAGTGAAATCAGTATTATAAAGAAATACGTTTTTAGCATTTTTAGCTGTTCTTAAATAACTTTTGAGAAATAAACGACATATTTTATTAAGAAGCGACCTCTATAGCACTAGTAACAGTTACCGTGTAACGACTTGAGTCATTACTGTGTTAAATTACAGTAATCATACAAAGGACAGCAAACTACAAGATACGTAAATGATTATGTAATAAATAAGTTGATGATTGTATGAAACCTTTTTTTTTTATTTGTACAATAATTTACGGAAAATTATTGACACAAGGCTTAATTTATTCTATCTAAACCAGTGATTCCCAAAGTGATCCAGGTGGACCCCCCGGGGTCCACGGGAGACTTGCTGGGGGTCTACGTAGGCGTGAATAAAAAATGGGGGTTCATAAGATGTTAATGAGGGTCCACGAAAATTTATCTGCTTTTGATAGTAAAGAGCAAAAATGTAAGCATAGTTTTTATAAGGCCCTACCTACATTGTTTTAAGTACCTAACTAAGCAGATAATATTTTAATAAGGCAAGCGACTATTACTTGTCCAAACTTGCGTATTCGATATTACGTACAATTTCGTGTATAGACTTGCAAAGTGATATCCGTCCGACAATGCTTAATGCTTGATGCCAAAGGTAAGATAAAAAAGAAAATAGATTTAAAAACATAGAACACGATTTACGAACCTAGGTCCAAATATATTTATAACAAAATAGATAAAATATTATTTTATATACATATTTATACTAAATAAAAAAAAATGATTTTGTAAATATACTTAAATTAAAATCGAACTCTAATTATTAACTTTCACTAATAAATAAATTCTAAAGAGTACGTAATAACATTATGGTCTAGTTCGCATTCGTAAGCTATAATTAATATTACCGGTACATTTCTGCCCGTTCACTGTAAACTCCACACAAGTCATTACAACAAGAACTCACGTTCTTAACTGAAGTATCTCTGCTTCAATGTAATATTTTATAAGAGATTGACCTGTGTGATAAAATAAATTAAAAAAAAAATCGACTGGTCTTGCGCGAAAAAGATAACAAATCGTCTAGACGTGGAAAGAATTCAACGCGCAAATTTGTTTTGTTTTTTTATTCAATTAATATCATTTTTATTAAATAATCAGTAGGTATAACATTCTTTTTAAAATATAATTGTTTCACTTCAATAATTATAAATTAATTATATACAAAAAGGAAAATAAGTTACGTAAGTCGAAAAATATGTATTCACTTTATGAAAAAAAATTTTGCTCTATATTCTGGATTTGATTTATCAATTATAAGTACTAACTTAATATGTCATGCTGTCCGGTAGTGAGATTTTGGGCACTATGTTACGGTCAATTGACCACAACTCATTTAATCAAATGCGAGCTTCCGAGAGGAGCGGCAATTTATTTGTATTATTAGTCTTAACGAATTCGGACATTTTTTGTTTAGTGGGCCTTAAAAAGGCATTGTTATTTAAATGCACACTTTGTTCAAATGATTTAATAATAATTATTTATATCTAGTAACAAATATAATTTGTATTTTCTTGTAAACAAATTATTACACGAAAATTACATGCATGGGAGACATCTTGATATGCCATTTCGCGTATTCTTTACTAGATTTACCTAACAGCAGTACAACCGATATGCTGACATAGATTAACGAACATACTTTAAACATATACCAATAGCGAAAAAGATAAAAATAAATTTACTGTAACAAATACTATTAAAACTACTATCTTTACAAAAATTCCGAATCTCATTCTTTGATACTGTAAAAAAAATCTCAGAAAACAAGTCTTCTGTGGGCATAAATTTTCTCAAGTAAAGTAAAACTAAGTATTAAATTGATATCTTCTAGGTTTAAACATAAGTTTATTTATTTATAATACAAAACTGTATACATATCATTACAGGACATGGTTGTCCTAATTCGATATTACAGCACGTTTATTAACAATATTTAAAATAAGTCTACGTTATACATATATGATATAGTCCAAGTGGCTATAGTTGTGAGTTTACTCAGGCTGCAACAAAACTAATCCACCATGTCGGTTATGACATTCAGGGTGCGTAAGGTGCGCGTCAGCAGCGCCTCCTTGAGTAATTCGGTTCGTTCGTTGGGCACCACTAGCAACGACGGTCGATGTCTCCGCCACACATATATATCTGGGACGCACCGACTCAACTGTCTTAATACATTAGCATTATGAACTCCTCTCAATAACTTAAATACATAGATTATAAGCGCTAAATATTTTATGTAATCTATTCTACTATTTATTTTGTTTGAATAATTTTACTATAGTACTCTTAGACACAAACAGAAAAAGGTAAAAACTATTGTGCCACATCTGCGCAACCGTTCGCTTAATCACTGGACTAACCCCCTCCCGCTTTCTTTCCCTTTTCCGTAACTGTGACACAATTTTAATTTTGAACGGCTTGTCTAGTAGTTTACATATAAGTCAATGTAAGTCAATGATTATACGAAAAATTTTTGCAACATTTATTAACTTAAAAAAATAAAATTAAGTTTTTAATAAAAATGTCTTGTTATTAATTAATTAATATTATTAATTATTATAGAAGAAGAGTAATTAAGGATTCTAAATGAGCATATCCTATCAGATTTGATTGAAAAATATTTACTAAAGAACCGCTCATTTTGAAGGGAAATTAAGGAAAAGACAGTATAAATTATAATTTATCATCATAACAACGTATTTGTGTTGCAAATTATTTGTGAACGGCTTCTTACATGCAAATAAACATGACTTCTGAAATAAATAATTTTAATAACAATATACATTTACATAATAATTAAAATACCACCAACTATCCATACTGTAAATTAATATTCAATTATTCGTAAGTAATATGTATTCAAGCTACCTGGCACTACTTACACGAGTGCAATAGGCTATCTGACTGGTTTTTAAAATGCATTTTATATTATTTGATAGAGGTTAAGGAACCCAATAAAAGTTGTGTTTTTTAATTCTAGTACATATTTGCTAAAAATTATCAAATTAAAAATTCCATATTTAAATAGCGCGCGAAAACGCTACTTTGACGATATGGCGCTGCAAAGGGGTCGGTGACGTCACTTGCCTATATTGTAATCTGTGGCACATATAGGCCACATACAGTAGGCAAACGAGGTTAATAAGCAAGTGACGTCATCATAAGCCCGACCAATCAGGAGCGTTTTGTGTCACGTGTTATTCGATCGTATACAATCGTTTAAAATTATGCATTTTATTTATGGAATTTTGAATAAATTAATTATTATTTTCAACTTTCGTTGATTAATAAGCATTTTTAAACTCAAAATATATACTGATTCCAATAATTGACACTTTATTTTTCGCTTTGTCAAATAGCCTATTAAAGGAAGGGAGGCCGAGTTAAATTGAGTATTAAGATAAAAACGAATATTATAAAACCATTATAGCGACAGGCGTACTTGGCTATTAAATGAAGTTGGCTGTTCAGTGCCTTTGTTAAGCCTTCATATTATTTAAAAACAAAATATTTCTATTACATTTTATTCTATTTACAAATAAGAAAACTTTCCACGTTTATTTATGACAAATAATTGACGTCACGGTTTTTTTCTGATTATTTAAATACTGAGCTCTTTAATACACGTACCAACACAAGCAATTGGTGTCCTGGGTCTCACGGAAGCATGCTAAAAAGATCCCGTGGCGTCTAAGAGACGAAGAGGGTACCGCTGGTGGGTATTCCGGTTTACTAGAGCTCACCAGGTGACCTGGCTAACTCGTTTTTTAGCAAATTGGCTGCTTCACCATAAACACTGATAATTAAAATATTATATAGACCCCTTGTTATATCGTAAAGGTGTCAATCACGATATATGATATGTTATGTTTCTTGTGATTGTTATTATAATAACACTTGTGCACTCACCATTCGATATAAAACTCAGCAATACAAAGTAGTATTTGTATTTCACAGTAAATAGATCGTTAGATGGTGAATGTTACTTAATTTTTAATAAATAATATATACAAATACAAATATTACTAGTATTTTGTTCCTGTAGTACAATATATTTATCAATTCATACTACACTAGACTAGGAGATTGCTAGGATAGACTATTGATAAGAAATAGTAAAATTGTCTACGTCTAAACTTAATTGTCTTTGATTAGTTCTATTATAGTTAACATTACGCCACAAGGTTATGTACCTATGAGTACGGTCTTAGCCCCGTTTCAGACCAGGGTGCAGGGGGTGCGAAAAACCCGACTGCCGCGCCTTCCAAGGCGCCTTGCCAATAATGATCAAGTATGAGACCATCAATGAGGCGCGTCCAGAGGGTCTCTAAAATTATTTTTTGGGGAGGGAAGAGGAGGTAGGACCTCCCCAAAAAATAATGGAGAAACAAAACTTACCTAGATATCTCTTCTTTACTTACTTTATTAGGATGATAATAATAATAATAGAATACAATAGTTATTATGTATGTATTTACTGCAAATGTAAATTTGGCTAACCTGCAAACCTCTGTAAACAAAATTATATTACCTCTCATGAGGTCAAGTATACTTTTTTATGGCATCAGTAGGTGGATGGAGAAATGGGACTTAAGTATGTATATAACAAATGCGACCCCTTGGGAACTTTAACTGTCGTTACACTGACTCACTCACCCTTCAAGTCGGAATTAAGTATTGCTGGTTAGCGTTAGGGAATATGATTAAGTATGTTTACGTCTATAATTTTAAGGAAACAAAGTCTATTTAGTGTTATTTATCTGTCTGATCACACTCCTAGATGATAAGCAACGCAACCAAGCATTTTTATTTTTTCTGGTGACATTTTAAATTTACATGTAAATGTGAAAACAATTATGGATATCCTAAATGTTATAGAAGTTTTAATTAAGTCATTTGAATACTTTGTTATAGTCAGATCACGGATAAATGAATGGAGGATTGTTATTTATATTCTAAATAAACATTTACTTCATTCAAGTTCAAAACATCTGCTACCACAAGTTAGGGATGTAGATTATTTGTGAAAGAACCATCTAGAAACTCATTAGTTACTCTTTTTCAACAATCATATATATTTAATAAGAATATTATAAAGCATAATAAGGCAAGGACAAAACGGTTCTGTACCTCTTTCTAAGTTGTTCTACCGACTTTGTTTTTGGTTAGTTTCTACTGACGAGCTATTCTGTTATCAATAAAATAAAAACTAAGTACAAAAAAATTGTTCAAAGCTTGCAAATTCACACAATCCGTATTCCTTAATTAAATGGTTATGATCGAATTTCAACCGCTAGTATAATTATATTTGTGTAAGTAGATATTAAACGTGAAAATTAAAAAGCACTTAGTACATTTTTTTTTGTATATCGTCACCTGGGATCAAGACTTAAACTGCAAACTTCCTAAATACTTAAATATACAATATCTATTTTTAAAAGAATAATCTTTCATTTTTATTCACCCGTCCTCGCAATCCGGCTCGAATCTTATCACATACAGCCGTAAAAACTACTCATTATATCAACAATCATAATAATGTAAATAACATGCTATTGAAAGAGTCGTTTAGAAAAATATTTTTATTGTAATAAATGTAACATACATATTTACCATAAAATAAATAACACGACTGACTAATTCTTAAAACAACCTTTACAAATAATTAACAAAATATAATCCTAAATTTATTACTTTAAATTATATAACAGCTCTACATTTTGTAACAATAACGTAATAAGTATCTATTATATTATTATATCAGTTTTTGTATAAATTATCCAATTCTTATTTATAAAAAAAAAACACGAACAATTTTAAATCGACATCTGCAGTGCTATTTTGTTCTACTAGGAACTCACTCGCATCTCACTCGTGAAGTTTCGAACTGACTACGCTTACGATATTTTCATACGTGTCTCCTCTGAATTATGTAATTAAATAATTCAAGTCAATGTTTCATATCACTGATAATACACCATGTTCGGCGTTGAGTTCCTTAAAGGCTTTTATCATTATTGTTTTTCTTTCTTTGCAGTTGTTAAATTGTTTTCATCATCAATCCTCCGTTTCATTAAAAGTCAGTCGTCTCGGATTCGTAACTATTCGCTGGCAAACTCGCCGTCTGTTTGGTGTTACGAATGGCGAAGCTTTAATTACTGATGAAAAACTGTCTCTCACAACTTTAGATTTAATTGTTGACTTTGGGGTTGATGCGAATATTTGCACATCTGAGACAAAAGATAAAATTTACTTTTATTTTCACTTATTAGGCACAAGAAATTCATTATTATGCAATACGTTTGTATCGTTGTGTTATTGTTTTAAACATAATATAAATATTACTTACCGTCCGCCTTAAAATTCTTCGGAGATTGTACTGTGCTCAACTTCGGCTTTTTGTTTTTGTGTAATTTGATTTCTAAAATAATATTAATAAAAAATTAAATAAATAGATACAGTCAAAAAATTAAAAATAGTAACAAAATAGCACTGGACAGAGAACACCTTAGTAAAGCATTAAGTTTTTACTACACCGTGCTTAAGTAGCATGATGTAGTAAGATTTTTAGATATTTTTTAGATTAGTTGGACGGAATTGCATATTGACAACATGATAATAAATGGTCATCACCGCCCATAGACTTCCACAAATGAGAGAATTCCATCTGATATGTATACAAAATTGCGTTCGAAATATTATTCAAATATATTCTAAACAGTTAGTATTAAACAACAACACTATCAAACATAGATAACTAAATCATGGAATATACTATATTTACACGAAATTTACGGGTTTTAAATGTTTTGATTATAATATCGCAGAGGATATATAGATTATTATTTTAGCAACTATAAAACTATTTCAAGAGAACTACTTGAACATATTTCTATAAATTAATACAATATTAAATTGAATTTAAATAAGTTTGTGTACCTCTTTGCATTCTGCGTTTCTTAGCCACAATTTTATAGTCTTCAATTCGCTCGGCCAATAAAGTACAAATTTCCGACAAATTGAAATCCATTATCAATAATTATTCGGAATCACTATAGAATATTACTCGTTGCAGTACAGAGATGGAGTGATGATTTTAGTACAAGTTCACATTATTTATATATAATATTATATTGTGTTGTCTAATTTACTCATTAGTAAATGACTTGTAAATAAAATGAAGATTACATAATTTATTAATTTATTTCCTTGCAAATAATTAATTGCTTAACTACCTTAATGATCATTCTTTAATTAACAATAAAAGTGTAATTAGTAAGGACCAATATAAAAACACCTCATTATTAATTTTGAAAAATAACTTGTCGGAAAATAATAAACAAAAACATTATTAAACACGATTTATTGGAAAATAATGTTTACCTTACATTCTATACATAATTCATACTGGTATCAAAGAATATCGTAGGATATATTGTTTATAAAACAACCTACGATCGATTTAAAAAATGGGTACATTTTAAGGCACACTGTGAAATACATAGTTTTAACATTAAAAACATTTTTTATCGAATATCGTTTTTAAGAAGAACCGATCCCAGACTAATTTGTTTTTGATGTGTCAAACTGAAAAGGGCGCCAAATATTCCGCCTTTGTCAAATTCACTGATTGATTAATAAATCAGTTTTTTTTTTCAATTCAATTCTTAGTTTAATAGCTTTTAGTTTTGCTGACAGGGCACAGATTATTTCGCCATGTTATGTAGGACAGTTTTGTTTTTTTAATTTTGTCAAAATTTCATGACAAGGTTGATAATATTATATTATGATGTAACTAATGTTCCGCATTAGAAGTATGGCTCTATTTGTTGTTTTTTTTTTAATAACTGTTTGTGCATTTTTTTGAAAAAAAAGAAACATTTCTAATAGCAAACTTATTTATCTGTCTTTAAGGAAAAAACGGTACGACTATTAATTTAAACGGAACTTAATCAGATATGGCTTATCTAGCTGATTTCTTGCTTTTTCCTAAAGAACTAAGACCGGAACTAATTAAGACTTTACATACATTATAAACATTACAATTTATTAAAATAAACCTAAACAAGTAACCAATTATTAAAATCCAATTATTAATTACTACACTTACATTCATTGAGGATAAATCACTTTTATCTAAGGCCTCCTTTTTCATACAAAATAAAAGACAAAATTATTATTAAAAAAAAATCTAAATCAATATTGGGTTTTGCTACAGATAATATTTGCTAAAATTATTTAATGTACATCGAGTTAAAAAGAGTTTATAAGGGATTTTCAGCTTTATTTAAAATATAATATGAAATCAAAACCAAGTGACACTTAGTATTATTTATTAATGTGTATTAATCTTTATTAAACAGAATTTAATTGAAAATCCCTCATTGACAAGTGTATTTGGCATTTCATATCTTAATACTACGAACAAGTTAATGAAAATATTAAAGATAATATTACAAAAGTAAATTATTTTCCAAATAGAAGAAATTTTAATTTGCTTACATAGAACAAGTTTTCAAAGATTTTAAAACTATGTGCTCACAATAATTACATTGCTCTTAAATCTAACATGTAAAAAAAAAAAAACAAATTAAGAAAGAAAAATAATTTGATTGTCCTAGATTTACAGTATTGGAAGTTTAAAAAGTATTGAAGCCTCAAAGAGATTTCAATAACCTCTCGTAAGTAAACATTATCCTGTGGCATTACCACTTCATCAAAAATTCCATTCTGCATTATTACATTAATTTAACTAATGATCGCGCAAATGTCCTTGAACATATTTAAGGCAAGACTGGACCTCTTCACTGTCAGCTTCCATGCCTTGCAGTTTATCTTGAACATCTGCCATGAAATAGCTATCAAAATCACCCTTTTTGAGTGCCGTCATACAGAAATTTGTTAGCGCTTTAAAGCACTGCTTTCGCTGCGCGTTATGAGGCTGATTATCCCAAACCGGTGTAGCCCTTACATAGCTCCAAGCAAGAAATACATATTTCATAACAGTTTCCCAATGTTGAGAATCAACCAAAACCTTTCCTTGCTCAATGAGGCACTTTTTAAAAGCAGCGAGATGGGTTGCGACCCGCGAATAAGCGGGGGAGTCAGTCTTAGATGTCAAGCGTGATGTTGGAAGGCTTTTAAATATGTTTGATTTAAGATAAGATAGCTTTTCCTCCAAAGGTGATAAATCGGGTGTCGGCATTTCTTTTCGTATATCTTGTTCAATGTCTGGATGTTTATGAGTTATTCTCTTTATCATGTGTATAAGCTGTGTCGGACTAAGCCCTTTCAAAGCCGTGTCTAGCGGCCCCTTAAATTCTCCATCGAAGGTATGTTCCAGACGAGCTCGCTTTATAGGCGGAGTAAATTTGAGCGGGCTTGTGATTTTAAATTTTTGCGGCGTACTAATGTCGCTAAAGTCAATCTTTTCTGGAGTGAGTGGTACGCGTTCAACATCACCTAATAGAAGACGCTTTCTTGGGGTAGAACGTAATGTTACACCAAGCCGAGGCGGTGAGTTTCGTCCTGGTGTATTTTTAGGTGGTGTACGGACCGTAGACTGAAAAGCTGAACGCTTTAAATCAATGTCGGGCGACCATGTCACTGGCAGGCGTTTGCGACCTAGAAAGATGAATGTTATGTTATTTTAAAATTTCCAATTTTAGTTTATAATAAAAAAATCTTTTCTGGTACCATGAAAAGGCTCCAAGCATACAAACACATATAATATAATAATATTCATTTATTCTTTTTGGGAAAAACTTAATACAAACAAAATTTCATGTTATATCAAGATTTATATGTGACCCTTAGGTGACCCTAAATTGTGAAATATCTAGAATTGAACATAGCATTAACAAAAAACATTAGTATGTCTAAATTGATCGCAGCAAATTAACAGATGTTTCTTAAAACCCTTATCCTGTAAATGCTCCCATACTGGGTCCATAAAAAACATTGTATATTTCAAAATAACAAATTTTATTATTGTATACTAATATGTACATAAAATGCTAGTTAAATTATATTTAAAAAATTTAAAGGTCTATAAATCTAAGTAAAGTTCTAAAATAACTAAACTTTTAAGCAAAATTTTATCAAAATAAATTTATTCCAAATCCTTACTTATCGATTCCATATTAACCTTTAAATTGCTAACTATAAGTTAATGCAAAAAAAAAATACTTTTTGATTTAACCATAAAGCAACTTTATTTTCTTTTTAAACTTATACCTTTTAAGTTCATAAGGTCAGAGCCCATTTATATATTATAAGACACATCCTCACTAAATAAGATCATCTTGAGAAAATTTATTTATTTCTGATACAAGTAAAATGTGCTCAATACTAATTAAAATAATAAATATAACTAACCTCTTTGCTGGATCAGGAACTCATCAGGTGATGGCGCAGGGCTGAGGTACCCTGGCGGGAGTGACGGTGATACCTCCCTGGTGTTGGTAAGGGGCCGCAGGGGGGTAACGCGCAGGCGGTCTAATCGTGCTGGAATCTCTGCCAGTGCAGCGCGGGTGCGTCTTGGAGCGTCTGGTGACGCCTCCATCACCCTAATTCTGGAATTATTGCGGAATATACCAGTATATTACATAATTAAATATTGTACAGCAAAAAAGCAAATGATTTTGTTAGAATGTTTTGTTAGATGAAGAACACAACTGAGTTATGAGTATGACATTTTATTTGCAAGCAAATAGACTTTTATATTATAATATAAAATCAAAATATTCTTTATTCAAGTATCATCATAAAAGTACATTTGAAGCGTCATGTTATACTGTTGAATTAAGTGTAAAGCTGCCATAGAACATAGAATGAAAGAAACCAGATGTTTTATTAATTTTATAGCTCAGCTAGAAATAAATAATTAAAATGATGAAAGGAATAAAGTCTATATATCATACAAAACATGGGAAATGATTATGATTTAAATTATGTAATGAAACTCTATGAATAACTTAATTCTATTTTAGGAAAACAGAATCTTTATTTTATGCCAAATAAATAATAATGACAATTAGATGTATAATGGTGTTTTAAAAAAACCAGTCTCCATATAGCAGAGTCTAAATACAGCACTAGTTTTCGACTGGACCTTACTTACCTTGTAATTAAGTAATATCAATAACATTAGATTATAAAAACCATAAAAATAATAACAAAAAAATTTGGAGCAGAATTGAGTGAATATTAATTGTTAAGGGACAATCAAAGTACCACACATAGAGGGCTATTATATATACTTATATGTATATACATATTATCAAAAACTGCTGATTCAAGAAATAAAATTTGTACTTTTTTTAAAGGTCCTTTGAGTTAAATTTTTACATGGAGATGATGGAAGACAGATTTTTACAGCCGAGTATTTCAAGCTATAGATAAACATTATATAATAGCAAATTTTAGGGATGATTACTTTATATAATTTTAAATCTCTTGATGAATTTAAAAATAATTATTATATGTCTTGAACAATTTAATACATAACATTTAATATAATATCATCAATATTGATTTTAACAAATTTAGATACCAACTTCAAAATTAGATAATTTTGTCAAAGCTAAGAACAAATTATGTACCTATGCTGATAAAGAATAATGTGTGTAGATTATAATATGTAGGTCATATTAGTGATTATTTATAGTAAATAAAATATTGAGGAAATGAATGATATTATAACAATATCAACATAATAAACACTAGAAGTGTTTTTATCATAAACTTTTAGGATAAATTAATATAATATTATTTTAGAAATATAATCTTGTTTCAGTATAATAAATAAATATATATAAATATATTTAACTGTTGTTTGCTTCTTGTGTTATATCCTTGATATGTTTATTTATGATTAATCACTACATTTAACTAATTATAGTTAAAAAAGTTTTTAAATGACTGTTTTAATGCAATAGTTAGTAAATCAACTAAACAAGTAAAATAAAAGAAGCATTGAAAGATTAGGAATGTATAATGTTATTTTTTAGAGATGTAGGTACATGACACATAAATTAATGAAATGTAATGAAAACACAGTATCATTTTTATCTAGCCCGGTTAGAGTAGATTTATCATTATTAAGAGTTGACAAATACATCAGTACCAATTAAAACTGACCTGAACGGTGGTAAGTGGTAACAAATGGCATCTATGCTGGTAAGACGAACACGACGCTACTCAAGTCCTAGACTTAAATTTACAAAAATAATTATAATGAAATATATAATTTTTAGAAACAATCCTCAATTTCATTTAATATGTCTAAAAATGAAAAACTGAGTTAACTTGTAGCGATTATTACAATTAGCTTTAAGTCAAATTGCTGTTTTACCGTAAACTAATATTTTTACTTGTAAATTAAAGTACCTACCTTAATACTCAATAATCCCAACTAAACACTTTTAATATGTTTCATTCAGTGGACACGACTCGTAAAAAATATCGTTCTGATGTTAAACAACAAACTTTATTATCCCATCAATTTAGTTTAGAAGAAAAATTGGCGCACAAATTGACATATGTTTATCAACGGTCACTACGAAGACAGCCGTATATAGCATTGGTTGCGTTCGTTATTAATGATTGAAAATATTAAAATACTGTTTAATATTATTTTATATTTAAAAAATACAGGTAACAATAGCTGAAATATTGGAAGAAACTAATGTTATATTCAAAGATCAAAAAAATTTTATTTCAATTACCTTTTTTAAATAAACTTTATTACTTTTATTATGACGGATGTTAATACCCTATCTACCGCTTTATAGTTCTCAAATTAGCTCACTTTCGAAAGAAAATCAAAATGTAAAAAAAGAATCATATGCATATTTGTGGCTATTTTGTCATAATCCTTTATCCATGACAGGGATGTTTGGAACTACCTAACCGTAACCGAAACTATCGGATATCCGAAATAAAAATCTATCCGTAACCGTAAACAAAATTAAAAAAAAAAGTTTATTGCAGTGTTTTAATTAAAGATAGCAAATTTTATTTTAAAGCTATTTGTTTTTCTGTGATTTTATACCTAGTACTAAATAATAGCCTACCAATAAAGTAAAATCTATCTTGTTGGTGTTTCTTTTACAATTTTTAAATAATCTTATATCCGTAACTCAAACTATCTGAATTAATCTGTAGCCTTAAATGAAATAGGTAAAATATTATTCATATACTCGTATCCCTATCCAGATACGAAATTGCATATCCATTATCCATTACGTCCCCGATCGCGCCTAAACAAGCATAATCATGATTGATTTTTTATCGTTCAGGGACAGCCTCATTAAAGGTTCAGGTGATTCAACAAAAGCTTTATGTGTTTCCAGAAGCTTTAATAGCTCGATCAGGGATTTGAATCCAAGACCTCAGGATTTGCAAGCTAATAACCGAAGAAATAAGATTTTTTATTGATATAATGTTCATCTATTAAAATTTTATGTATCTTATGACAATTCTTTATATTTTTTAATTTTTTGTTAAAAACATACTGTTTATGTGCATTTAACACGATACATAATGTATTGTATTAAATATTTCATTAATTCATAAATGAGTTCATTAATAAATGTCGTGAGTTAGAATGTCAACTGAAATAAGTCTCAGTGTTGCCTACGATTAGTAGTTTGCACCTAAATAGTCGCCTCTTAAAACATGTTATGACGTTGGATGCTGTATTTATTTTATTGAAACTTAACGATAAAATTGCTTTCAATTCCATGACTAGAAATTATTGAATCGTTACATCATTATGATATAACTAGTTTTACTACAATAATATTTATGAATAACACATATTATACTACTTTCACTATTGGCTTGCAACACTATCGACATTCTACTTTTTCATTCATCGAGTTCGAGTTTACAATTTCATAGTGTTCTTGCTCAAAGTTAATCTTTGATGTGTACCTATTATATTTTTCGTAATACATTCTCGATCTTTTTTTCTGTTATAGTTCCTTAAACTTCAATTATTTCGATAAATTAAGAATATGAAGCTTGCAAAATAAATAGAATATCTGCAGGATTCGCATAATACGTTTTAATTAATAGCTTGAAATATTATAACTTGTTGAATATAACATTGACTTTTCACTTTTTTATTGTAATAAGACTGAAGAAACAATATTAAAATAGTGCTTTAAATTAAATTTTAAAATTAATTTAGTGAAAGGACGCGATATAAGTAGGGCAAATAAAGGTGTAAATAAAATAGTGCCGGTCGTATGGTACGTTCTAGATGTCAACGCATATGTAAAAAATTGTTGATAATGAGTGTTTGTGTGTAAATTGCTTAGAGACGATGGAAAGGTTGTCTCATGATTTAAATCTGGCTTTAGAAGAGAGTAATTGTGGAAGGCAAGAACGTCGGAAGATCGGACTGCGTCGACGTACCAGGTCCGCGGGGAATTTGCGTTAGTTTTTTTAAATTATATTTTTATATCAGTATATCTTCTAGTTACGTGTTTGGGTAAATTTTAGATTTAACTACAATCCATTTAATTATTATAAAAAATAGTTTGATCCCTTCAAAGCTATCAAGGTTATTAAAAATCATCAAATCAGTACTTGCAGAATACTAAAAGTTTCAGTTAAAAAGTTTCTTTTTTTCAAAACTTTTTTCCATTAGTGATAAAATAAGCATCTCATAATTCTCTCCCGCTCTTAATATTAATGTTTTTAATACTTAAAGAGACAAGAATCATTAAAAGAAAAACTAGTACATTAAATTTTAGTTGGATGGTTGGTTTGTCTCAAAATTATCCTGATTATTAAATATATGTATATGGTTATTTATTGAAAATTGCTATGTATAATGTACTTACCTTAAAAAACTTAAAACTTTATAAGTTATTTATAAGTTGACTAATTTACAAAAATATAAATTATGTTACTATTTTTACATAATTTTCTCAATTAAAATATTTATTTAAAAACCTTTATTGTATTTGTTGACACTAACATATTATCAATTTTGATTAAATTCATAGTATTCATGTGATGACTTATAAATTTTTGAATAAAGAAATATTTTGCAGCTGCTGCAATAGCAGTAAGCCTCGCTGAAGATGGAAGTTCAAGTAGCCCGCCTCAGGCACCTCTCATCACACAACCACTGTCAGACTCCGATGACCCACATCTCAACATACACAAATCAACAAACCTTAAGTCTCGACACTATTGCCAGATTGGTAATTTTGAATCTGATTCGTTCAATGAAAATTTTTCACCAACTCGGCCAGCTAATGCTAGGAGGAAACGAAAGTATAAAAAGATGCCAGTAGAGTACACTGATGGTAAACATACACCGCCTGTAGAGATATTATGTATTACTACAGAGGTAAGCTAATCATTATTTTATCAAGAAATTCACTAATAACAATTTACTAATATTTATAAAACATATACTTTATATAAAAGTTAGGTACATAAATTACTTC
Source organism: Vanessa tameamea (assembly GCF_037043105.1). Classification (NCBI taxonomy): domain Eukaryota; kingdom Metazoa; phylum Arthropoda; class Insecta; order Lepidoptera; family Nymphalidae; genus Vanessa; species Vanessa tameamea. The sequence goes on from NC_087323.1 coordinate 9,638,914, forward strand.
TAGCACACAATATTTCTAATATATTTATTTAAAATATTGTGTGCTCGAAGTATCATTTTACAACTATATTCTTTTTTTATATATTATATAATTATTACAAAAGAAGTATTAATGCTCATTTATTTGATTGGGTATATAAAAGTTTTTATAATTAAAAGTAAAACTTTTGAGTAATATTTAATGAAAGAATTTATTAATTAAAGAAAATAATATAAATTACTGCTTACTGTTTACTTTAAATAATTAAATAATACATATTTATTTCCTGGAATCATATTTTAATATAGACAACATACCTGTGTCTATCTAATAATTTAATTTGTTTTGTAGTAATAGAAACTATTAATAATTATATTATTAACACTTGAACCTTGGAGTAATAGTGCTTATTTTTTGTTTACCATTTGCTCTGGGAATTGGAATTGCGATTCGCCGGGAAAATGCTGCCAGTATGATAGCTACCATTTTATACAGCTATTTTTAAATTTGGAGTATAAATTCTCGATTCCTCTCAATATAATTGTTTGTGATGTATAATAGATTATTATGTAACATTTTCGATTAAGAAAGTTATAAAGTTGTCGCAAATGAAAGTAATATGAACACGTACTATAAAGCAATAATCGTTGTTGCTACGCAAAAAAAAAAAAAAATTGATAATTAGTAGTAGACACTAGTAAACGAACGGTTATTTCGTTGCAGTTGTCATTAGTCAGGATGGCCGAGCGGTCTAAGGCGCCAGACTCAAGGTTCCCTTGCCCGTACAGAACGGGTTCGAGTTGTTCTGGTCCTCTCTGAGGGCGTGGGTTCGAATCCCACTTCTGACAAATATTTTTGTTTCTTTTTTTTTTAATAAATATTTTTTTTCATTTAAGTCATATTATTTTTTATTTTATTTGATTTGCTTTCTACATTTAAATAAAAACCCCTGTGCATACAAAATAAAAACGGGTTGGTTGATTTTGTTTGTTTATGTCAAATATTTTTTTAGGTTTATATATCAATACTAAAAGTAATAGTTTACCTTAATTTTGTAATTGTATTTTTTATAGCCGAATGCCTTGCCAGTGACGATCACGAATCCGACTCACAGTGTCTCGCCCCTACTGCACGGCGGTAAACAAAAACAGGAGAGGTCAGTTTACCCGGCAGGGAAAATAATCCATGAATACGCTCAATAAACTTTAGTTTTATTAGATATTAAAGTTTAATGTCACCATTGTTTATCTTATTTTTATTTATTTACAGAAACGCATTTTGTGGAAAACGCAAGTGGTCGCATAGAGACAAAGGCGATGGATGCGAGATGAGAGAGAGATCATTCAGCGGAGGCTGCTCGTCCAAATCTGCTTTCTTTAAAAACGATATTAAGTCAAGAAAATACGACACGGATAAAAAGAGAAAAGATACAGTATTGCAGCCGGGAAAAATCGTCCTCAAATCTCATAATACGGAAGAAGCTAAATTTTCGTCGTTTACAAATACTCCATCATTGCCGGGAAGCTCTAGCTTTAACTTCGTCTATAAGAATTTATCTAAAAACGGCACACCAACGCTCTCTAAACTCACGGGCTATAGAATAGCGACAGATTTGCCGCCGTTTTTCTGTGCCACCACAAGTACAGGCAAAATAGATGGAAAGTACCATCGAAAGTATAAGATGCTTAATAAATCTCACCCGCCTAATGTTTTGAGGAATCCGTTACATTTCGACGATTCAAACAGTGGTATGGACTGCACGGGCAACGAGAGCAGCTCTTTGAGCAGCAGCGACTCTGACGGAGTGATAACGAACGACAGCGATCGAGAAGGCGACGATGAGCTCACGGACTGGCCCGGCATCGAGGAGCTCAAAGTCTTCAATAAAAGCCTTACATTCAAATCATCAAAATCTGTGAATAACAATTGTACGAAATCTGTAAGCAACATGCCACCACCGAAAAGGTTAAAGAAAGAAAAGTTTCTAGTTAAAGGCGGATGGGCTAGTTGTAAGAATAGATACAAGAAGAAAAGAGCTAAAGTGGATTCGGGAAACGACGATGACGCCATGATGTCGGACTCGAAAACAGTTGTCGATGTCGAAGACGAAGCTTTAAAAGAGAAGGAGATACTGCCGCATTCGTCATATTCAACATTCAGCGACGTCATGAACGCGGGGGTATCCGGACAGAACGCCGATGAGACGTTTTTTCATTCCTTTCAGGAATTTCAAGAGAAGTCTGAAAAAAAGGAGGAATTTAATCAGACGCCGCGCACAAATTTCACTTTACAGAAGACATCGTCGAGCGATTTGAATATAAGTGAGAAATCTCCCCAAAGTGATCACTATTACAGTGAAAATTCAATGGGTAACGCAGGGGTTTCTGAGGTACGCGAAATAAGAGCAGGATGTCGACGGATACGCGACGAAAGGCCAGGTTTCCTCATATTAAGCGCAGCGAATGAGCAGTTGTCGAAATTTTTACAAGATTCGTGCCAAACCGAGCTAAAATTGCCGAGTTTTCAAGATCCCGTGGAGAAAGAAAAATTAGAGTCATTGGCTAAGTTATACTCTTTGGAGCTACAAGTCGAAATGGGACGTCCTATTTTGAGGAAGACTAGGTAAAAAATATATTATTATGTTTTCTATAAAGGAATAAAAACTATTTGTTTGACAAGTATTTCAAATTGTACGCTAATCTCTTTCAGCAATACAACTCAAGCAATCAGGGTAGAGAATTCCTCCTACCGCAATCTACCTTCAGACCACAAGCGTAGATGCTATGGAGATGAGGCGGACACCAGTCTAAGCCTCAGTGACCCAAACTCAGTTAACTCAACAAATGATCTAGACGATTCCATCCCAGATGCCAAATTATCAGACATTCCCCAAGAAATAGCAGATTCGTTTAAATACGCCCAAATAGATAAATCGCTTTTACATCCCGGGGAATTAGATTGAAATTAATGAGAATTATTGTATATTAAAAATGTTTATTATTTAGTGTTTAAACTATTTAGGGATCTAGCCTTCAGCTAGGGTTAGGTCACCTAGAAAATGAGCTCTAGGTGTTCTCGACCCAGTCCTAGAATAAAAAAAATGTCAAAGACAAAATCCACAATAATCGTCATGCTATTAACAATAAAAGTAAATTTTGATTAGCTGATGTTAGCCTTGCACTGCATGTAATTGTAAATTAACTAAATACTTAATATTATTAAACGTGGCCGTCACGGACGCCCGGTAGATGTGAGACATCGAAGTTGATGGTTATTGAAAGAATTTTGTTAAGAATTCAGTTATATATATATTTTAAAGAAAAATAATAATCAAATATGTAGTAAAACAAATAAAAATAAATTCAAGAATGAGTCAGAGTTTCGTTAGTAAAATAAATACCTTATTATTGTTATATATGTAACGAAGTATATGGAATACGCGCCACGAACATATAAGGAGTAGAGAGTGGTGGGGAAGAGGGGGCATGATCTGGCGTAAGGACCCATATCCGTTATTCAAAAAATATTTGTATATTCATATAAGAACATGGTTGTAGCATATTTTGTAATATATTATATAAGTATCTATAGAATATTTGTCAATATTATGTATCGTCAGTCGGTTGTTTAATTTGTGATTGATTTACAATTTTATAAAGTTAAACAAAAATATTAAGATAGTTAACATTATTAATGACAAAACTCTTAAGCCATTTGCAAAGTACGCGTTAAGACCTGGGTCTTAATTGTCGCTAATTTTGTACGATTTTATATTAAGGAATGCCTTAGTCGTGATGTTATATAATTAGATTCCATCATACTAGACCTATTTACGTAATTTTAGCAAACTGAAATTTGGAGGATTATATTTATGTCCGAGTCTGATACGTATGTAGTTAAGAATCCATAATGAATGTCATAGATTATTCAAGATCTCAACCAATGATATCGCGTCAATTCTATGTCAAAGTTGTTTATGTGTTTGGAATAGACAATAGAGAGCCTGGGATCATAGACTATTATATTATGTTGTGATTAAATAATGCTAAATATTGTTTTCGAATTTAATTAAAATAAATTAATCATAGTTTTCTATAAATATTCAAAACTATCTCTTTAATCGAATTCGTTTAATTAATCATTATACTTTCCTTTCCTTTCCTTATTTTTTTAATTTAATTTTTCTTTTGTTTTAACAGAATGTGTGAGCTTATATTTATCATTTAAAAAAATATTTATTAAAACTGAAATAATTACTTGTATTGACAATAAGGAAAATTAAGTAAATATTAAGGGATTTTTTTTTAATTGGTGTCTACCAAAATTATTGGTCTCACGTTGTTTTGCCTCCGAAGTCACAATATTTTACTTTAATAATTGAATGTTCCTAATTATTTTATAAGACTTTTTATATTGGACGTAAAAAAGCAAAGAAGGTTTTAATATAGTTTTTTTTGTTAATTCTTTTATAAAGTATAGAAATTAGAACGAACATAGCTAACAATTTTGCTTTCGATATTATTAAATTATACCTACTTAAGCTTATTACAAATATTACTTAAGCTTATTATTATATCTAAAGAAAAGATAACTAGAGAAATTGAATAATCCCTTGTATAAAGACAATTGAATGCCATTTTTTGCTTTAAAACATATTTAAGAATTGTGTATTTTCTGCTAAATTCTAATCTTCGTCTAACACAATTTAAATATATGTATATTCAAACTATTGGGCAGCTTTGGTTTTTTAAGACTTCCTAGTGTTGTTAAGACTTGAGAATGGATGGTATAGCCAGTTGCAATTTTTACAGAATACTTCTTCGGTTGCCATGACAAATATTAAAATAAACATTTCAAACCCAAATGGTCATGCAAGTTTGCATTTTCTTTAACGTGCTGCTGCACTTAAGAATCTTATGAGATTCTATATCAGCTGTAGACTTATTATATTTTCTTTATTTCCATATATTTTCACCAATTTTTTGAAATTTATATCATAAAGTTCCCTATTTTGTCTTTAAGAAATAAATAATGTTATGCCTATAACTTTAGTATCTATCCTATGTTTTGTAGCTTAGTAAAGGTAGGTCATCGATGATAAAATAACACTGAAAGATCCTCTAATTAACTCTACGTACAAATGCATAGAAAAGTTTAGAAAAAAAAGTGTACTTACTTTAACTAAGATGTACAAAATGTCATGCAAAGCTCGTTATCATGAGATAATGAGCATCTTTGACGTGAGTGAAAATGGACCACCAGATGGTAAGCGGTCACCACCGTCCATATATAAATTGGCCCCACAAACCTTGGAAGCTAAGATGTTACGTCCCTTGTGCCCGCAGTTAAACTGGCTCACACATCCTTCAAACCGGAACACAACAATACGCCTTGTTGCTTCCCCTGGTGACAGGAAAGCTGGTTCGTTTTTTGCCCAGAGGATCGGAATTGCAATTCAACGGTGAAATGCTGCTACCATTTCACGCGGTCAAGATTTATACAGTAAAGAATTGCTGTTTAGCGGTAGATGAGTGGGTTGTTATCTTCTGTTATCTCTTATTAGCTTGTAATAAAAAACAAATTTAGACATTATTATTAAATGTTGTGGTACGGAATAATTACTAGCTTTACTAAGTTTTATAGAAAAAAAATATACAGGAAAAGATGATAGTCATAACATTTAGGCAAGATTTTTTGATATTTTTGTATAAGGAATATTTTTTGTTGTGAACTTCGTACTTTTTGTAAGCAATACTTTAATAATTTTAATTAAAGAAATTGAGCCTTTAAGAATATTTGCTTTTAAAGTATTTGTTTAGGTTGAAATTTCGAAGAAGTAGGAAAAAAATGTCTATTATATTTTTTTTTAAATGTTGTTTTCGAATTAATATAACAATTGCTATACGTTAGGCCTGCTATCCTTGTCCTGTTGATTGATTCTGCAAATTAAAATCTGTGTAGTATTAAACAATGTCACGGTAGAATTTATATTGTGTAAAACTAGTACTAAATTATACTTCATATAAATTGATTATGGTCTTTCATTTTATGATCTCTTACATTTGTCATTTCATACGATAATTTTGTTCGGATATAGGTTTTTATGTGATACTTTTACCTCGTCAAATCCCTCTAATTTCTTGAGATAAAATATATACTTTAAAATTTAATTGTTTAATAACTGGCTAAAATCCTATTTTTAGTTTAAAATTTGAAGGCCAATGCATGGTTTTCGCTTCTAGGTATTGGAACTATAACAAATGTAACGCTATAAACATGAAGAAGAAACAAATTCTTTGTCGTGAGGTACAATGACGAGATGGTGGTAAATTTTTACCAAGTATGTATTTGTATTGTATATTCGAATAGCAGGAGGAGTAAGAAAATCTTTACATTTATGTATTACATTCGATTTGCTAATAGTTCTGCTATATTTTGCACTACAATACTATTCAACTAAATTCTGAAGTTACGAAAGCAACATCCCCGACATCAATTCGCCATTTTGCACGAATCTGTTATAAATACCATAGAGTATGTATATCTCGATCAAAATTCTTGCCCAGGAATTTACTATTTTTTTTTTTTTTTATATGTTTAAATGTAACTAAAACACATTCAATATTTAAAACATTTATTGAGTTATATAAATATGAAAAATTAACAATAAAAAGGATAACAAATCATATTGGAAGCACGCAACCATAAAACAAAGTATTATTATTTTAAATATGTAAAAAAAAACATTGTACATTAAGCGCTTGCTCTAGAAAATTTAGAACAGTATAAAATGTCTTTACTTCATTTAACATGTCTTTTTCTGTGTTACCAGCACTTAAATCCTTTTACAAATATTTTATTGTACAAATATTGTAATCGTTCAAATGAAATAAAACATGGAATGACTATTCTATTAACAAAAGGCCATTCGACTTCGTGTCGTGTTCTTAAAAATAAAATCTCTAAAAGTATAAATTATTTCCTATCTATTCACAATCCGTGTTTGTACTGTGATGTTAAGTATTGCGGGTAGTTGACACTATTTAATAGTGTTAATATCACAGGTATTATTTTCATTTAAAATTCATTATTTAATTTTTGTATAATTTCACGAATTTCATACCCTTATCGCTCCAAAATATAATATAAAATTTGCACAACAAACATTTCAAATAAGTATAAATCGGTTCAAAGACAAACGTAGAATGAAACCGTTAATATGTATATTTATCAAATTGTGATGTTTTGTATAAATTTGTAAAAACTTTATAATAGCAGTCTGATTGGAAGTGATATACGAACTTAAAGGAAGCTGAATCTTAGTTATACTTATTCTATGGTACAGATCAGGTCGTCTCCCTCCAGCTTCTGACCGTTCGTGATGGCCACGGAGACTATGGTACCAGCTCGTGGTGCTTGAACGATCATTTCCATTTTCATGGCTGACAACACTGCGATTGGCTGGCCTTTGTCCACCTTGTCACCTTCCTTAACTTTAATAGCTGTGCAATGTAAGAAAAGGTATGGTTTAAGTACTTTGTAAATTTTATTTGCGCAGTTATAAAATTATTCTCGACAATTCGGTTAATAACAACTGATTATTTATTACTTGTTAGTGTTAGTTCTGATTCGGTGAGTGATTATAATAAAAAACTTAAGTTAATTAATATTGCTAAAATAAAAAAAGGGAAAGGAATTAAAATATTTACTCAAAACTGTGCCGGGCATGGGGGCACCGACTTGGTTCTTATCACCCTTCACAGCCTTGGGGTGGATTTTCATTTCCTAAAAGAGAAATAAATAATATTAATACATGTTAACCAAGTAACATTGTGGAAGTTTCATACATAATATAATTTAATATAATTATTAACGATCGAGAAGTTAGGAAGAGTCGATAGATGTATAAAGAATAAAAATAATTATGTGTATACCTTGCTGGCTTGGTCGTCCCTTATGAACACGGATCTCAGCTGTCCGTTGAGTTCAAAGAACACTTCCCGCTCTCCGGCCGCCGTCATCTCGTCGGAGATGGCGAGAGTCTTAATGTCCAAGGTCTTGCCTCGCTCGATCTTCACTTCAATTGTTTCACCAACCTGAATTTATAAGGAAATTTCAGGTTAAAATCACATAAAAATGAGACTCCACTGAGACAAGAGTTCCATTTTCTTATATTATAAAGTAACTGCGCGTCTCCACTTCTAAAAAATAGATACAAAGTTACGAAAATGGGGATTCTTTTTTGTTTAAATCTGCCTGTTAAGGTGACCTAAATAATTTATCCTCTCGAAGAATTCTGAGAGCTCACCGTGGGCCCGACGAGGAAGGTCTTGGTGTCGAGATGTTTGACGGGTCCATACTTGTCTCGGATACGGAAGAAGTCGTTCGCGACCTGCGGGTACATCGCCGCAGACATCACGTCCTGATCCGTAACCTGGAAATTAAACCATTACATTATTTATTTATATATTTTCTGGATTGTAGGAGAGTATCACAAATCTTAATATATGCTGTTGAAAGGGTTATATTCATCAGCGCCTCAAAAACACATATCCAGAACTCAGAAGCATTTCTAAGGAGGATTAGCTTCTAATGACCGCTAGACGTATAATTCTAAATTTTTCCGGTGTTTCGTTTCTTTGACTTTGTCGTTTGCGAATATGCAACATCTTTTGGTAGTTTTGTCTAGCAGCTGACAGCTGTTACCTGCCGTCGATAAGTCGCTATATGACACCTAATCACGGGGTAATATGGGAAGGCATAGGTCGATGACATGATTCTCTTGAAAATCTTTATCCGGGTTTATTTAAATCTTTTGTCAATATAAAAGTAATATGATAAAGATTAGGATTTGATCGAGTAAGTTAATTTACCCCTGGGTAATTTTCTTGTAATTCCTGTTTCAATTTAGTGAAGTCTAATGGCGGTAGCTCTTGTCCGGGACGTCCCTCTATTCTCGGCATGTCTTTAAGGATTTTTGATCTGCAATCACATCACATAAATAAATACTTGTACGTATATATATATTTAATTATCTGCATTGAAATTTTAATAAAAATATTTTGGGTACATCTTCTGAGAACTTAGGAATGACTTTCGCACCCTTTTTGATTGCAACGATAACTCTAAACAATATTAAAGAAAGTATTTTTTAAAGAATAATTGGAAGGTTTAACCTTATAGCGGCCATATCAAACGACCTGGATCTAGTGAGTACGTTAATAAATGTAGGGCATAAATTGATGATGATAGATTGATGCGTGATCTCAGATGAAATTACTTAGATGAGTTAAAAATCTAATAAACTTACCTTAAAGGTTCGGGGAATCCTCCGTATGGTATACCAATGGCACCTTGGAAGAATTCCACGACGGATTTGGGGAATGATAACTCCTCGGCTCTTGCTGTTATTTCTGAGGCTGTCAGTTTGTTCTGTACCATGAACTGTGCGAAATCACCGACAACCTTCGATGAGGGTGTCACCTTGATGATATCACCCAAGAGAAGGTTGGCCTCCCTGGGGGAAATAAAAATTGTGAATAAATAATCCGATTGGAATAGGCAACAAGCCAAACCGTAGCGTACTGCAAAGCTTGAAGAGGTATTTATAAATTATATATATATATGATAATTATGTATATAATATGTATATAACATAATTATAGTTGTCTAGGTGTGTGCATGGTTTACATAAACACGAATTTAACCTTTGTTTGATTATTATCAAATAAATAATATAATCTAATAAATCGATATAGATAACCTGTAGGCCTTTTTAACTTCTTCAAACTGGCTTCCCAATCCCAGAGAGAATGCCTGGAACTGCAAATTGGTGTACTGTCCACCGGGGATCTCGTTAAGGTATACATCAGCATTTCCGGACTTCATGGTCGCGGTACATTCGAACGGTCCGTACAATGTTCTCGCTTGCTCCCAGTATGCGGAATATTCAGAGACAGTTTGAAGGGGTATATCTACGAACGATCAAAATCAAAAGTTAGTTTCATTTATGTTTCCTGAATCACAACGTCGATTCTTTACGAATTTCATTAATAAGATCAGAAAGAGGCGTCGATCGAGGCAATGTTTGTAAATACCGTTACTAATATTAATTTATCTCGGCGCGAGCCCTTCCTTTGACTCTGGCTACCGAATAGTATAAGTTGGGATGAGGGCGTTCAAACAGGACGGATCGTAGAGTTATGGAGTGTGGGCCCACCGGTGTCGAGCGGCGTGCCCTGCAGCGAGGCGACGAGCGCGCCCAGGCTGGGCTGGCTGGTGAGGCCGGACATGGAGTCCACGGCGGCGTCCACCACGTCGGCGCCGGCGCGCGCGCACGCCAACATGGCGGCCACGCCCGCGCCCGACGTGTCGTGCGTGTGCACGTGGATGGGCACCGCCGGGTGCTTGGCGCGGATCGCCGAGATCAGCATCCTGCGCGCCACGCACTCGGTTAGCGACCGTCGCCGTACGACGCCGACGACCGTTTCGTCGCCCTCGTAATACTCACTCGGCGGCCTGGGGCTTGAGAAGCCCGGCCATGTCCTTGATGCCGAGGACGTGCGTTCCCGCCTTCACGAGCTCGTCGGCGAGGTTCAAGTAATACTTGAGGTCGTATTTCTTTTTGTTGGGGTCTGAGACGTCCCCGGTGTAGGAGATGGCGGCTTCGACGACTCCGCCGGCTTTGCCCGCCGCTTCCATGCCGAGGATCAAGTTGGGCAAGTAATTCAGTGAATCGAAAACTCTAAATATGTCCATGCCGGCTTTCACCTATGATAAAATAAAATACATTAATTTTGAGATCAATTTAACATATTTAATTAATTAACATTTTAGTCTCTAAATCTACTAAGTCTATATGTATATACTAATTATTTTATAATTATCTGTAAAAAATTATCAACTTTTTAAAATAATTGCATAAATGTTTCTTTGCAGGTAAAAATAAAATATAAAAGTCAATAATGTTAATGATTAAATGTTTATGTGTAAAAATATATGATGTCCACTTACAGCCATATCGCAGAATTCAAAGACGACGTTATCCGGGTAGTTCGTGTATCCGACGGCGTTCGCTCCGCGGAGCAACATCTGGAAGGGCACGTTGGGGATCATTCGGCGCATGTCCTCCAGCCGCTCCCACGGACACTCGTGCAGGAACCTGGTGAGGCAGAAACATTGGCAGTCACTATTGTAGAAGTTTAGACTGAATATATAAGTTATATAATATTTATTGTAAAGATATAAAATATGTTTTTTTTTTGAGTATTGCTTGCAAGCAAAAATTAATTAATTATTTTGTAGGCATTTTATAATTTCGTTGACTTTTTTTGTCATACTTGCGATAAAAAACACATTTTATAATCTGTATAATTTTATTCTTAACACACGTCACGTCACGTTTTTGGACATTAGGACGACGTCACAGTTCGCTTACCGCAGCGCCACGTCGAAGGTGGCGCCCCCCCAGTTCTCCAGCGAGTAGAGGTTGTGCAGGTTGTGCGCCACGTAGGGCGCCACGGCCAGCAGGTCGTGAGTGCGCACGCGCGTGGCCAGCAGCGACTGGTGCGCGTCGCGGAACGTCGTGTCCATCAGCAGCAGCCCCTTGTTCTGGCGGACGGCCTTGGCGAACGCCTCCGGGCCGCCCTCGGTGAGGATTTCTTTGAATCCCTTGGGGGGCTTCACCGCTGAAAATTCCAAGCGGCATGTGTTATTGTATACCATATTGTGTTCGACAGACAATATTATATTATATGTTATAATATAATCTTGTAGTATAGCCTTTCCTTTTTTTAAGACTAAGTCTTGCTTGCTTGTATACACATTATGAATATTCTGTAAAAAAAAGTCCCTAAAAACTTCTCCAACTTATAAAAATTACTACAATATGTTTTGTCTTAATGTTAGCCAAACGACTATTTTATTTTGAAAGAAGCGATAAACCCTAGCTCAATTATAATATCCGCGTAAGATATTAACAACAAAATTTTAAATGAATAGTTTTCTTTTAACTTCAGCTAACGTGAACTAATTCGGTTCCAGGATACATCATTGACATTAACTATGTGTGTATATTTGAAACCACATTAATGACAAAAATGAAGTCACAAAAACATTCGAAAAAAAAATGTTAATATTAGAACAGCTTTTTTAAATGTGAACAAATTTATGAAACAATACATCGTGATATATATGTTAACTTTAAAGCGGCAAATAAAAAATATAGCACATAATAAAATCAACATTATTAATAAATCTTTCTTTACTTATGATAATAATAAATACTGATTTATTAATCGCAAGGTTACATACATATTTAAGTAAATATATTGCATTAAATTACGATGATATTGGGCAAAACTTAACAAAGTATTAATGACGCGACATATGGTTTCGTTTCTTTCACGATTAGTTAATTAATAATTAGTCACTTTTATTATATTTACGTATTCGGGATAAATCCGAAAATTTAGTACTAACTTAACCCATTGCATGCAAGTACTATGAAAACGCGGAAAAGGATGCCCGCAGAAACAATTAATAAAAAAATGTCGGTACAAAATTTAGCCTTACCTGTGTTTTCGCCAGTCATTTCTTGCATTTTAATTGCCTCAGGCGAAAGGTCTGAAAAATATGATTAGTGAAAAAATGGTTTAGTGAAATTGTTAGCGAGGTACGCACGGAATGACATTAAATAATAAAAAAAAATGTGCACAGAATATATGGCCCTTCAAATTGTTAGTCGAAAAACGCACACAGTTAAAACAAAAACACATAAAAACAGATAGGAATGGCCGTTTTGTTAAGTGAAACTTTGACCGTTGGACATTTTATCACAAGTGTTCGGTCGAATGTGATTATTTTACGACGAATAACACCAACCCTGAAATATTTTAATATGCAGTGCTCGTAGTTAATGCGAAAAAAAATTACAAAGCAAGTATTGTCGCGAAAAGAAATAGAATACTAGGTTTTAAGGAAAATCTTTTAACCTACCATGACCAGAGCGGACTGAAAAAAAATTCAATCTTTTGAATACTTTTTTAATATAAGTAAGATATGTATATTCTAGATCATTAATGTGACACATATTTTTTTATAATCTTATAAGGCTTTCTTAATATTCATCAAATGATCTCCGAAACTATGTGTCTGAATAAGCGTCAATAGCGTAATTGTTTAAGGGCCGCTTAGCTATGTAAAAAGTCGCAGGATCTATCCTGACCCCTTGGGGTATTGTCGTCCCCACTCCTGACAAAATCTTTAAGCTTAAATGGAGGGGTGAATAGAAATATTAGTAATTCATAATTATAGCATGACATTGCTTCTTCATAATTATAGCATATAATAACTCCTTTCGCGACGTAGACGGTCACTAAGAAAAGTTTTTTGGAAATTTCGGCTCCAAGGGAGGCCGGTAAGTGGGAGGGGTAACTTTATGAAATTACCGTATTAACCGTACGAAGTCGGGACGTCGGTATGAAGTCATCTAGTCTAAAAGACTGTTTCAAAAGTTACCCCATCTTATATGGGTCGACTTACAGGAGTTTTCTATATTTATATAGAGAGGACTTTGTCACTTTAAATTCATAATACTGTTATGATAAACGCATTATGTATAATGATCAGTGTAAATGTATGTACGCACACACAGACAGAAACAAACTTGTTAGTTTTTAAATTATTACAAAAAAAAAAAACAGTTACAAACATTCAATTTTTAATCAATGTTAATTTTATTAGAAATTAAGATATCATAAATTTAGTACACTTTGAAAATTAAACTTAATACCTAATAAGAGTTTTATTACTCAGAATTAGAATAGTTATCACTAAACTAAATTCTAAGTACTTAGCTTAAACTTTATTGGGTGTTTGTTATTTTTATCAATTAGATTTGTTTTTCCTATGTGACTTTACATAAATAAAAAATGACAAAAAAGTCTCTCTCTAGTAATCGAATATTCATTGTAACTCCAATAATAATATTAGGAATAAAATATATCATAATGAAAACAATAATTTCTGTTATAGACAAAGATTTAGTTGCTCAGTCAGGACCGATCTTCCCTTTAATTCTGGGTTCCTATTGTCTATCTTAAATAGAAAATTAAATTTGATATGCAATTTTTAAGGACTACCCTGATATTGGGGGGTATTTTTTGTTATTTAAAAGAAAAATATTTTATATTTAAAAAAAATAGTTTTTTTAAATACTGGTGATGAGCCAATAGTTTCTTATCACGTAACATGATCATTTTAAATTTTCTTCGATGACAGGTAACTGATTCGTGTGATACGGTCAGTGGTCACATAAACTGTCGTAGCGTGTTTTGTAGTCACGTGATAATTTATAAATTTAAATTAATTGCTTACATCATTTATGATTATTTTTAATCCAAATATACAATCATGTACAAAACATGGTTTCAATATTATAGAAATTTCAGCATTTTGAGAGATGATTTAATTTCGTAGCGCACAGTGCTCTTTATAAAAAGTGTTAATGGCATTTGCAATTTTAATTAAATCGAAGTATTGAAGTTAAATATAAATTAGTGCCCTGTTTTTTATAATATCTATGAACGTGTAGTTGATTACAATTATTATTGCAAATAGGTACATCAATAGTGCTACATATAAAGTACTGCAAGTTTTTCAAATGAGTATAGTCGAGCTTTTTTCTCTCGCCCCGACAATCGATAATGCGTCTTTAGGCTGCGTGCATTAATGTCACCATTCAACATCGCAAATGGGTCACCAGCCTTGGTCGTTGGGAACTGAGATGTTAAGCCTCTTGTGCGTAAGGTTACTCTGGCTTATTCACCTTTCAAAACGGAACAAAACAATACTAATAATATTGCCGTTTGGCAGTAAAATGTGTGATGATTGGATGGTACCAATCCAGAGTCGGACAAAGCCTTGTCTGTAAGAAAAAAGTATTGTTGTCAATTCCAGTGTGAGATTTTAGTCTCAGCCCGGTAGCTTGCAACAACCTTGTAATCTCTTAGTTGTTATGTACTTCGTTTCGTCTAATGACAAAATTACAGTCTTTTTTTATCCTTCGCCTCATCACAACAATCGCCTAAAAATTTATTATAAAAAAATTGATATACATAAATTTAATTAAAGCACTTACCCAATGGCACAGGTGGTATGTACGGCTTCACGTCGGAGGGGGGGATGTTGGTGGCCAGCGGCGTGGCGGGACCGTTGACCAACACTTGCCCCAAATAGTTTAAGATCTTCTGAGCTCTGTTCTGGGACGCCTTGAACATGAAGAGTTGGGGATTCTCGTCGATGAAGTATGTGTCGACAGCACCTGAAAAATTATATATCAGTTTCTACTTCGTCCTTTAAGACATTTATATGTAAATGTTTTTTTTTGTTAAACTAATGAGAAAATTTATCAAAATATCAAAAAAATCAAAATTGCAAAATTCAAATAACACTTATAGAAGCTATGCAGAATTCATTGGTTATTACAAACATATTGCATTACATTACATTTAAAGATATTGTAAATGTAACTTACCGTTCAAGAACTTCTGGTTCTCCAACACGTTCAGCAAGAACGGTATATTGGTTTTGACGCCTCGGATGCGGAACTCACGCAGCGCTCGGTTCATCTTAGCTGCCGAGGCCGCCAAGTCTTGTGCGTGAGAGATTACCTGAGCATTAAAAATGGTGTTATTTTTTCGATAGTGAATTGTTTGTTTTTGTAATAATGTTGACAATGCATACTGCGCTAATGTGCAACTGTTAGGTAGGATTTGGTGCACATATCGCCACACTACTTTACTGAGGATTGGTGGTTATAGATATGACAGATTATTTACTATACATGTTTCTTAACGACATTTTAATTAATGTTGAGCAGGAGTTGAATTATTTATCGCAATTATTAAACATCCGCACTCATTCGTATTTAGCTCCAAACTTTATAAGGGAGACCTTTATTTATTAGCACAAGGACTTAAAATCTCCGTTCCCTTGAATGGAAACCTAATTTCAGCAATTTTTTTTGCTTCCTACATATTATAAAATATATTATTTTACATAATATTTAAAATGAGTGTACAGTGAACCCCATTTAATAAATAATGTAACGTATTACCTTGACAAGAAGAGAGTCGTAGTACGGAGATATGATAGCACCGGCGTACGTGGAGGCAGAGTCTAGACGGATACCCATACCCTCTCCGGACCTGTGAATCGTTCATTTTATTATACATGGTGTACTTTTTTTTAAGTATATTAAATTTTACGCATAGTATTTTTTAAATGTATATATTTCTGTAGAATATTTTTTCGAATGTATTACAATCAGAATGTATAACTACAGGTGCTAGGAACATAACATCTTAGTTCCCAAATGTTGGCGGCGCATTGGCGATATAAGGATTGGTTAATATTTCTTACAGCGCCAATGTGAAAGAGCGGTCTGATAATTCACCATCAAGGGGCCCATTTTTCCATATTTGCAGAAGACGGACAAAATTTAAAATTATTTTATTGTTATCTATATATCATCCCAATTTACTGATACTTTTGGAAACATTTGAAATGTACACTCGTATATAAATTTGACATATATACATTTAATAGAAAAGTCAAGTAAAACTCACCTAAATACTTCAATTCTCCCAGTACTGGGTTGGAAGTTGTTGGCCGGATCTTCAGTGGTGACTCTGCACTGTATTGCGAAACCTTCGGCCTTGATCTTGTCTTGGGTTAGACCCATTTCAGGAAGGGTCATCCCCTCAGCCACGCGGATTTGTGATTGGACCAGATCAATACCTGTCACTTCTTCGGTGATCGTGTGTTCTACCTGTAATCTGGAAATTTGAGAAACCATTATAAAACAAGACATTTTTATACTAGTTACTCGTCCGGACTTCACCCGAGTACAATAAGGGTCTCTTATACACAACTTTTAACTCAAAGAGTAAAAAAAAAAACCGAAATTTTCTGTTTTCTTTATTATAATATGCATGTTTTATACATGTGTATAAACCTTCCTCTTGAATCACTCTATTTATTTATGAAAACTGCATTAAAATTCAAACACAAGATGGAGAGAATCCACTTTGTTTTATACTATGTAAAATTTAGTCTACTCTATGCCAAATTAAGGTAGTATCAAAATTGAATCTTACTCAGAATGATATTAATGATAGATTATTATGTGTTAAATAAAAATAAAAACTGCGTATAAATTAGACTAGTAAAGTAAAAAAAGCTCAAGGAGCAAGGGGCGCACCTAGCGTTGACCTCGATGAAGTAGAAGTTCCCCTTGTCGTCCAGCAGGAACTCCACGGTGCCGGCGTTCTCGTAGCCCACGTGGCGCGCCAGGTGCACCGCGCAGTCCGTCATGCGCTTGCGGGTCTGCGGGCAAGGGGCGGTGAGCTAACTCCATGGACAACGACACATATTCATCTGTGCTTACATCGCCGGTGCGCCGCCGACCTTGGGGCGGAGATGTTATGTGCCTCGTGCCTGCAGTTACACTGGCTCACTCACCCTTCAAACAGGAACACAATAACACCAAATATCTGATGATTCGGTGAGGTATCACCCAGGCGGGCTTGCACAGAGCCCTCCCACTAAGTAAATAGATCTGTTATGCCCATAAAATAGGATATTATGAAATAGTGACGATTCAAATAAATATTATGCGAATGTGAGCACGTGCACATTCGACTATCAATTCATCTTGAGATTTTGAACTAACGATGTTGAGACGTAGGGTGCCTTACACCTCACGCGGCTAAGCCGCGGGCGAGAACTAGTCCTTCATTAAACCTTCACGCAATCGATCTTCAACTTTTCCATAACATTCATTTGACACTTGTAAGGTTATTTATATATCTGGCGGTGTCGTAACATACAAAACAACTAAAAGATACGAGTCAACTTTATTATCTTAGTGTGCGTGACAGCTACGCTTGACCAAACGTCATACTACTTTACTAATGTGCGTGTACTCAGTGGATCTATACAAATATTATATTGGACAACATCACATACATTACTTTGATCCCAATGTAAGTAGCTAAAGCAATTGTGTTATGGAAAATCAGAAGTAACGACGGTACCACAGACACCCAGACCCAACATAGAAAACTAATGAACTTTTTCTACATCGACTCGGCCGGGAATCGAACCCTGGACCTCGGAGTGCCGTACCCATTAAAACCGGCGTACACACTAATCGACCACGGAGGTCGTCAAAAATAATCGAAGATGTAATATGAACATTTATATCCTTAAAAAAATGAACACTGTTTTTATAATCAATGTTTCTGATCTCTTTCTAACGTCTTTGCGTCTCACTCGTCCCTTCTGACGCGTTTAAAGTACCATTTATTTTCTTACCTCAGGGTCCAATCTTGGCGCTGGTGCGATTTCCACAACTTTCTGGTGACGCCTTTGTACGGAACAGTCTCGCTCGTAGAGATGCACGACATTTCCAGCTTTGTCACCTTTAATGTTATAATAATAGATTGACGACAGTGCAAACAAAATAAATATTCATAATGGTACGAGCATGTAACGATAGAAAAAAAACATTTGAAATGTTAACGTTTGGCAGAGAAAATTGAATAATTAGTTATAAAATTAAGCTATTCAAATTAAAATGTTTTTATTTATATATAAGAAATAATGGTTTATGTATTATGTATGTATACGACCGTGAAGGTTTTTTTTTCCTACAAATAGTTCTGATGATTATATGTTCCATAAATTTATATTTACTGTGTAACGATTATGCAGTTTTAATTTTTATTAAATAGAATAAATTGCATAAAAGTTATAGTGTACCTTTGACCTTAAATCTACCGTTTAGAAGACCAATTTTATATTATTAATAAAATAAATGTTTGCGAGAACAGAAAATAAACAATTATATGTCATCAAAGGCATATTCTGTATATTGACTCTGACATCGCAGTCAAGCAAACTTATTGAAAGCAAATGTTTATACAATAAATTATTATATTTTGCAAGCTGAAGCCTCACCATAGTGTTGCCACTACAAACTGGATATCATTTATGTATACAAGTAAATATGTTTGTTTCCTAAGCTGTTCTATTGTCGTATCTTTTTTTAGTCAGTGTTTAATACGAAAAAGGATATACATAAACAGATCGTTACTTTGCGTGGTGGAATGAACTTTTATTCCCCCACGATGTTTTCGTAGACCATCGAGACCGAAAGAGACAACAATACCGGAGCGGAGCCTCACCGAGCAGCTGCACCTCGATGTGGCGCGGCCTCTCGATGAACCGCTCGATGAACATGGAGCCGTTGCCGAAGGCCCCGAGCGCCTCGGAGGAGGCCCGCTCGAAGGACGACGCCACCTCGCTCATCTCGCGCACCACGCGCATGCCGCGCCCGCCGCCGCCGAACGCCGCCTGCGGCCGCGCCAAGGAGTCGCCGTCAAAGTATTTCATTGGATTATGATTAGTGATGACTTATTGCAATTGTGATGAGTAGATTAGAGAAACGTTTTAAAAATATATAGTCAATCTAATACTCAATTGAGAAAATTTATACTCTAACAAATACTGTTCTCTGAGAATATTTTTTACAGTATCAAATAAATACAATTCGGCATTTTTTGTAAAAAATTGTATCTTTGAAAATTAATTAATTTTTTTTCTTTTCCATATCATGGCATATCCGGCACAGTGGCATATCTGATGCCACAACCGGATTTTAGATTAAGTATGTTCTGTAATCTATTTCGTCATATCGGTTGCACTGATCCCTCTTACATAAATTAAGTAAAAATTAAGAATTTACGAAATGGCATATCAATGTCAGTCGTGTATGTAACTTACGTTAAATAAACAAAGACAGTAAGAAATAAATTAGTTATTGAACACAAATAATTATTAAATCATGTAAACAAGACACGCATGTAAATAAATAACGGTTTATGACCGACTATACAAAAAATGTCCGATTTTTTTTTGGAATAAAAATAAATTGCTGCTTTCAACAACCATCAGCTCCTCTCGATAGGGTTTGCTCGCGTTCGACCGGATGAGTCGTGGTCAATGACCCGTAACTTGGTGCGCAAAATCTCAGTACCGGACAGTGCGTCTACTAGTATACAAATATACATTGGCACACAGCGCTCACTGACGACGGACTCGGAACGGGAACTCATGGGAACTCTTCGTTTGTTTTTCACTTTACGAGGTTCAATTGTCGTTGACCAGCAAATGTGAAATTCGACATTAAATTTAGTATTGTTAAATGTCATTTAAAAAATGCCCGTAAAAAGCCTAGCACATAAAGTATATTTCAAATTAATAAAAAAAAATTAATTTGAAATTTAAAAACGGAATTAATTGATTAAAGACTCGAACGCATTCGATTTCGATAACATGTTATGTATATGATATGTATGTTATGTATATATATAATGAAGAAAATTACTGCAATACCTTGAATATGACCGGAAGACCGTGCTGCTTACAAAATTCGAGCGCCTCTTCTTTTGTTGTTATCGGTCCGTCCGTTCCCGCAACGATGGGTACCTCTGTTAATTAACGAATCACAGTTACTTAAATTATTTTAACTGTCCGAAACATTTCGAAAGTTTTTAATAATGATTGATAAATATAATGTTAATTATGTAATTAAAATAAGATGATTTGAAAGCATGAGATTAATTGCTGTGTTCAATATTGTTATCGCGGAACAAAGAAAGTAGTGGAGTCGACATTGATAAGAGATGAATATAAAAGTTATAGGAGATTTAAAACAAAATCATTCATATGCATAGACATGCTTCTGGCCACAGTTTCGCGGAGACGATACGATTTATTCATTTTATTTCAATAATATACATATTTCATGGTCTATGTTTAAAGAAAAAAAAGCGAATTTTTCATTCATTATAGTTCATTAAGAGTTCATTTTTAATACATCCGTTCACAAATGGTAACTATGAAATAATATCTCTCCAAGATTCTTTGATTTAGTGGATAACGCTGAGTTATTAGTTTAATATTTATAGCTTATGTAAAGATAGGAGATACGAAACGTCGTTGGCAATTTAATAGAACCATTAGAGTATGAAAATGTATATATTAATGGAACGTACTGGCTTCAATAGCGGCTGCTCTGGCAGCAACCTTATCTCCCATCTGTTGCACGACTTTTGGAGACGGGCCAATGAATCGGAGGCCTGCTTTCAGGACTGCATCGGCGAAATCCGATCTGAAAAATATTTCGAAACAAATTATCAAAAGAAGTGAGTCTGTTGATTTGTTAGGCTTTCACCTCTTAACTATTCAACCGATCACCATGAAATTTAGGATACACGATCATGGGACAGCAATAGACAACAATACCTAATACCTGCAACTAAAAGCGAGAGAAACCGCGGACCCAACTATAAGCTATTTTAACATAAATCTTAAGACGAACTAAACAGCATAATGTCATTGCAGGCAAATAATATTATCAAACTCCAGCAAATAATAGAAAGATTAACCAAAGGCATGGACAGTACATCCGTGGAGACTATAACATTAAAAACTCTGAATCGTGCTTGAGATAACATGTATGTGAAAACAAATATTTTGTCGATTCAATTCAATTATTTGTTGGATTAGAAAGCCGTGATAGATTTTGCGATTTGATTTTGGCGAATCGAGATAGCCCAATGGTTAAAACGTGCATCTTAACCGATGATTTCGGGTTCAAACCCAGGCAAGCACCACTGAATTTTCATGTGTTTAATTTGTGTTTATAATTCATCTCGTGCTCGGCGGTGAAGGAAAGCATCCTGGGGAAACCTGCATGTCTAATTTCAACGAAATTCTGCCACATGTGTATACCACCAACCCGCTTTGGAGCAGCGTGGCGGAATATGCTCCAAAACCTTCTCCTCAAAGGGCGAGGAGGCCTTAGCCCAGCAGTAGGATATTTACAGGCTGTTAATGTGATGTATGATAGATTTTAAGGCAGTGCATCGTTGTCGGTTGTCAGAATATTAGCAATTTGTGATCATTGAATTTAATGTTGACAATAAACTTAGATCAAATAGTAATTAAGGGTAGACTTTTATAGCGTTGTAATCACAATAATGAATTGTTAATAACTTTACAAACATTAATCTATTCAGTCGAAAGATTGAAGTATTGGGAACACAATACTTCATATTTCGATAAACGTACTACGTAAAATTTACCGTGCCAAATAACAAATTGCCATGGTTTTAACGGAATGTTTAAAATCTTTCATATAATTCTATTTTATTTAATAAACAATTATTTGTTTTGTCATCAGTACCAAAAGAATAACAGGTAAAATTAAATAAAAACTAAGATGTATGATAAATTAATTTTAAATTCGTCGGTATTTTTTTGTGATCACTATTAAAGTAAGATTTGGTTTTCTCTCAGTCATGAACACAATTATTATTACTAATCAGTAACTGGAAAACGTTACTCAACCCGTGTACTCGAGCGCAAGGAGGTCACGGCTGCTGGGCAACCGTTTGGTCGTATATCTCGTTTGCTTCACATTAAATATAAAATTATTTAATTAAAATTGTAAAAGATGATTTTAATTATATATTTGTGATACTTATACGTCCTTTTGTAAATGCGAATGTTTGCACGTTCTGATATCTGTTACTAAATGACACGAGAATTTCTGTATGATTTTGACTAGACGCTACGATTTTTACTCATTGTTAATAAATAATAATTAGTGTATAATCATTTATTATTATAAACATATCAGATAATTATACAGTATTATACAGTTCGCGTTAAATTTCCATCGTTTTGACTAGAACAAGGCTAGAAGAATTAGTTAGTATATCGACCGTTTAATATCGACATTAATCGCTGAGTTCGAAAAGTTGTTATACAGTTAACTTAATAAATATAATAATGGTATGTGTGTACGCACACAAGCACGTAAACATATACATACTATTTATTACATCAGTAGCAATATATTTACATACCTTTCAGATAGCAGGCCATATCCGGGATGAACAGCGTCCACATCATTCTCCTTGGCAACCCTGATGATCTCAGGGATGCTTAAGTATGCTTCGACTGGAGGTAATCCCTTGCCAACGATGTACGACTCGTCGGCTTTCTGTCTGCAATTTTATCATAAATTGTTAAACGTTATTTATTATTAATTGATGCATGGAAGACTGGGCAGTGTTTTGCATGTTTAACTATTAGGATTCGTGACGTCAATTAAAATATCAGTTAATGCTGTTCATATATATATATATATATATATATAAGTACTAATATTATAAATGCGAAAGTAACTTTATCTTGACCCCTTCACGCGTAAACCGCTTATACGATTTATATGAAGTTTGGTATTGAGATAGTTTAAGATAGCTATTTTTTTTTTAAGTTCAACCTCCGTGGAGGTGAAATATGAGTGACGGTTTGTGTGCTGTAGGTATAGTTTTATAAATTTCGCGCGGTTATAGATAGGTTCAGCTAGTATTGCTATACTTTATCATTCATTATTTCTTTTTTTTTTTACCCTCGAGCCTAAACTAAAAGGATATAAAATATATATATTATAAATACAAAAACAATACACGTCAAATTGGTCATATACCATATAATTTGTCAAAAGAAGTCATGTAACATTAAAATATGCCAAGGCATAGGCATCCTCAAGAGGTATAATGTCATCTTCTAGCGTTTTATCTGTTTGTATTTGTTATTTTCCAATCTCACTGGTAACTATTATTCGTATAAAACTTGATAACATTACAAATTTTAATTAATATTCATACACGTCATATCGGAAAACGGATTTATGTATTCAGACAAGACGTCATAAGAAAATTATAATTTTATCTGAGAGTTTATTGAACTTTTGTATGGCAAGATCAATGATACTTTATCAAAATGGGCCTAATTATTTTAACGAAAGCGTTTATCGGTCGCAATCAGATACATAGTTTATCACTCCAAGTGGCCGGTTTTATAGTTTTAAATATGCAAAATTGCTTGCTTGCTTGCGGGCCGGCAGGTTGACAGTCAGGACTGTACTGGCCGTCTTCGCGTTTTGACTCCACTACGACTAGAGTGTACCAGGGGGAGTGGAGTCATATGCGTAACCAGATTATATATATATATATAAAAAAGCAACTTCATTCCAACCGGGTGTCCCATGAAACATATCTTGTTTTAATTTTAGTGTCTACTTATGTAACATAGTAAACAGTATACGTCATTATACACTTAGCTTAACATAAGTACGAAGCTGAACCAAATGATTTAATTTTTCTAGATTTTACCGTACGGTACCTGTGCATCTGTAGCCGGTCCTGTTCGCTGTAAATAGCGACGGACCGAATCCCCAATTCCGTACATGCTCTGAAAACTCTGATGGCGATCTCTCCTCTGTTCGCAACCAGAACGCTTCTGATTGGTTTGTAGTCGATGGTTTTTGAGTCCTGAAATTAGGAAAGTGATATTATTAACAGTCTTAACAATTTTTAAGCGTATATACATTATGCAGCTTCATTATAGTTACATAGGCTTTGGTCGGTAATTATTACTGCGAAAGTTTGAATATGGTAACCTACGTCATATAACAAGCATTCCCTCTTCTTCTCCAAAAAAAAAATAAAAACAAATAAGAAGTAATAGAAATAAATATGCAAAGCACTCTCTGAATTTGTTTTTATTAGCATTTTTTTCCTTAACTATATATCACAAATTTTTTTTTATTCACATTGGAATATCAAGTCATACAATACCAAGGGACTCTTAGATTTATTTTTGTAGAATTTATTATTTTTAAATATTTATTTTAAGCATGCGCATGCCTATTGCTTGTTTTCCTTTGCACATCAAAAAAGGCCGCATAGGCTGTTTTTTTAATTTAGGTTTATTATTCTTTGTATTCGGTTTTCAAATTGTTTGAAATACAGACTAATAAATAATGATATCTTCAAATGAAAACATCATCTCATAATAATCTATTCCACGTTTTAAACGACTTATAACAAATGTCTGCCCAGTTTCTTCGAGTATTTCAAAGCACATAAATAATAATTAAATTAAATGTCTGATTACTGACATTATACTGTAGAAAATATTCAACGATTCTGTGTAGTTTCCAAAAGAATTTAAAATAAACAGGCAAATGTACAGTATGTTATTACGCCTCTGAGGAAATTATATTCTAAGATCCGACCGCGTGATTACTATAGCTGTTTAAAAATACCTCTTTTGCTTATCAAAAATAGCCGGAAGAATGTTAATTAAAATTTATTAAAAATTGTTTTATTGATTGCGAGCATTTGTTTTGAAGATATTTTCTATTTTTCGGATTATATCCGTACTAAAGGTTTACGAATAAAAAAAATGTACATATAATTATTTGTACTTATTAGATTGAAGAGCTTTAGACTGAGAAAGATGAGTCAATTCTAAGTAATCCAAAATATTCCAAAATATATTTGAAATTAAAGAAAGAAATATACAATAAAAAAATAGGTTGTTTTATTTCTAATATTTACTTAATTAGAATATTCATAGGTCACATTTCGTTCCAACTTTTGCAATTCCTACTATTCGTTTGGTAGTTTTTTTATTATTAATTAAAAAACTAGGCAACTACAATAAATCTGTATTGAATTAAACTTTATTGGCTAAGTACGTTTAAATAAAAGCCGATTAACAAGCTAATTTGAAGTCATATAAAAGACCGAGAAGTGTTTTTTGGCAACACATTATTTTATGTACGTTTCTATGTACCTACTTCAAACAAGCCGCAGCATTACATACTATCCGCTTGTTTTATGATGAGTTGGATAAATAAATCTAATTTCAATACAATAAGTACGACTAGATTACAGATTTTTTTATCAAGTAGACGTTGTTTTTGAATATATCAGTGAATCTTCGATCATAGAAGCATGGCCGGATCTATGATATGTTTTTTTGGGCTTCAGCCCAGGGCCCCGTGGATTCAAAGGGGGGGGGGGGGGTTGTGCTCGAAT
Source organism: Vanessa tameamea (assembly GCF_037043105.1). NCBI lineage: Eukaryota > Metazoa > Arthropoda > Insecta > Lepidoptera > Nymphalidae > Vanessa > Vanessa tameamea. The sequence goes on from NC_087323.1 coordinate 9,664,920, forward strand.
CCACGGGGCTCCAGCTGTCAAGTCAAAGTCTAAAATAGACGATAATGCGAAAGAATCCGTAACTTTATTAAATTAAACAGATCTTATGGTTTACACCCTGCGAGCCCTGCAATTAATCAAACGTTACGTTCAGATATATCTTAGGTGGGCCCCTAAGTAGTGTTAGCCCAGGGCCCCCTAAACTTACGGTCCGGTCCTGCATAGAAGTGTAGTTTGTTTCCGTCTTAAACGCATTACGATATATTTTAAAATCTGGTATTAACCGTTTAAGTATCTTTTCAAGTTAAACAGTGACAAACAGATTCGTATTAGGTACAATCAAGCGAAATAATTGCATCTGACTCATACGAGTTTTTTAATTTTTTTTTATCATTATCGCATTAGGGCTTCCAACTATTATTTATCATAAAATTTTTTTTTTTTAATATGGTATTTTTACAGACTTGTTTAATGGTAACATTAGTAGTAATAAAAGTAACAACGATAGTCTGATCAGTTCGGTATTTAGACCGATATGTAATTTTACTTAGAAGCTGAAAACCCATCATATAAATAAGAATAATTACGTAAGACAGTTTTTTAATTAAATTCCAATGTATAATAACAAGATTAAATAATATTTGATTTTATATAGGTAGGCAGGTTGGTTATTGATCACACTACGAAATATTATCCATCCCTTAACATACAGAGCCGAGATGGCCCAGTTAGAACGCGTGCATCGTAACCGATGATTGCGGCTGCAAAACCCAGGCAAGCACCACTGAATTTTCATGTGCTTAATTTGTGTTTATAATTCATCTCGTGTTCGGCGGTGAAGGAAAACATCGTGAGGAAACCTGCATGTGTCTAATTTCATCGAAATTCTGCCACATGTTTATCCACCAACACGCATTGGAGCAGCGTGGTGGAATATGCTCCAAACCTTCTCCTCAACGGGAGAGGAGGCCTTAGCCCAGCAATGGGAAATTTACAGGCTGTTAATGTATGTAATGTAACATACACCAGCAATCTTGGAAATAATATGTTATATCCTTTGTGGCAGTAGTTACAATTGCTGTTTGAGGGTAGAATAAGTGATGAGTAAACAAAGCGTTACCTCTAAGTAAATTATATAAGGAACTGCTTTAGTTCTACTTACTGTAGTTGCGGTTCGGCTTCTCGGTGAACACCAAGCGTGTAAGTTCGTCGCGGTCGCCCGCAAGGCAAACCTTGCATTAAGAATTTGCATTTTTATACAATAAATAACAAACTATATAAAAACAAAACTAAACTTAATTCACTAAGTACACTAAGTTTTATTAGACGCTATTGTATACACAATGACATTTATTTCATTTTTTTTTATATATTAATTTGTATAAAAAAATATGACTAGATTATCGTTTCGTTTCGTGATGTGTCGCTCGATTATTCAAATCTGAAACAAAAAAAAAAAGCCAATTTTATTATCAGTATGGCTTAATATTTTTAAATTTAGAATCTTATATATTTCAGCGTAGTTAAAAGCATTACTCATACATATTTTGTATGAGGCACATGAGGAAAATTAAACAACAATATAACACACCGCTTAGACAAATGCATTCGATTTGAATCGGAGGATTTATCTTGTTCTTATTTCGTAATTCTTTGATAACATGACGTATTGAATACTTAAACAATTGAATACTTATTTAATATTGGTGTTTTCTAGATATTTCGGCAATCGATATAGAATTATTGAACTAAAGCTGCTGTTATTAAAACAATTGAAATTGTTTATTGATACACTCGTGTATCTGAGGTGAAAACAATAATCAATGTTATTATTTAATGTAAAATAATATTATAACAAATGCGAGTAACTCTGTCTGTCTGTCGTCTTGTCTGTGGCTCTTTCACGGACAAATCACTGAAGCGAATTTGATAAATATCAAATGGGATGAAGATCGCTTGACTTAAAAAGGAAGTACGTAGACTTTTTATGTCTAGAACCTTTTTTTTTTTTTTCTCGCTGGAAAAACGCGTTACGCGCTTCCCCCACGTGATGGAAGGTGGGGGGGTGGGGGGTTGTCACTCCCCGGAGCCCTGGACGCCGAGTGCGCCCAGGTACGCCGGGTTTACCCACTAAAAAACCAGCGGTACCCTCTCCGTCTTTCGGCGGGCGCCACGGGACCGCTTGCGCATGCTACCGTGACTTATGTCTAGAACCTAACCTAACCTAACCTAACCTTTAAAACGTAAACGACAAGTGGAAGTAGTGAAGATGTAAACTAAAATTAATTCTTTATTCTCATTATTTATGTGTGATTTAAATAGTTATTAAAATAACACCTAATATAAAAAAATGCACCTTTAAATTATACTTCGCGTTAGCATTTCTAGTTAACCGCTATGTGCAAGTGCTACAAATTTCTTTCAACGTTCTCGTTACAATAAGTACCCACTTTAAATAACTCATTATTTTATTATTTAAAGAATTGCGTCGAATGAATGTTGACTTGAGCTAAATATTAAAATTATGCTAATTACTAATCCTCACGCGGGTAAAGTAAGGATTATATGAAGGCAAGTTTTTTAAACTAAAAATATATATAATCTCTGTTTATCTTAGTGGCTGTATCGTGTTAATGCATAATCATGTACATGTGGCCTTACATTGGTTACGCGCTTATTTCAATAACTCGTAGTATTTCTAAAACTACTGCTTTGAATTACGTATCTGTAAAAGATGAAAAGTAAGGAAATAAAGCATTTAGGTACAAATTAATATGTATTTTGATGAGAATCGATACTTTGTACATATTAACATTATACTGAAATTGACTTTGTATTCTCCCATTTTTTATAACGTGTCGCCGTCTTTTCTTAGATTTGCGAATCTTTTACATAATTTTTTAAACGTATCTTTACGATTACTCCTTTTTTATTGCTGCGTATGATAACATCATTAGGTCGTTGATACTATTCATGTATAAATATTTGAAGGCGTGTTAACATAAATGTCAAACAGTCTCAGACGGCTTAATGTTTACTACATATACGAGTATCAACTAGTAAGAATATTTAATATTGTATATGCTCATTTTCTTCGACTACACAATGTTATTCACCTTTAAAGCTTAATTTAGTTGATTTTATTTGACAGAGGCGCCACCTTCCACGCTAAATTATCGGCATGCAGTATGAGTGAGTGAAGTTCGTGCATACAATATCGTATCTTAGTGTGCGTCAGACGACTAAGAGTAAAGTCAGCAAAAAAAAAATACGAATTCGATTGTTTTGATTAAGTTTATTTTATTAAAATTACAAAAATTTAACGTGTAGCTTTCGTGCGTGAATAGATTTAAAAACAAATGAGATTTATTTATTTAAAAAATTTGCTACCCGTACCAGCTTCTCGTTGGTCTATCTGATTTTTTTTACATTCGCCTGCTTTTGATACGTTAACCTCAGTTTTGGACGGTTGAAAATCTTAATAAAATATCTTAAAAATTACAAAAAGAATATCACAGATGTTTCTTTCGTATTTTAAGTGTAACCTGAGGGCAAGATACCTATCGATATATTTCTTTTATTTGTTTTAATACAAAACAAAGCTGATAAATGATATGTTTAAAGATAAACCAAGTAAAATTATTTGCATTCTTATAAATAAAAATGGACTATTTAAATTATATATATTATTTGTATTTTTTTTTTCTTTATAAAAACAACTAAACGAAAAATTTTATTGATAGTCGTACACGAACGGAGTTCCTCATAAAATTTATCTTATAGCCACTATGTACCCTTCTCGTGATTCGTCCATTGATGAAAACCGTATAAAAGTCAGTTGGGTAATTTTCGACTTTTGTCGTTTTGACGGAGAAACAGGCACGACAAACTTTGTTTTAAAATATGTAGTGATGCGGTATCCTCATGTCGGTATTACATCTGATAATTAAAAATAAAGTGGGTGTGTACCGGATTTTTATCTTTAAAAAATAAATAACGCTATCATTTATAATAATCATAATTAAAAAAAGTAAACATACGAAATTCAGACGTTATTGTTATTTAAATAATTGTATGTTTATAGACGGAATAGTTTAGTTATCAGCAATAAGCTGATCCAAAAAACACAATCTTATTGACATTATGAATAAATAATACCAAATTACGTATCAGATATGTTGACTTTTTTTATCGTAATAATATAATACACACAGACGCGTTAAACCTTTGTCCTATGTATTTTGATTTATAACATGTTTGATGTGCTTACATGTTTTTATTGCTAGGGAACAGTTGAATCTAAGTTTTAGTTTTACTGTTAACAATACAATACATACTTATACTATTAAAAACTTCTTCGTTTATCTGCAATGTTGTGTGTCAGTTGTATTCCATTCCATTTGTGTTATTGGTATTTGTGCAATTTAAAGTTGTAAAATAATATGTTCAGAACAGGTTCAATAAAAACGAAACGAGCTAATTATAATCAGATCATAGGATAGATGCAAGTTTGTGCAGTTTGTCTCTTCGAAGATAGAAACGTTCGGTAAAATAAAAAATGATATGATTTATTTAAATCGTGTTAACGTGTTCTATGAATAAAATAAATTTCTTAAACATTTTTATCTATCGGTTACTGCGCGTGTTTCATAAGTTCGAATATTACGTGCAAAAATTGGAAGACAAATTATTAACAGACAAGCGAAGGCTTAAATTGTGAACATACGATATTACAGTTTAAGAACACATACGATAAAAATAAATGTACTTATTATATTTAAACTCTAAAGTACGTTCATATATAAGTAACTATTTGTCGCCCGTGGGTTCGCTCGCGAATTAAGAGTTGGGTATCAGGAATTTGTTAAAAAAATTATCGGAGTTTTAGCCGTGAAAAAACGACAGAAAGATTACATGACTAAAATGTAACTAGTCGCAGACATTCCGAATACAAAAAATGACCTTGTCGTTATTCATACACAACACGCGAGTTCAAAAATGCTTCTCGTCACGTGTGTTGCCTTCAAAACGAACTCTTATAACTGTTAATTTTGTTAACAGCTCATTTAATTATGACTAATTATATTTGTACCTCATTCATTTTAATTTTTTCTTATTTTATTGTTACTTTAATAGAACAATGTTGGTTATGTAAATGTTTATATTTTGATTAATAAAATTAAAATTGTTTAATATATCTTAAATAAATAGTAATTTTATTGTTACTTCTATGTATCTAGTATAGTAGTATCTAGTATGAAACAAAGTTGCTTTCCGCTTTCTTAGATCGTTTTAATTACGCAATGGGTTATAAATCGGTTTTTATCCGAGGATTTCGACATTCCTAGCCAGATAAAAACAAGATTTTTTTCTTTTTGTATTAGTTCTCTAATCTAGAATTTGTATAGACCCCTTATTGCATTCGCGTGAAGCCGGGACGAGTAACGAACTTGTAATAAAAATATGATAGCTACTTATTTATTGTTTATCATTTTGACACTTTAAAACGAATTATAAATTGAAAATTGCTTATTTCCTATCATAAAAACATCGGATGTTTTGTCTTTTATTGTATAAGTTAGGTTTTTTATGAACCCTGAACATAAACAATTACGACGTCAACAACACAAAAGATGATTTATATGCTTGGTAGCATCTATTATGGTGGTTTTTTATAGGACTAATGCCAGTATTTATATATTTATTGCAATTTATTGTATGATCCATTATTTTCTTATGTTATTTCCTAAATTCATAATTATGCGATCATAAGATTAGAGTCAGTGGCGCCTAAGTATTCATTTTCAATATTAGTTTACTCCCGTTCCTCGGAAAGCGACGTCCTCATATTGATCTGAATAAAATTATGTTGTTTTAATATACTATTTAGTTTCTATTCAATCAAATCTGAATTATATCAGCGTTTTATAGACTAGATCTCAATGTCATGATCGCTTCAAATAGAACAGTCGTAAGAATTCTGCGTAGTAGTATATATTGGTATAATAATAAATTTTATAATAATAATCATTTATTTGCTTAAAACATGTAGCTTGTAGGTGTCGAAGGAATTACTTATGAAAAAATGTTTTGCCTTCCTATTTTGCCATACAAATTTGAACGTGATAAAAAGTATAAAATTTACACAATTCATAACCAATATCAAAACATCGAAGTTTAAGTAAGTATTATATCATGTCAAAAGTAAATCTTAAACATTATGAATTTAAAAGAAAGCTAAAGAATGTAGGTATTGAACAAAGCATTGTTTACCCAGTGATACTGAATGATGTTTATCTATGATTGTGGTTTTATTTGTATATTGATCGATAATTTTGTTAAATTACAATAACGCGTTAAACACTATCTTTAGATAGTGCGGATATATCGTATCTAAAAAATTTTTGGCTTTTATTTTATCAGTCGTAATGCTATTTTTTTAAAACGTTATGTCAAACAAATTGTTGTGGTCAAATTCATAGTGTACTTATATATTTTTTTATTACAAACTTCATTTAGAGTCATGACTTTGATTGTGTAATACACAGTAATAAACTTGTAGTCCTCTTAGACTACAAGAGCTAAGTGCCCTTGAGAATCGCACGCACACACAAAATCGACAAAAACGGTAAGCCCGTGAACTAATGGTTAAGCGAGGTAACGAGGTTACGCCCGAATATTCTAATAGATAACGCCAAACCAAGCGAAGTAAGATCAAGCATAAATCTCATAAAAAATAGATAGGACAACAGAATTGTTTTTATTTCTTTCGATGTTAGTTAACAAATGATTATAAAATAAAACTGATTCCATTAAACTTACAACATTTTTATTTATATTTTGTATACATTAAAATAGTCAGTTTTAACCTTTTTTTTCTTTTATTTATATTATTATACCACAATTTAGAAAAAAATAATGTTTACTAATAAAATAGTCTTACCTTTTAATATCGTTCATATGTATGTTCGGCGCTTAATTTATATAAACGTTTTTTAGTTTTCCTCACGCGTTTCACTTTATTTCCCATATTTACACAATTAAAATTTATAACAAATAAGTTAATAAAAAACAAATGCCTAATTACTACTACACTATTTTAACTTAATATATTTATTTATAAGAAAGAATAATATTTATTATAACAAAACATGATACAATTAATTTACAATTAAAATTACAAAAAAATATCTCGTAACGTAATGATACGGCGAAAAGATCGACACGTCTGTTTAGCATCAGGCCTCGGCCGGCAATGTCTGTAACTCTGTACACGGCGTTTACCCACACATGCGTACGCATTTTGTTCGAAGATAAGAATATCTGATTTTTAAAAAATCTATTGATTTTACTAAAAAAGTGACACAAGGGTAAAGTAGTATATTGCTTGTAGAATAATCTGACAAAAAACCAGAATTATTGAATGTATATAAGTATAGTTATTATTTGTTAAAAGATTTTTTTAGAGGTAACTTTGTGATTTTTTTCTATCGTACCAAATTAATTACATCATGTTTTCAAAATAACAAATAACTAGTATGTATCCTGAAGATTATCATATATTTTTTTCATTTGGTTTACTGCATTGGATCATACACTTTTTTGCATTATAAAACTTGCATTTAGCTCATGTTAATTAGGTTCAAAAGTCATCGTCACGGTAGCATGCGAAAGCGATCCTGTGGCGCTCGCTGAAAGACGGAGGGTACCGCTGATTTTTAGTGGGTATTCCGGTGTACTTAGCGCAGTCCTGGGCACCGGCGAGTCCTACATAAACCCTCACTTTACTGGGGGAAACGCGTAACGCGTTTTTCCAAAAAAAAAGGTTCAAAAGTCATGACACTAAAATGTTTTTATAAAAATAAACTGAATTTTATTGGCAAACAATTTGATAGATTTAATTACATGCCTACATCGTACAGACGATTTATAATAGACTGAATGACTTAAATAAAAAAACATACCCTACGATTGCATGTAATTGGAGTTAAGCATTTTAATGGTATCAATTCCATTGTTACAAATTACATACAAATGATTGTTTAATCAACGTATTTCCATACGAATCACTTGTAATGCACGGCGCGTAGTTACCATGAATTTATATAAAAAAATCTTATTAACGTGTAAAATAAAAAAATATATTTTTTTTACCATAATTTGCACATTTTAATTACTTCGACATCATTGAGTACTGACATATAATATGACACTAGCTGTTATCCATTACATTATGACAATGAGGGGGCAGGATCATCTGAATTCAAAATAAAATTAGTCTATAACAATAGACGGACGATCCTCGTTTTGTGAGTCTCAAACCAATACATTTAGTAGTTTTCACGTGATTGTCACACAAAGAAAAAAGTTATAAATATATTATAGAGGGTGAATACTAGATTTTTTGGATACTCTGTGTAATTTACTTTGACATTGATATCATCACCTTTCTAACACAAGAAATACCGTGAAAAATAAGATACCTAAATACTTTTTTGAATAGTAATTTTCTTAAAGATTTCATGTGATTGGTGATGGCAATCGAAACGCATAATTAAATTATGTCTTTATTTACTATTTAAGGTAGCTTGGTTACCCTATTGTATCGAGCAAACAATTTCGTTTTGATTACAACTGCAATGTAATGGCAGTACTTGGAGCGTCCTGTACTTCCCGTAATCGTTAAGACACGAAAATTTGCAGAGGATCTGTTTGATTATGATTGTGTATTTACTTCGTTTGAACAAATTCATCCAATACGATAAAAACTTAAAAACATTCAGAAGACTAATACTTACGTTATTCGAAAACTCTTGGTTCGCTTAGTAACATTGTGTAGATACGCTCAATCACGAAGGCGCACATTAAATTATCAGCATGTATCAACAAATGTAATCCAATTTGTTTTTTTTTTTTGCTGTCTTTATTATGAATCATCTCACGCACATTAAGACATCTTGAAGCACGAGCGTCATTCATATGAATGCGAAACGATAATAAAGCGTGGATAAGGGAGGGGGTGGGGTCGCCTTCATAAATGACTAGATTCTATACAACCCTTATATTCATTGAGTCCGAATATTGTAGTTCTTAAGTGTATTTGCGAACCCAACGAAAATTGGACAAACTTATTTAATTCAGTTGTATGTTTAATAAATCTTTCTCGTTCATTACAATTTTATTATATATAAGTTTGTTATACTATCAATCCATCCAATAAAAATCAAAAAGTTTTATAAATTATCATAATATTTAAAGTTTATGATATATTTAGATACCTTCAACCATTATAAAACCTACTTAATTATTGACGCATAAATATAAAGTAAATTATAAAGACCATAGTACCTATTATGTACAAAATTAAATAGACTTAATTTGAATTATCGATAATGTAATTAATGATTAAACGAATTTACCTGTAAGTGAAGTTCTATCATAATTATACTTCTGCTTCGTCCTCGATATTAGATAGGAATACATGGAATATCGCGTAGTCATACGCCGATCTCGCACTTTTCTTGAGACTTTTTTTTTATAAATGTCATTCACCTACCCACGTACCTTCATTTAGTTTAGATAGCTCTAATCTAATCCGTTAAATTTTTGATAATAATTTTAGACCGTGCGTAGATATGTGCGGCTTGTAATTATAGACAGTTAATGTCCTTTTTTTTTTTTTAATAATATTATTTTTGTTATTTTTTTTTTGTTTTGTATTCATCATATTTCTACTGCCCGCATCCCACAAGCAATACTCCATATTTTTGAGGCGTCTGAAATTACGAGGTCATATTGATCCTGCTTTTATCTTGCTTACCAAGCTTAGCAAAGTTCTAAACATTTAAATCAAATAACAAAAATCAGCATGTATCTATCGTAATTGTTATCACATACTAAATTTAAAAATGTTATCCTTCCGAAACTTTTAGTATATAATCAACTGTAGTCGACGGCTGGGAAGGCTGAGACTACAGGCCACGAAAACTAGCAAATTCAGGTATATTGCATATTGCATTTTTATTTTTGATACAAATCTTTTTCTCTTCCGGAAGCCTGGCGTCGAATTTTTTTTTTAGAAACAGTAATATTGCCAAGGACCAAGCAACTAGACTTACTAGCTGGGAAATAAAAAGCTTTTCTCTATTAATACTAAATCCAAGCGCTGTCAGTAGTGACTTAGGTTTGCATTAAACAGGGAGGTTTTACAAAAATGCTTCATTAAAAAAAATCTTCTTGGAATACCATAGATCAGTAACCCTAATTAGGCACATGACTAGTTTAATATTTTAGTAAAAACACATGGGCCCGTATTTAAACTAAATGGTAAAACTTTTATTGTCCGATATCCTGTTCGGATTGTTGTCGAAGGCACTTTTTTCGAGTCCGGGAGATTTTTAATTAAAAAATAAGCGTCCTAAAAATTAAGTTTCATCATGAAATCATCCCTTTTTATTAACTTTAATGCGGTTCTCAAATTTCCTAATTTAAAGTGTCATTAAATTTATTTATTATTCTCAAGTTTATATTATATAAACCTCATTTTAGCATTTGGTTTTAATTAAATTTAACTTGTATTTGATAGGAATTATTTCTCACAGTAGGAAAATATTTGTGTAATGCTGGAGGTAGATCTAGCATAACTAGACGAGCAGGCTGTATTTTATAAACATGAATACAAGAGAGTATTATGGGATCATTAGTTATCATCGACAACTGTTATTATTATTATTTTTTTTTAATGTGGCAATCTACCTGCATGGTTTACCGGAATTAACAGCGTCTGCTGCGCTGCTAACGATATTGCGACGGCCTGGATGAGCTCGACTGCCGATTCTTCGTCGGAGCAGGTTCCTTCGTTCTCAAATATTCTAACTTTCTGCGAGCCTGAATTAGACCCTTCTAGTTTAAAGGCCTCGCAGAGTTAGATACTTGTTTTTTACGTATCGGGACATGTGGGCCTTCTAATTCGGTACCTGAATTATTTATTGCTTTAGCTACTTTCAAAGTATCCGCAGTTTTCTCAAAAAGGATAATAGTCTTTTTTAGGATCTTTAAAGTCCTTTCTCAAAACTGAAAGAACAAATCCTTCGTCTCATCGAGTTCGAGTGCTGACATATAATGCCGCTCGTGTCCATGAGTATTTTTAATAATTCTGCGTCTTTTTCTTTAAAAGAAAACAGTCGCGTCAATGCCCGACCCAAAACCATACAGCTGAGACTAGCTGAGACTGTTTTAATTCTACAGGTTTATCGCGGCTTCTCATGACTTCAGTAGGTTTACTAATTTACAGTTGCTAGGAAGTATTGTTCTTTTAATTCCTTTTCGACTTATTTTGTAAGGCCATTGCAGGCATAATATTCTAATCGAACAGCTAACTATTTTTATATTTCGGCGCCAAAGGTGTTTTGTTGTGTAGGATATAGATCCTACACGTTTAGACGTAAAATGTCTAGGATAAAATCGGCGAATTCAGGAAGCTATGTTCTCCAAAAACCGTTGGCCGTGTCTAAAGCTGATACGAGATGGTCAGAGGTCCTTGGCGCTATCGTAACCGCAGTTACCTGCGCCGATGTTGACGATAAAGGATCGTCATCCTCTGGTGTCGCGATCTCCACAACTTCGGAGTCGGAGAAAGTAATTTGGCATATCGGTACTGTTACAAAAGTATTGAAACAGTCGTGCAATACTGTTCGCGTGTATAATATGATTCGGGTAGTGTCAACCGCTATGGGTAGCACGCAAACCCTAGTACCAGTGTTTATACACCAGTACTAAATTGCGATGGTAAGGAACCGCCGTAATAGGTCATATAATATAATCAGTTCACAGACCGAGCTTTTGATAAGAAACGGCCGCAAGGAACTGTTCGCAATATCACATACCAATGTTATAACATTTTTACCCACATATGTAGGTACAAATTTGTTTTATAACAAAGCTTTCAAATTATACTAACCTTGTTTGCTTGTCTTGCTTTTTTCCTCTTGATACCGACCAATGCGAGGAATGGGTAATTTACGACCTCGTTCGCGACCAAAGGGTGCGCAAACGACGACGACGACGTTTGTTCTTTTCTCGTAACATCTTTTCTAATTTTCATCTTATCTTTCTTTCCGAAAACGAAAAATATCTTTCTCGTTCCTACTGCTAGGCATATTTTTACAAAAAAACCTTTAGATAACCAATAACTTAAATTTACGTGCGATACGGCGTAGCACTAAAACACGAATGAAGGTACGTGAGCAGGTGACATTTATAAAAAAAAATGTCTCAAGAAAAGTGCGAGATCGGCGTACGACTACGCGATACTCCATGTGTTCCTATCTAATATCGAGGACGAAGCAGAAGTATAATTGTAATTTATTGACATAAACTGTGTAATTAAAATAGTGGAAAAGAGTACCTAACTACTGAGTTTCTTCTCGGCAAAATCTACTTTTCGAACATGACGATTCAAAGTCCTTTTATAAGTGTACTTGAATAAAGAATATTTTTATTTGATGGACGTTTTTTATTAAGCATTGATTTTGGTTAACTATTTTTAGATTTCTTTTACATTTAATGATTTGAACTCGATATTCTTATACAAATTTGAAAGCAAACGACCGTGACATTATTGTTGTCACTCGTGAGCGGTAACGAACATCGAACCCAAGCCAGTTGTTGGACCAGCTAATAAAAAGATTGTTGACCGCAGTGCATCGTATCCGAAAATTTATTTCCAAAATATACATACAACGTATAATTTTAAGTCAAATACGAAAAGATTGTTCTTATTTCGATCTAAAAGTTCAAATCGATGTTTTAGTAGGTGCCATGTCTGTTGGAACCAGGAAAAATAGGCGGAAAATACAAGACGTTTTTGTTTAAAGTGGGTCGCAACTCGCAATATTGTTAGTTGAGGAGGATGTACATATACATATTATTTGCACGATCTGGCATCTTCAAAACATAATAATGTGTAAATTTTAAAACCTATGAAACAGGTCAAATGTTTAACGTTTTGACATTATTAATAATAACCTATTAATATAAATGATATTTTTTAAATTATGATATATGCACAACCTTATTTAATTTTGAAAGTGAACAAGATATTATTTGAGTGTAATTCAAGTCATATTACTTGGTTGTGGCCTGTTTGGGTAGGTACGAACCACGCAGTATTGCTAATACTTAGTATTGATGAGTTCCGGTTTGAAATGTGAGTGAGTCAGTGTAACTACAGGCACAAGGAGTAAGTATAACATCTTAGTTCAGAAGGTTGGTGGCGCATTGGTGATGTAAGAAATGATTATTACAACGCTAATATCTACAAGCGGTAGTGGCTACTTCCCATCAGGTGGCCCAATTTAACTGTCCGCCTAAAACTATAGTATAAAAAATTATCTTGTTACTTAGTAATTTAAATGTGTATATTAATGTTATAAATGCGGAAGTGACTCAATGTATCGGTCTATTACGCTTTCATGGTTAAAGTATTGAACCGAATGCCATTATATATATATATATATATAGGCTACTTTTTGGCTTACGAAGAAACTCGCGAGCAAAGCCTCGGTCGAAAACTAGTGACAAATATTTCTTTGTCCGCTGAACGTTGACCGCACCGTATTTCGCTGACTTAACAACATCTAACGTCATCAGTGTTATGTAATTTATAAATATTACATAACAAGTCAATGACATTATTTAAATATATATATATATACGTATATCGTATTATGAATACAGATGTAGATTGTAGATGTCAATTCCAAAATAATCCTGTCCAAAAGTCATCCACTTAGCTCAGATTCATTAAACAATGTTTAAGGTAAAGAATTCTGTTGGTCTCTAAAATTATAATTTAATTATCTTAGTTGCTTGTGTTAAGTTTTATTATATTAAATTGCCATAAAAACATACTTCTTTAATTATATTTTATATATTTATTGTTTTGTGTTAATTATAATTGACCTTCTGATATGGACGGTGTGGCGCTTAGAAAATATTTTTGCTTCAAGTGCAGCGAATACGTCACTATCTCGATCGAATATTAATTTTATTAGCGCAACATAAATAAGACTTACGAAATTGATACTAAATTCATAAGTCTATCGTTACGTCCTGTTTCGCTTATCTACGACTGTGAAAAAATTAAAACATATTGTTTTTAGGAAAATATCAATAAACCAAAAGTATAAAAATTTCAACACCTACCTATTACTGTACCCTTACCACCTCAAGTTAATTTATTTTATTAACTGCAGTGCAGCCGAAATGACCCGGTGCATAGAACACATTATTTTAACCGTTAACGGTCCAAACGCGGGCAAGCATCACTTAGCACTCATGTTAAAATTAAAATAACTTTATTAGTGATACACACTGCTACAGAAAATATATTATAAAAATAATAAACACGGACATGAACTATACTATAAAAATAAGATGTGTGCACAGCATTGAACCGACACAATTAAGGTCACTCAGCTTATGTTGAAACTCGGGGAAGCATACAATGACCCCAAAGTTCAACGCTGATTTTTACTGAATAGAGGGTACCATAGAAACAACAGTGATAGCTACGAATAAATCGATATAATATAAAATAACCATACGACTTTATATGAAGTTATAATTTGTGATTATAATTCGTTTAGTGCTCGACGGCTATTGAAAACATGAATTGTGAATATACCTGTGTGGGATAAATTTTATGTAATGTCTGTATCCAAATTTCTTCTCTTGTGTGGAATAGACCTTAACAGTGAGACAAATCCAGACTACTAATTTATTATCGTCATCATTAGTTATCTTTTTCCAATACATATATTTTTGATCTGCGTAGTGTTTAAGCTGCATTGAAAGATTACGGCAGGTTGCCTGTCCAATACCAAGCTACTTTGACAATACTTTTTGGTGAAGGCTGCACCGTTTCACCGCGATAAACAGTTATCAGAAACATGTAAGCACGTGTTTCTATTCTCGTTTGTCAAAACGAAACCACAGAAAATATATTTATCTACATACATAAATCTTCTTTGCGCTTGGTTGTAAATAATTGTCCAAAAATGTTGGATCGATTTTGATAATTTTATTGTGTATCCTTGTGTGGTTTAGATTAGACATGGTAGGTGACGCTGCGATCGAGTTTTAGGAATTTTAACAAAAAGAATATTTTTTTTATTTCACCCGTACGAAGTCAGGTCGAGTAGCTAGTTATAAAATACATTATAATGTATTATGTTAATCTTAGAGCATTGAACGATGAAAACCTAATATGTGTTTTTTATCATATTAATATTTATAAGGGTATTATAGCATCACATTTAATTTCAGTTTTTTATGATGATCATGAGACTAATACTTATTCTGATTCTTATCACAGATTGCGACCTCAATGCATTTCAATAATGCCGCTTACGAAGTTAACCATCTCACGAAATACCTATTTCGCGTCAGTCTAAAAAAGAAACATTTTAACGATGTTCTAAATATATAGAACTAATTAGTATTTCTTTCAAGCGAGTTTATATTTGATGAATTTATCAACAGTACCTTCGCACCATTAATTAACAGAATGTACAGTAAGAGATAATATTACTGTAACAATGTTATGACTTATTACGACTGAAGGTTAAATAAGTTATTTGATAAAATTTAAATTATTTAAAAAAAGAATAACATTAATGTGATTTAAATTGATAATTAATGTAATAAAATTAAAATTTTACAAAAAATACAATTTACCTTACGAAACTTTATGACACGACACTCAACACGTCCGCGCAACGCGGTGACCGGCACGACACTGACGTTTTAGTATTTGTTTATGTAAAATAAACCAGGTCACAGTGACCTCTAAGAAGCTTATCAACGAGTTCAATGGCAAGAGGCATATAATATAATATTCTTAATTACCGAATGATTGTTCGGTCTTGTAACAACAGAACTGAATGTCTAGACGCAATACGCGTCATATGCAATGTATGAAATACTGATAACATGATACGGCTAAACCATTCACTAATTTCTCCATACAAATATGTTATCAAAACAAAACATATCTGATGTTCGACAACGGTGCCAATTCTGTTAATAATTCTATCTCTCTCTCGTGATGAGGTAAAAAAGGATAGCAAGTCAGTTGGTTCTGTCAAATTTCAAGGCAGAATTTTGTACTCACTAACAGCAATAATATATAGGGATGCTGTTCAGACAAAGTCAGCACCATAGCAATGTCCTACAAACAACATACAAACATACAAAGATTTATCTTAGACGCAATATATTATTTAATCGTTATCAATTTATTAGTTCGATCGTAATGAAGATTATAAGTACATACGCTGATCACTCGGAAATCATGCGCAGTGTAATATAATATGAACTATTCATCTCCATTTAAGTATTAGTAAAATAAGAATACTGGATACAATACATTATTTCAATGTTGTGAATAACATGCAATGTGTCGTATAATAAATTCAACCATTCAACACGACCTTATAATCTATACTAATATTATAAATGCGAAAATAGCTCTGTCTGTCTGTTTGTTACTCTTTCATAGTACTGCAATATTTTTAAGTAGAAAGTTTGAATCCCACACATAGACATCCCTTTAACAGGTGGGCGAAAAATAGTATCTGAATAAACACATTGATTTTCTAAGAAACGTATATATTACAGATTTAGCTTGTAGAATGAAATGAATGAATGAAAGTTCGTATCGTATGTGTTCCTAACTCATTCAATGAAATTAAGTTGAAACTTTGTAAATTAATTGGTGTTGACAACCAATAAACGTAAAATAAGTGGCGAGCGAATCGTATCGGATAACATAAAAAGTGATGGGAATTGCTTGGTATTATCTAATAGCTATAGGTATAGATATATAAACGCCAAGAAAAAAGAAAAGCGTACATACTCAATCATAAGACTTTATATTGATTAATTCCAAAAAGATCAACAGTCATTTTTTTACCAGCCGAAAAACCTCATTGGTTTATAGTGTTTCCCTATTCATTGGGTTTTATTATTCTATCACTTGGGTCGTAGGGATCACCCAAGTAATTTCTTTTTTGTCGTTATAAATCTGTAATAATATATTTTTAATTAAGTTTAATTAAAAAAATTGATGATAGTTATCATCAGTTTCTTAATGAGAGAACAGGTTTCGACGATTTATTCGTTATATTTATATATCGAGATTTGAACAAACATACCTATCATTACTTGAAAAGTGAATACTGTACGATAATCGGAAGCGCTCGTCGCAATGGCTGAACCCTGGAGACCCAGCCAAATCCTACCCTAAACGAAAATTGAATCAGAAAAAGTTACTTGTGAGTGTTTGGTGGACTAGCGCCGGTGTCGTTCACTACAGCTTTCTGAAATCTAGCCAAACGATTACGGCAGATATCTATTGTCAGCAACTGCAAACCATGAATGAAGAACTAGCCGCTACACAACCGAGATTGGTCAATCGCTCTAGGCCACTGCTGCTTCGCGACAACGCAAGACCACACACTTCACAACAAACAACCACGAAGTTAGATGAGCTACAATTGGAATGTCTACGACATCCATCGTACTCCCCGGACCTTGCTCCAACAGATTACCATTTTTTCCGGAATTTGGACAACTTTTTACAATGAAAAAATGTTTAACTCCGATGCGGCAGTCCAAGCCGCCTTCAAAGAGTTTATTGATTCTTGTCCCCGTGGTTTTTTTTAGTAAAGGGATCAACTACCTATGAGATGGCAAAAATGCATAGATAACAATGGTCCATACTTTGATTAATTAAACATATTTTGCAACAAAAAAAAAAAATTACGCACATTGACAAAAATTGACATTGTCACAAATAAATGATGTTGTTTATAATTCTAAGCGAAATACACTCAAGTCCTTTGCCCCGCATCGAGTTCAACCAGTTCCTAGTACATATTATAAAGCTCTTTTACTTAATTTGGGTCTAGATATGTATATGTACAATATATAATGTATAGTTTTTTCTTTTTAATCCTACTATTAATATAAACATGGAAATTCGGCTGTATGTTACTCAACCATGGATTTCGATGAAATTTGAAATAGAGATAACAACTTAACATATAGGCTACTTAACTAAAAAACCTCTCGCCTCAACATACAAAAATATGGGCGAGGCAACCGGCGGCATGTGGTTTGTAATAAATCTATAAAGATTGTAAATATTTGATTATATTATACAATGAAACGCATAAGTACACGATAGTTTATAGTCTATTATGTAATTTTACGTTGTAATGTTTATCATTTTACACAAATTGGACTATTACATTAAAAACAATGTGGGTCGTTCAAAATTTTTCGACAGCTAGCAAGATTGATTGTAACTAACTAATAATATATTACATAACACATAATATATTAATTAATTCATGAACGTCCTAAATGGTAGTCCTTTGTAAGTTTATAATAATAATCTTACAAAAGAATTCTTAAGTTCCATAGTAATAACAATATAACTAAGAGTTCATAGGAACTATAAATAATAAAATTATTTCTAGCTAAAGGTCCGATAACAGAGACGACAAGAAGTTCACACTCAAGCTGTTTTTTGATGATGTACTTGTAAACATCATGGTTCGGATTCTACGACTTAATTTATTTTAAATATATTCTTATTTATTTATAGTTTTTATGAGTATTATAGTTATAACAAATATTTCTTAATAATAACATATTTTTTCGAAACATCTCCATATGGTAAAAGTAATTTTGCCTTTGATGTTCCACGGCTGTGCTAAGGCCTCATATCCGTTGGGAGAAGAAGGTTAGGAGATTATTTCACCACGCTGCTATATACAATGTAAAAACGACTTTAATTGTAATCTACATTTAACGCTCTACTAGATTCCACTGGAAATAACCACAAAATTAACTATCTTCCAAAAATAAAATTACATCATACCTACGAATATAATAGATACTGACCGCATGCTTTTTATCATCTACCTAATTGTGTATTGAAATATTTAATATTTTTTAAATAAGAATACTATTTGATTAAAAATGTTTAAAAAAAATATCTTATTTCATCCGTACGAAGTCGAGGCGGGTCTTAGAACAATATAATATAATAATAAAATCACTGTTTAAATAATATAAGCCATTTAACATAATAAGTATATGTTTTTTTATATTTTATGATATAGTAACCTATTTGCATGATTTGTAAGATAAAAAACCTATTTCAAATTCATCATACAAATTACAAAAATACCGACACCATTAGATAGATGTTCATTCACGAATACTTGTCTCCTCATTAAATTATTGCCGTGCCTTAGTAACAATGCCGCTCGTGTTGACAAAATGTCTTGAAAGTTGCATAAGACAATTAACATAAGCGTAAAGACCGAAAGTACAAATTATTAACAATGCGAATGAACGCCGATACGTGACAAGGAGAGCGCCTTTGTAAGTCTAAAGATTTTTTGGTACTTAATTAGGAGGCTACATTCAAAATGGCAGACACGTTATTATATTGGCTAGCTTAACTAGGCTTAACTAACTTGTAATGTTGCCCGACTTTTATCTTTATATACAACAAATTGAAATATAATTCCGTTAGCCGTACCAGATATATTTTTTTTTAAATACGTCCCTGTGAAATTTTGATGACTGGAACCAACTCAGCATAGAACTAATACTGTATTTAAACTAACCATTTATTCTCAGTTAGAAGTCAAACTGTAAAGTGTACACTAACTATGTTGTTAAACTCTTAATTAAATCTTAAATATTGTAATACAAAACTTATAGGCGACATTGCATTAATTATATTAATCAAAAATTATTACTTTTGCAGTGTAGTTCTGTTGTTATGATATTAGTTTTATAATAATATCAAATATTGTGCAGTTATTACAAAAGGTCGTATGTATAAATTTATAGTTTTATTGATACATTTAATAATTTTACAATTTCGTTATTAATAACATCAATTGGTAGGTCAACGAAACAGACGAGGAAAATAGAAATATTGTTGACAAAACAAGAAAATATCACTTGTTTAATATTTTTGTTTTGCTCTAGACTCAAGATAATACTAGTGGAGCTATTTTGTAAAAATAAAATCAAAAGTCAGCGTAGAAAATATAATTTTATGTTAGAAATTGATATACGACATTTAATACAATTAATCTATACTATTTTTATAAATTCCAAAGTAACTCTGAATGTTTGTTACAGTTTGGTAAGGTAAGGTAAAATTTTGGAAATAATCGGTTAAAACTATTCAAGTTCTTTAAACAAATTCGTCACATGAAATAACAGAATAGCTTTACGGGTATACATAAGGTTTATTCTAACAATTATATTTGATGTCATAATTATTCCCGATCATTATTAATATGATTTTAATCGATTATTGTGGTTTAGTTTGAGTGCCTCAGTATTTTATAGAAAGGAATTTAAAATGTGTGAACAAAATTCTGCAGTCTACGCGAACATTAAGTTGAAAGTTATGTTAATAGGAGTTATAACCTTTGTAAGTACCTATTTTGTATGTTTTGATCATAAAATTAAATTATCAGTGATTTTTAATTTAAATAGGCTCTTAAGTCTTAGAACAACAACATTAACAGTCTGCAAAATTCCCACTGCTGGGCTAAGGCCTCCTCTCCCTTTGAGGTGAAGGTTTGGAGTATATTCCACCGCGCTGCTCCAATGCGGGTTGATGGATACACATGTGGTAAAATTTCGTTGAAAGTAGACATGCAGGTTTCCTCACGATGTTTTCCTTGATGAGCACGAGATGAATTATAAACACAAATTAAGTACATGAAAATTCAGTGGTGCGTGCCTGGATCGATCCGCAGTCGTCGGTTAAGATGCAACCACTGGGCCATCTCAGCTTCTTAAGTTTTAACAGAACATTAAATCGTTTAAGTCGATTCTACTGTCGAACCGGCAAAAAACTCGGAAAACGTAAATCATATTATATTCAAAAATTAAGAAAAATATTTTACTTTGTTCCAGATAATATGTCTTATAGGTTTTAGTTTGGCACTGTACGTTATAATATTAGAAGAATATAACCAGACGAAGTTTCGATCAACTAATGAGTTGCAACATGTATTGGATATGGAAATCGATAGTAACGTAATTAACTTGGTTGCTGGAATTGCGGGTGTTATATTCTTATTGGCAATGATCTTCTCCGTTCTTCTGCTTATTGGAATACATAAGGTAAAAATAATATTTTTAATACATTAAATTTCGCGCTTTTCCTTTTTTTCTATGACCTTTTTGCCATAAATATGTATTGTGTATCTATATATAAACAAATGGATGGGTACTTTTAGAATTCAGTAGCTGGAGAAAGAGTCTAGGGAGGTGTTCCTCAATCCCCGTTATTAGACAATGCCCAAATTTTGAGATTTTACAAAAAAAACTTCCCGTAATTTTAAACATTAAGATTTTATAAACAATTTTGAAATGCAACTCCGTTGCGTCTATTGTAAATATTGAAAATCCACAAAAAGAATAAATTTACACTGGACAAATGATAAACTACATTGTATTAATATAATTTTACCCAGTCGATAGAACTTCTTACCGCTCACTGCATACAAGTATTTTGTACAAGCCCATCTGAGTAGGTACCAAGCACTTAGTATATATTCTACCGCCAGTTAGTTTCGGTTTGACGAGTGAGTGAGTCAGTGTAATGAGAGGACATAACATTTTAGTTCACAAAGTGACGCATTGGCGATGTTAGGGATGGGTAATATTAGTTACATTACCTGAGTCTGGTGGTCCATGTCTTCCAATCCGCTTTAAATAGAAATGTATTTTTTTTGTTTTTTTTCCAGAACAAACCCGGTTTTGTCCTCGCTTATTTTGGATATAGTACGATGCTCACAATGCTTCTAATATTAAGCGCAATCTTGGAACTCATTCAAAGTTATTGGGCCCTAGCCATTCCTACTTTAGTTTTATCAAGTAAGTTTATTAAAATGTATGTCAAAATGTTCTAGGTGTAGTGTAATATATTTTGAAGACCGATCGCAGCGCCACCTATTGGGTCCAATCTTATCAATGCATCCAATCATATACACTCAAAAAAATCATTAAAATCGGTCCAGCCCTGTAAGAGTAGTTCGGCGACATATACACATACAGAAGAATTATATATATACAAAGATATTCAAACTAATAATACTATTTAAAGTAAAGTAACAGTCTGTTGATGTATGTAAAATCCCTTAGAGGAGATCAATGACCACCACCAAGCTGCTCCAATGCGGGTTGGATACTCATGAGGCCGAATTTCATAGAAATTATACAATAATCTGTGGTGATTGTCTGGGTTTGAATATACAATCATCAGTTTAGATGTACACGTTCTAACCATTGGTCTACCTTGGTTCAAATTAGTTTTAAAAGTAATTAATTAAATATCAATCCAATAACATGCCGTTATTTATAGATTTGTTACATTTGTTTTTATTCTTATTATTGAATTTATTATCTTTCAGCTTTTTATATACCCTGCCTGATGATTGTACACACTGTATATGAAATGATGCAGAAAGGATTATTATTAGGCTCTGACAGACACAACCTTATTGAAAATGAATCCCTAAATTGACTGTAAACAAAATTTGATTGCTTTTAAACATTGTTTGATTCCATACATTAGATTAAGAAGTATAAACTATGCTGAAGCTATTTATATAATTTGTTTTAATATTATACATATGTAGAATATGCTTTATTTTATAGTGTAGTAGTTATTTTAAGAGAGGGTTAGGTAAAAATATGTATTTTACTTAATTTGTATGCACTTGAATTTATTTTGTTGATTAATAGTTACAAATAGTTGTTAAAGAGGTTTTATTCAATTGTTAATTTAAAAAGATACTAATTTTATACAAAAAAAAAATCTGATTTTTTTATTAATTTGGATTTGTCAACCCTAGATTCTGATTGCAATTTTTTACTTAAATAGTATCTTAAAAAACATCTAGTATATACTACTGAGTAATACATACATTAAAATTTATTGTGAGTATAAAATAAAGTTACATAAACATGATGTATTATGATATAAGGTCATAGTTAGTGATAAGTACACAGTATATTATTGTTTAAACAATAATTAAGTTCAGAAGATTAATTTTAAAACTACTTATGGTCCATAACTGTTGGATAATAGCCTCTTTGTAAGTACAATGTTTAATACTCCACCATGTTGCTTAACTGCTGCGGCTGGTTGGTAGATACATGTAGAAATATATCAACCGAAATATGCAAGTTTTATCCTTCACTGGACCACCTTAGGTCATTAGTATCAAGTTTAACATCAAGTATTAAATTAAATATGATCTTTGTTTATGTTTATTGTAATTTATAAAAAGTACTTAATTTTTTGTTAAAAATAAAATATAACAAAAAATATATATCAATTACATTTAATAAAAAACCATAAAAGTCCAAAAACATTTTTTATACAAAAATATGTAAATGTTCGAAATGTTAAATAATTTTATGCATTGTCATTATTTAACAGGAATTAATAATTTTTAAATTGGTAGTTTTTTTTTATAACATAACAGTTAACAGAACACGATTAGATTAATAGTCCTTTATTATGTCAAAAAATATTAAATTTGAGTGGGTACTTAGTTATTACTTTCGACATTTTTGGTTTGTAATAAGATAAAAAAATAACCATGACTTAAATAAAAGCATTTTTTTATTATATATGTGTATTTTTTATTTTTATAAATATACTCATTATGTAACGTAATTAAGTAAAATACGATAAAACAATATTAATTCAAAAATTGCGTTGTAAGACTTTAAATAATACGCAAATATGTCAAACACAGGTTATTTGCTTATAAATTATTGATAGCGCCATAATTTAAAAGTACTCATTTATTTTTTGTGTAGAAACATTATATTACACATACCGTTTATGCAATAATAATAGTATAAATTATACTTACTTATAATGTAGAGAAAAAAATGTTATCCCGCCACTTCTATGTCACTTTTTCTAACCGCATACCGATTACAGACTGCAGAAAAAACAACTTCAACACATTTATTTAAAAATACTCATGTAATGTATCTATTACGAATAACGATATCACGAATTAACGAGTAACGTTACGAGGAAATTGACGGCACAGATAGACTGTATAAAATAAACTAAATGAAAAAGTTAAAAATATGTTAACCTGATATTGAGATGTTTCTGAAATTAATAAATTTAAGTGTTGGTTAATTTTGAAAACGCTCAATAAAATCCAAATTTATTTTTCATTTGCTTTTCTATTTCAAACTGCAGTTATATTTGTATGTCACAGATGATTTAATAAATTTATTATATCTGCAATGGCTTACATAAGCTTTTTGCATCACTCTTATGCAGATTGCAAAATGGATAGCAGAGGCTTTACAATTATATAATAAATCAATGTCTTCCGTAAATAAGTAAATATTTCTGTAAATTTGTATTTGTCTATTTGAAAAAATTTTGAAAAAACCAAGAATTCAATTTTTATAGAAAGAAGCTTCACGAATGGCAAAAACTAAACGCTAACGTAATTTCTTTTGATTGGATCTCAATAAAATAGGATAGATTTTTTTATACATAAAAATGTATAATCTTATTAGTCAATTATCGAAGAAGGAATGAAGACAAAAAACTCTTAGATTTACGTATTCTATGCCATTTGTTAAAGGCTCTTATATTTTGCACTATTACCAATTTTTGCTCGATATATTTGCATTTATAATACAACACTAGTCCACTTAACTACTCCACTTATCCACTTTAATTTTATTTCAAAGGCTTCGTCGAAGTTCAAATCTCATTTTTTTCGCGAATTAATAACGAATATAAGAGATTATTGATACTCTTGACCAATGATGTCGCGTCAATTCGATGTGAAATGTTGTTTATTTTGTCCTCTTGTGGTTGGAATAGATCTGGTAATGGATGGTACGTAGTCACCACTAATATTTGACATTGGTGATGTCTTAAAGCACCAATACTAGGTAACCATTCTTTGTATTGCCAACGTTGGCTGCCAACTTTCGAAACTAAGATGTTATGTCCCTTGTGCCTGTAGTTACACTGGCTCACTCACCATTCAAACCGAAACGCCACAATCCTAAAGAGGTCCGCTAAAACTCTAGTTTGACTTGGGCCTGCCGCCTGGGATCCGACGACGCAGTAGTGCTTAACATATTTAGCGAAATTAGGTACCCACCGCGCGTGTGAACCCCAGTCGCACGCGCCTTCACCATATAGTACTGCTTATACTATAGTAGTTAAGTGGAATAGGGTTGTATTTTAAATAAAGACGCAATACTTTAAGAAAAAACTAAAACACAAGAACTGTTAAACTGAACACACAATAAAGCTGTGCTATTAGCAAATCGCATAGAATACATAAATCTTAATGTTTGTTTATATGAAATCCTTCTTCGATGGAAATAGGCTATACCTACAAGTACCCCAGTTATTGGCACTTATATGGTATAACTAGAACAAAAGTAGTTTTTGTTTATCTACTAATCCTTTGTAATATGTTTTTCCCCAAAGTAAGTTCACAGCTAGCTCAGAATGAATTTTTGCATAATAGGGGATCTCGTGAGATTATATTAGTACTTATACATTAAAGCTGTCTGATTAAATGTAGGGCCACTAGCATAAAGTATTATTTGATTCCAATTTGATATTTCCCGTTGTGTGGGTTGAGGTGTTTTTTATGGTTTAGAGGTTAAATAAGTCTCCCCAATTTTTAATACAATAATGTTTATCTGGATATCATTCAAAATGTAAATAAAAGCTCATTACATCTAGTTTAGTCTATAATAGCATACTCCATAACATTTGAATTCTTACAATACGAATTAAGGGATAAATACGACGCTGGCAATACTATTTTAAAGCGTCACAGGTACCACACCGCCTGCGCCCCGCTGACTCCGTCGGCTGTCACCGTCAATTTGACTCACAAGTCTCATTCTCATTTCATATTTATTATATATAAAGCACAACACAAGTTAAATTTAAAACAGAATATATAGCTCCGAATCTTGTTTGCTTAATTTACGTTAAAGAATTCAGAGTTCGGAGTCGTTATATTGCCGCCAAAACATGATAATTGCTTATATTTATATAGACTTAATTCCCAGAATTTTATAACTATTTAATATTTTTTATTGATGTCAGAAAAATATATATTCTTAAACAAATTACTATCGCAATGGCAGCTGATAAAAGCTTAAAATCATATGAAAACTGTTGCCGTACTTGTTTGAACGAAGAAACAACGTTTGATATATTTATGGAAACTTTAAATTCTACCAACTTGGCGGATATTTTGATATCATGTACCAGGTTAAATGTAAGTAGCTCGCTTGATATAATATTTGCATAAATATCTAAATATATTATATTTAAAGGAAAACAATCCTTAATTTCTTGTTTGTTTGTTTGTTTGTTAATTTCGGGTTGGGCTTAGAATTCAGCCGCACGATTTTGGAGAAACAAAGTCTACATTCAAAAATCTAATAAAATGTACAAGTAACTATTAATATTATCCTTAAAAATAGTATGTCATTAGAGTTAAATATTTAAATTATACATATAAATTTTCAGATACAAAAAGAAGATTGTCTACCAAAAAAGATGTGTGGCTGTTGTTACAATTGCCTTATGAGTTTTTATCATTTTCGTGAAATTGCAGAGAAAGTAGATACAAAATTAAGAAAAAATATTCCAAGTAATAATAATATTAATTGCTATGATAATGTTGATGTGAATAAATGTAAAGCGTTTGAAATAAAAGGAGAACATGACTTGGATGTTGATTACTACATGTTCGAACCAAAGATTGAAATGAATAATGAAGATAACCAAATACTAGATGAAAATAAAAATTTAGATTTACACAAAGACACAAATGCAACACAGAATCTTACCAAATTTTACGAAAAGGTAAAAAAAGAGAAGTATAAATGTGCAAATTGTAATAAAACATTTAGAAAGTTATCTAGACTTCAACATCACGTCAAGAAACATACTGTACATGATAATTATGATTGTGATGGAGGCATTAACTCAAAAAGTCATGAGGACATAGAAACAGTTCGTCCATTGAATGATAATTCAATTGCAAACGACAATCCACATTCAGATAATGGTTTTCCATGCCGGATTTGCCCTTCAAAGTTTAAATCTACCAACTCCCTTTCAGCTCACATGAGAAAACATACAGAGAAAGGTAGAGTGATATCATGTACAGAGTGTGGCAAGATATTTAAAAAAATTAGTCATTTAAAACGTCATGAGGTTATGCACAGTAGAAGTAATTTTCACAAATGTTCTCTTTGTCCAAGATCCTTTCATAGTGAAGAAATTTTAAAGGGTCACATGAACAAGCACAATGGTATCAAGCCTCACACTTGTCCAATGTGTCCAAAGTCATTTGCCCATTTGTCAACATTGACATCTCATATTAAAGTTCATAAGAAAGATAAATTTCTGTGTCCTACTTGTGGCAAGGAGTTTGATTCCAGTGCAAATTTAGACCAGCATGTAAGGAGACACCTGGGATTAAAGCAGTTTGAATGCACATTATGTCCGAGGAAATTTGTAAGTAAAGGTTAGTGTAATTTAGGAAATTATTATTTAAATATCTAGTACTATCTATTGAGTGTCTATGTAAATGTCCTATATGCATTATTTAATCTATTGTTTCATAAAAATTAAAATTTGGTAATTTTTTTATTATATTTCACTATCTTAGTGACAAAATTCTGCATATTCATTAAATTTTTATTTTTTTGTCAACAATGAAATTAAATATAAATCTGTACATTCTGTACGGACACACAAAACTAACGGCACAATAAAATAATGTATTATAGGCCAGAAAAAGACATGTATGATTATAATAATGAAAAATTATAAAGTTTAAAAGTTACAAGCACAGAAACAGCATGTCACTGTATGTCAGATTTCAGACATACAGTCAGTTCTTTCAGAATAGCATTACAAATACATGTATGAAGTTGCTTTTGAAATTCAATGTTATATGAAATTTTGTTAAATTAATTTAGTTTAACAATTGAATACAACAGATTAAACACTATTTAATACTATTTTCAGGTGAGTTAAAGTCGCACTCCGTCACACACACAGGAGAAAGGTCTTATACTTGTGATCAGTGTGGTGCCACATTTACAAAGCGTAGCTCCCTTGGAAAACATAAGTTACGACACTTAGGAATCAAACCTCACCAGTGTGAAACATGTTCAATGAAGTAAGTAAAATATACTAATTTAATAATATATATAATATATTTATATTAATTGTGATTAATATTTATTTATATCATTACATAGTATAAAACAAAGTGGCTCACCATTGTAACTCTGTCCGTATATATGTATATGTTTTGATCTTTAAAATTACACAACGGATTTTGATGCAGTTTTTTTTTAATAGTTAGATTGATTCACAAAGAAGGTTTATATGTATATGTGTATACATGCACAATATAGTACAGAAACATTGACAATTTTAAAGGTTTAGATCTCTTAGGAAAAACCCACAATAACCATTTTTTACCCTATACTTTTTATGAGACATAATGGCATACTTTCGAAGCAATTTTAAGCAATACATCATTGATCCTTATCCAATTAGGTGCCTTAAATACATTGTGCATTTAATATAGATCAATATGCCCTTTTACAGTATGGTATTTAAATAAATATTTTCGAAGATTACAAATATAAAACGCAGGGACATTCCAGATTGTATTGTCTAATCACTGAAAAACTGTGTATGTTGTATATAAAGATATACTGTAGTACATTTAATATCAGCATTGCACACCCGTGCGAAGCCGGGGGGGGCTTGCTAGTTATTTAATAAAGTCTTGAATTACGATTTGAATTATATTTTCCTACTCAAACTAATTAAAAATTCATCAATTTAATAATATTTTTTTTATCTACAGATTTTCAAGTAAGGATCATTTAAAGAGACATAATCGTATCCATACCGGGGAAAAACCGTATAAATGCGATATGTGTGAAAGAGCCTTTACACAAAGCAACGATCTTGTGAAACATCGCCGAGCCCATTTAGGGGAGAAAATTTATAAGTAAGTTTATTAAATCACAATATAAGAGATGAGATGACCTGTTAAAATTTAAGTTACTTTCTTACTAAACTATACAAATATTACAAAGAGATAAAATTGATTGACTAATTATACAATTCTATCATGCATATTGAGCTATCAATTATTTTTTTCTAACAAGTAATCGTTCGCTATAATAAAATGGGCGGGCAGATAAATGACTGTAAGAATAAAATAAAACAATAAATATCTTTATTTATTGATATATTACTAAATTTATAAAAAATATATAATAATAATATATAAAAATTGCCCTTGCGAAGTCAGGGTGGGTCGCTAGTATTATTAATAAATTTCATTATCTGTTGTGAAGGAAAGTTTGTCAAATGATAGAATCTAATAAAATAATAATTACTGAAACTACTAAGTAGATAGTTAATTAGTTATTATATATGGTAATTATTACTCTGATAATTGTGACTGAGTGATAGAGGCAGTTTTATCATTACAATTTTTGTGAAACTGACGTCATAAAGTGAATGAAGTTCAATATACTCTGTGCCATGTACAGATACTTGTAGTCTCACAATGCATTTCCATCTGAATATGTAACATCCATTTCTCGTACAGAAAAATTTGTAATAAATGCTTCATCACGCGCTAGTGATAATTAAATATCAAGTACATCGTCCTAAATGATGCTTAACAATAAAAAAAGTATATTTATTGATTCGATATTTGTGGCGCAAGTTTAAGTAAAATTGTTGCAAAGTTACAGTTCGGTACTTTAGAACAAATGTCGGTAAACATCATATTTACGAACACGATCGACCGCATCGAGACAGTATGCAATATATAGTTGTTCTGATCAAATAGGCTATTTGACTGATTTTTAAAATCCATTTTATATTATTTAGTAGAGGTTAAGGAACCCAGTAAAAGTTGTTTTTTTGTAATTCTAGTACATATTTGCTAAAAAATATCAAATTAAAAATTCCATATTTAAATAGCGTGCGAAAACGCTACTTTGACAATATGGCGCTGCAATGGGGTCGGTGACGTCATTTGCCTGAATTGTAATCTGTGGCACATATAATCCACATACAGTAGACAAACGAGGTTAACAAGCAAGTGACGTCATCATAAGCCCGACCAATCAGGAGCGTTTTGTGTCATGTGACAAACATGTAAAAAAATATGCATTTTTATTTATGGATTTTTGAATGAATTAATTATTATTTTCAACATTTATTAATAAATAACCATTTTTAAACTCATAATATATTCTGATTACAATAATTGACACTTTATTTTTCGCATGGTCAAATAGCCAATTGTCATAACAATATTATTGAAATTCGATTTAAAAAAACTTAATTAAAAATCCTACTTTGAAAAATCAAGTTTGTATTAAAAGTTTGGATACTTGGTTAAAATGTTTATTTCAAAGGGGTCTTGAACATTGATGCAGTTTATGAGTCCGTCAGTAAATATTCCAACCATAAGAGGAAAAAATCTAAATAAACAAAATTTTACAGCAAACTGACGCGAGTCATTGGTCGAGAGCTTCATTAATCTATAATATGCACTATGGTTTTGTTAAAAAATGGCGTTTTGAACGTCGACGAAACTGTTATTGGAATTTAGGAAGTAAAATTAAAGTGGAAATAAGTAGTTAAGTGTAATAGTGTTGTATTATATAAATAAAGATATATTAATCATAAACTCTTAGTAGTGTACAATATAGTTGAGTTATTAGCAAATGGCATGAAATAAGTAATCCTAAGGTTTGTTTATCTTTTTTTCTACTTCCATTAGAATAGACTGTATAGTGTTTAGGTATTAGTGTTAAGGTAAAAATTCCATGTGTGTTTAAGACCAAATTACTTTTGCCGATATATTTTGTAATCTACAATACGATTGTTGCCGAAGATTGTTGTAGACGTACAATATTTATTCTGAACTACTGTACTTTTTAGAGGGTATTTACAGCTGGGCTCTTTTTTTAATTTGTCCCCCACATGAGACGGTTCTCATAACTTCTATCCTCTTTATGTACAGTGATCATTACGTTATGTCACGTTATTTCCTAGTCCCTTTTGAGTTAGACCGATGTTCGGTAACGATCTCACTGTTATGCCATAAAGTGATTTGGTGACATCACCGCTCACCTCACAGTTAAGGTCGTTACCACATGTCATTCTATCACTGTTGTGAATTGTCTGATTTCAAACGGCTTGAGATCGATTTGCTTGTTTACATAACTTCAGACGTATACGAAAAGGATTCCGTCGAAAGATTGACGTTGTTTGTTTAGTTGTTGTGTATGACGAATTAAAGAAAGTTGGTACTTAGTCATAATAGAAGGTAGGTACATAGTCATAGTTCTTTGACTATTTATTATTAAGTACTTTCTCCATTCAATTAATTTCGATTAGATTTTATCGGCAGCTGTTTTTTTTTTGTTTACTGAATGTATGTGTGTTTGTGTGTGGTTAAGTTATAATCAAGTTAATTTAATAATGATTTTTTGGTTATCTAACTGAAATATTGGGTTATATCTGGTTTAGTTAACTTGATTTATTTATTTATTGTTTATATATAAATTTTATGTAATTTCAAACTGTTCCGTACCTAACGCGTAACTATTATTGTTATATTGTATTACGGTAAACCCTTGATTTTAAGAGCATACAAAACTTGTGTAAAAATCGGCAAATGTAGCGAGTTCAAAATAATAAGTATTTTTGCCGAATATGAAAAACGTTTTTTTTTTTCACACACTTTCCTAAGATTGATGAACGTTATTTATTTGCAGATGTACAGAATGCAGTGAGAGCTTCAGACTCCATATTGAATTGCGACAACATTTATCAGAACATTATATTTCATCACAACTTCAGATTTCGAATAAACAAAATTTAGAAAAAGATGGTGCTGCAAAAGTCGTATCTAATCCTGTGACAAGTGACATAACAGATGTCATCAATGACACGAGTGCACAGATAAATAATTTGATTCAAATGAAAAAATGATTTTTAACCTAAACAAACTCAGAGCTCTTGGTGAATAACAAGTATGACGTCACTTGACCACATTTTACAACGAAAGAAAATACAAACATAATTTGTTTAAATAAATATATCTTTCCAATACTGATAAAATATTTACCAGGAAAGCGAATAAATGTAAAAAAAGTTAGATCGTTTTCTGTTTGCTTATATGAACGTACTGACCTCACCTTAACATAAACCAACAGAATCCAGGAGAGAAATTTATTGATTTAATGAATGTTTGTTAACAATTAGAGGGTAAACCCTCTAAAGTCTCAATCCACTTTGATACATTTTTTGGGCTTAAGATCATCTAGAGTTTTTATTCGTCCGAATTAGTTTATTTTTGTAAGAATAATGGACTTTAAAGTAATCAGTTACTTCTCTTTTTTAATGTTCTGTTACTGTATAGCTGGTCTAATACAGTTTATGACGTGGGCAATAATACATTTTCCAATTTACGTCTTTGAAGATTACAAGAAATTTAATTATATATACAAATACAAAATTAATAATATTTCATAAAAAAAATTATTTTAAAATGCTCTGAGAGTTGGAAGTGTGTTTAACCCTCTTAATGGATAGTAACGTTATAGTTGTTCCTAATTTATAATGGAATATTAAGAGTTAAGCTTATTTTTTTATTTTTTTTTGGCTCAACTATTAGCATATACATATTATACCAATTTTTAAGAGTTTAGTAGATCTTTAAAATGCGCAAAAATGGTAAATTTATCTTTTAAAGATAAAAGTGACTTATCTCATTGGACTTTATGTTCATTGAAATAATTATTAAAAAATATATATTAAATAAAAAAAAAAAAAAAATTATTTTATTTTGTCCTCTTTATAAGATTTATCGATATATATATTTTATATATATAGGATACAAAGATGAATCTTTGGTATGTATTGCATAGTTTTATCGTCAGAATTTAATTACATGAAAATAAAACAATTTTTCATATATTTACTACCAATCGAAGGATTCAGTTCATTTAACATGTTCCCACTAAATTAAATGACCATGGGTATATAAAATCTTAGTTTTATTTTATATTTATGATGGATAGTATGATATCCATTAATTTCCGCAAAAATAGTGCAAGTGTGTGTTTTATTTTATTTTGTCTTGCATCGAAAATTCGTTTTCCTGCCGAAATTAAATTTAAACCGAATGTAAAACGAATTTTGACCCACCCCTACCAATTAGCCATAAGTCTGCCCGTTGTACAATACAAATTTTTGTATATTATGCTTGCGGTGTACAATAAAGTATACTAGTGGGTCTCTCGCCAATTTTCGCTTTTATTCAAAATATTTTTTAGGAATTTCGAGACCTATGACAGGATTTGTTTTGATTTCATGTCATTGTAAACTGCAAGTCACTCATCTACATTAATTTGGCGCCAAAACGATGAAACCTCTTTTAAATGATTTTTTTTAATATCAATTATAAAAAAAAATTAATATCAAAGTATAAATATACTATATAAGTATTTATACTTTGTTAAGTTATAATTGGAATTTTGTTTCATTATTTTTCTTATACAGCCGTAGTACCTGCTCTAAAATTAATTCTTTGTTAAGTCGTAACAATTTAGTAAATGGAAATGAAGAATCCTCTTTAATATTCTGCACATATACAGCTGGAGCTCTTCAAAATGAGACTATAACCTTTTTCTTTATATGCAGCCATCGTCCTACAATCACTGGGACAAAAATCGGCTTTCGCTCTTAATATATAAGATTAAAATTAGACAAAAATCATGCGAGGATATAAGTCATGAGACTGGGATTCTTATATCTTACTTTAGAATGTTGAATTGTTACTCTGTTACAATTATTTTTATTGAAAACCTTCCTACCTAGACAGACAGGCAAATAGGCAATTGGTTGGTATCTGGTCATCGCCCCCATAGATATTGGCGCTCCATAATATTAAGCTTTACTTACATCGCGAATGCGGCACAAATCTTGGGAACTCAGATGTTATGACCCTTGTGCCTATAGTTACACCGACTCACTTACCCTTGTAACTAGAACACAACCATAAAATTTGCTGTTTGGTGGTAGAATATGTGATGAGTAGGTGGTACCTATTCAAATGGGCTTGCACAAAGCCCTTCCATCAAGAAATTGTTAGCGACACAAAGATATAATTTGGAATGAGACAGAAAAGTGTACGGTATTGTAAATAGCAAAGCATTTCAAGCGCCTGCGACGCTAATGGTTTTATTTTTACGTGTTGTGCATATTTGTATTGAGGTGAGTGATCGACAAAATTTTATCTGACATCGAATAAAAGTGATTCGAGCAAGTGAAATTATTGCTTGAAATATTAAAAAAAAATAGGACTCATTAGTCCTCGTACATCAATTATCAATCAACATTCACCCTTACTTTTCCTTTACTTCGTTTTAAGGAAAATTGAGTAGGAGCTTTTAATTAACTT
This sequence comes from Vanessa tameamea, assembly GCF_037043105.1. Classification (NCBI taxonomy): domain Eukaryota; kingdom Metazoa; phylum Arthropoda; class Insecta; order Lepidoptera; family Nymphalidae; genus Vanessa; species Vanessa tameamea. The sequence continues at coordinate 9,699,569 of NC_087323.1, forward strand.
AAATATGGACCCGTATGCTTACCGTTTTAGTATTGAGTACTTTTTTTTTATGTTATAGGGGGCAAACGAGCAGGAGGCTCACCTGATGGAAAGTGATTACCACCGCCCATGGACATCTGCAACACCAGGAGGGTTGCAGGTGCGTTGCCGGCCTTTTAGGAAGGAGTACGCTCTTTTTTTAAAGTTCCCAGTTCGTATCGGTTCGGAAAAACCGCCGGCGAAAGCTGGTTCCACAGAGTGGTTGTGCGAGGCAGAAAATGTCTTAAAAATCGCGCTGTTGTGGATTTTCGGACATCTAGGTGATACGGGTGAAATTTAGAATTTTGACAAGATGTCCGAAGGTGAAATTCAGCAGCCGGGATTAATCCGAACAATTCCTCGGAACATTCCCCGTGATAAATTCTGTAGAAGATGCAGAGCGATCCAACATCTCTACGCAAAGCCAAAGGATCAAGCAGATCGGAAAGGGCTTGATGGTCGATAATTCGAGCCGCTCTACGTTGGATATGATGGGCCGACGTGAAATACTGTCTTGCCTTGCTGAGCACACCGAGCTTTTTTGATGCCAATTTGGCTTTGCCTTCCAAATGACCACGGAACTGAACGAGGCGCGAAATATCGACGCCAAGTATTCCGATACTAGCTGTGGCGGCTAATGGAATGTTCTTAAATCGTAGAGATACGACAAATGGTGTTTTTTTAGCAGTTAACGCGCAAACTTGCGTCTTTTTGGGGTTGAAATGGACTAGGTTTAGCCGGCCCCAGTTCGAGACTTTGTTTAAGGAAGACTCGATTTCAGACACAAGTTTGTTCCGGTTTTCTTCGACGTTTTCCCGAGAAATATTAGCACGGCCGGTGTATGAGGTGTCTACGGTGCTAACGCCTGCATAGCAGTGAATGTTACTGATTTGCAACAAGTCATTGATATGCAGAAGAAACAGAGTGGGTGATAGAACGCAGCCTTGTGGAATACCAGCAATGACGGATTTTAAGTCGGAGCATGCACCGTCGACAACGACTTTGATGCTCCGATCTGCCAAAAAACTGGTAATCCAATTGCATAATTTTCCGGGAAGCCCATAGGAAGGAAGGACCAAGGAGGTGACGGCTATAGGCCTATAATTGGACGGGTCTGAGCGGTTGCCCTTTTTAGGGATCGGATGCACCAAAGCAGTCTTCCAGGAGTTCGGGACGACGCCGAATGCATAGGATTGCCGGAAAAGACGCGTTAAGACCAGCGCCAACTCGAGAGCACAAGTCCGTAGCACGATTGGAGGGATGCCATCGGGTCCACTCGACTTATGAATATCCAAGGAAAGAAGTGCTTTACAAACTGCACTTTCCCGGAATTTAACCTCCGGCATCGTGGTATCACACCGCGGGATTGTTGGTGGTGACTTTCCTCGGTCATCCAGAGTCGAGTTCGCCGCGAAGAGAGAGCCTAAAAGATCAGCTTTCTCCTTCGCGGTATGGGCCAATGACTCACCGTCTTTGTGCAGCGATGGAAAGGAAGGCTGACAGAAATTCCCTAAGACAGCTTTAGCGAGAGACCAGAACGCACGTGTTCCTGAAGATAAGCATGTACTTTGCGTTCGAAACTTATTATCTATATGACAATAAAAAGGAATTTTCAATAAATGGCAACGCAACTCAAAAAGTTTTTATAATGTTGACGTAATGATTGTATTGAACTGAAATTCATCCACTCGTGTAACCCTTAACCTGCCGTAGAGCAGAAAAAGCAACAAACCTTCTACAGAAGAAATCATTTATTATTCATTTCTCATAATTATAAAAACAATTAAGGAAATCCTTACAATCCGAAACGATAATAAATCATATAAATCGTGTATACAAGTTATTTTTTTTTACAATATTAAAAAAAAATGGTATACTTAATTGGCCAACGAGTAGGAGGCTTACCTGATGGAAAACGTCTACCACCGGACATCTGCAACAGCCGGGGACTTGCAGGTGCGTTGCAGGCAAAAGGTTTCTTTTCAGAGGAAGATTTCGAGTTTTTTCAGTAGGGTATGCTCTATGTCAATAATACAAAAAAAAAAAATACAAAGAAATATACGTTGTCGGTTTAAGTTGTATTAACTTGTAACTCGATGGTTGAAACTTTATTTTTATTCTTTACGGTCACGATTTCTCAAATAAAAAAAAAGGTTTCAAATACCACAGCATGACGAATGTCATTGTAACTTGGTAAATCTAGATAGAAAATTGTTATTAGAAATCGCGTTTAGATAAATACTGAGACAAGTTGAATGAACTTTTGATTATGTCGTAAATATTCGCAAAGTGAAAAAGTAAAGTAACAATTTGTAAACGTCCCTCTGACGGGTAAAGGCCTCCTCTCCCCATAAGAATGTTTTGGAGCTTATTCCATTATGTTGCTTCAATGTGGGTTGATGGTCACACATGTGGCCGAATTTCAGTGGAATTTGACACGTGTAGGTTTCCTCATTATGTTTTCTTAACCGTCGAGCGCGAGATCGATTATAAACACAAACTGAGCAGATGAAGACTCGGTGGTGCATGTCCAGATTTGAACGGACAATCTTCCGTTCAGATTCATTTGATTTAGCTACTGTGTATTCAATAACATTATAAAAAACGCAGGAACATATGCATTTATTTTTTCATTGGATTTCATCAAACTACTTTCATCAAACCTACCTAACCAATACCTACCCAAAATATTTCCTCGCGTATTTTAATGTAAATATTAAAGTGTTCATTTTCCTTATAGAAAATCACTGACATTATAAAAGTAACTAAACATATATCAACTATTAAATTACTATAAAATGTTGACTTTAGAGACCCATTCGGAACGACCGAAAGGAAACTGTTCAACACAACACATACAATTAAAAATAAAAGTGAACTCATATTTGATACTGAAATCAACTCAAGAGGGAAATTATCATCAAGGTTAAAATGAATGTCAGGAATTTCAAAGTACAACCAAAAATAGACATCATTTTCAAAACGTATATCTTAAATTGATAAAAAAAATTAACTTGTACGTGTAGACACTGCATAAACTCGTTTCGGAGTGCGAGAATAGCCTTGATTGTTTATATAAAGATAAAGATCTTAAACATTTAAATAAAATACGTAAAATAATTGAATCTAACAAATAATAATATTATATAATTTTACGTGTCTTAAAAGTTTCCTTATTATCGAGTACGACGTATTTACATATATTTAATGCGACCTTCGATAACTATCATTATGCAGGGAAAGTTATGTATAATAATAGTATAATAAATAATACGGTGGCTGCATGTACGAGTTTTTGCTATCTCCACAATCAAACACGGAATGCACCTTTCTAACGGATGATGTAATTGGATCCGTAAGACCGTCCGGACTAGTCGTGGATGTACCTCCTGCATCAGATTCCCTTATTAGATTCCCGCTAACGTTAAACAATTTAAAATTTACTTCTTCTGGTCAGATTTTATAAAAATAAATAGATTCATAATGATAATAATAAATGATGATAATACATTTGAAGATATTGAAATTTTAGCTATCGTGTATTTTTTTAAACTTATTTCTCAAAGTCTATTGCCGGCTGGTGAATCTACATATGTCAGTACTGGGATTCTATAAGATTTCACTTCATAGGTCACTCGTGAAATCTTGACAACCGACTTACGTGTAACATAAAATTTTATAATTATTATAGTCTCTGTCGTAAATAATAACAAAAAAAAACGTGCGTACGTATGTCCTTATTATAGATAAAAAACATTATTTTTCGTTCCAATAGCAGGAGAAGTTACTTACCATGAGAAGTTTCTAAACGTTTTCTTACGCTGAAAATATTATATTACAGTTATCGCTTCTTATAAAGTCGTTAGCCTATTCCGACCACAGGCGGAGCAAAGACAAATAAACAGCTTGGGAATTGTATTGGCTGATTATTGGTATATTACCAAGTATCCATTCGGATTCGTCTAAAATACTCCTTTTAAATACCGACGAAGTTGTTATCGGAACTTTGGAAGTAAAATTATAATAAGTAATAACTAATAAATTACGTGGAATAGTGTTGTATTATAAAAAAAGATTAATCAAGAATTATTTGTAGTGCGTAATAGTAAAATAATATGTTCATTTAAGGTGTTTGTTTTTTACTCTTTTCTCGATTGGAATAGGATTATAGTAAGGTTCGATGCTCGAAGGTGATGCTGGATTTCGGTAGCTAGTCATGCACTCAGCAATATTGTTACTAACGGATACATTCATTAGTAGCATAAATATTTCTTGTATATTTTGCGAATGTAATTTAAAAAATTATCATTGCTATATTTTCATCTAAAACGAGATAAATTAATTTAAATTTAGAAATGACCTTTCATTTTTTTAACTGTGGCAACTTTGCATTTACAGTGGTAAAAAGAATCAACACTAATTACATTTTCATTTTTCGTTTATTATTTTCATTTTTTGTGTTGAGAATGTAAATTATAATTTATAATTCTATTAATTAAATGGAGAAAACCTTAAAATTTTAGTTTGTTCTATTTATTGCAGAATTTTAAGACATGTTATAGTTTTAAAAGTAATTGAATTATTATAATCATTTCATGCTGCATGTGTTAATTAGCTGTTCATCAGGCTTTAAGTAGTTTTGCTGAGTAGTTCGAGGAAATATGAAATATAGATATAATTATTCTCAAGTAGCTAGAGCTAGGAGTACTAGTCTGTAAGAAATAAAATTGCATCGCTCTCATAGTGTTGAAAATCGAATTAATTTGATAAGTGACTTTTTGTGTATGTTATAATGATAGTCAATGTCGCATTTTTTCCGAGATTTCGTTTTCTTGTTTTGCAGTGAGTTACGAATTTGTTCTTATAGAATAGTTCTATGTAGATCTTTTTCGAATTGCTTATACTGTTTTTGTTTTTTTTTTGTGTGATGTTCTAAGCCATGTAGTTTCGGCTAAGTAGAAAAGAGCCATAATTTCTCGATCTTTGACTAAAACTAACAATTTGACTGGCTAAAATACTTTTTGTTATGTGCAACTATCAATGAAGTCTGAAAGTACTTCAACCACCAGTATAGTGGCCTGTAATCCACTACGAAAGGCATTTTAAACGACGGGTTGTCGTCAGGTGTCAGCGCTGTCTCGGATTAAGTGGAATGAGCTTGTGAATTTTAATTATGACGAAATAGTTGTCCTTGTTGCGCTTTATATAAAAAAATACTAATGATCAACTATAAATAACTCTCAATAAAAGCTAGTGTATCTAGGTCAGTGTAATATATATGCAGATAGTTGCAAAAAACATTTTGTACCGTAGAGATATTCTGTAAGAACAAATTCGAAACTCTACGTGGAACACGAACGTGAAATGTCAGAAGGTAATATTATGCGACATTGGCCGTAATTATTATAACGCCTAAAGGATACATGCATCAAAATAGTCACACCGTAAGTCGGTTTTTAATATTTGAGGACATTACTATTCCTAATGCTGAATGATTTAAAAAAACAGTCGCTAAAGAAAAACATGATCTTAATATCTTATCGAGATATTTTTTTTTCGCTATGGTGAGTATACGCTTTAGTTAAGCGCAAAATATTATTCCAATGTCAATTCAAATTCAATACTCCATTGTTATTATTTAAATCCTGTAATAAGACAGATATTATATATATAATTTAATACTATCGTATCCAAAACATATGTTTTTATTTAATGTTTTTGTTGACATTTGTTAGTTGCCAGATTACATAATCTTTTATTAGTAACTTTAGATTCTACAAATATTTAAATTTAAAATACTCATAGTATTACTATTTAAAGTAATTAATTAATTAGAATATGTAATTAATATTAGTCGAGTTTGTTTTGTAAGAAAAACGGATGTTTATCCGGATGTTCTTCCGCTTCTTTTCAGACGTGTCTGCGTTTCGAACCGAAAATTAAAATATTGTTCAATTCAAAAGTGCATAGATCTATTAGCCTTAGATTTATTTTAATTTTTAATTCGTTATGACCTATTATTGTTGAAAATACTTTTTAAATACCGAATTTTATTTTATTCCATATTTCCGGTTATTTTAAGTCTCTATTATAGAAGAAATTGGGGAAAAAAATGTGTTACGATTATATAAAATGATATATTAGCATTTTATAAGCATTAATGACTTAAATTTAGTTTGGTATGTGCTCATTTTATTTGAAATAAGGTCCGTATGTGTAATTTATTTAGTATATAAAAATTATCATTAAAATTTTCCTTCTCTAACATATGAATTTTGCAAGATTCATGACGCGCAGTATCAAAGAGTGCATTACTTTCGAAAAAATTTTTTCGTCTCATTTTGGAAAGTGTTTTTATTACTATTACACTCTCTTTAGGTCACAGAATTAAAATAATTTATTATTTAGTAAAAATACATTAAAATAGTTCAAATAGTTTTCCTGTCAATCAAGTGTGAAGCCTAAAAACACTGTAACTCGCTAAAGTAAGCTATAATTAAGATAAAACCAGACGACTTGAATTTTTTTTTTTAAATTTTACTTTGACGTGGGGGCATTAGTAGATTTATTGTATTTTTTTTTCTATTCAATCTGTGCACTTTTGGGTTTTACTTTTTGTCATATTATAATTTTCTAAGTAAGGATAAATTATGTGACAAAATAGAAAAAGACGAAGTGATTATAATAATTGATGGTTTTGCTATCACAGATAAACTCAAGTGAACACGAATATACGAACTTGTCCATATAATTTGCCTTGTTCTGTCTTATAACTATTTCTATAATGAACAATTAATTGTCACAAATATTAATTAATAAATATTAAGACATATTTTTCGATTCATATATTCATTGAAAAAATTATTTGTTATTAAAAAAAAAAGTATAATTAAAATTTATGTTGTATATTTGGTGCTGTTATAGCTTATAAAAGTGCCTTAATTATATAATACTTGCCAATTAACATGAGATCTGAAATTGTCAACATTTCAACAATACCACATGTGTCGGTCACCACGTTGGTGAGAGAAGGAAGCGTGGTAGGGCTGTTTGTGTCGGAACCGCGCGGTAATCGCACGCGCAATCGATTTGAAATTCGAACGGTTGTTTTTTTTTTATTATTTATGAAAGCACTTTGGATACATGTAAGTTTATACCTGTTTATCGTTTTTTTAAATAAAATAAGTCGTTTATAAATATTTTATTCTTAAATTCAAAAATAATTAAAAAATATTGTAATAAAAACTGTTTCTTAATTTAGTAATCAGATACAGTTTTTAAATGCAGTTTTAGCAATGAGCGGAACTAATAAGATAAAACATTTAAATAAAAGTAATTAGTTAGATACGAACAGTTAATTTAAAACAGAGATTGCTTCATATTACTCGAACAATATTTTTATTTTGACAACGGCATCTCGAAAACTGTAGTTACTAAACAAAATTAAAAAAAAAAACGACGAAGTGTGACGAAGTGTTTCTAATTTATTGTATCATTTAATTTTATTATAAATAAAATCGCTATTTATACTTTTTTTTAAGCACTTAAATATCATGTATTATACTTGATATTCTAATTATATACATAAATACTAGCAATTAATTTTTTGGTATAATAATTGAATATTTTAAAGCCAGAAGACTATAAGACATTTATACATAGATATAAGTATATAAAATATGTATTATAAAGAGTAGAAAAAATAAAATTAAAACATTCTAAGGTTATTTTTGCGGTTGGACTGGCTAATTGTATTGTGTCTTCATCATAACATTGACCATAAAATCATTTGAAAAGTTTTGTAATTCGTTTTTCCTGCTGTAAAACTGCATTTCTCCTGCATTTAATATAATATAAGATCTATAATAAATCGGCTAATGTAACATAAACATTTTATCCTCCATATTAAATATGCTTTTTTAAAGATTAACTTAGACTGCAAAGTATTGAATAATTTATAACTTGAATACCTTCTATAAGTATGTTCTCAGTGGGTCCAAAATAGGTGAACTAAGGGGTTTGGTCTATTGGCTTTTCGATAAGTTCGATAACTTAACTTGTTGATTCTAAAGTACAACATTCTAAAGCAACAAGTTTTAAATAAAAATATTTTGATTCGATATATTTTTCTATGATTTTCCTGAAGATATCTCGTCTCTTGACCCACTGAACTAGTTCAGTAATCTAGAAACTAGATAGACTTGCAACTATTAGTGCAGCCTGCAAGGCTAATTCAAGTAAACAGCCAAGACGAATCATATTTATGACATTTCAACAATTAGTATTAATTATAATGAGCGAAAAAAATTCGACCGATAAAATACACACTTGTAATTATATATAAATATATATTTTTTTTTATTCAACTCCCAACAAGTCCTTAATAGTGAATAGGCACGGAACTGACTGCAAGAATAGCTGGTACGATATATATTTTAATTACAATATTAATGTATTGTGCTTATAAAATTTTATTTAGGTTTTTTAGACGTAATAAAAAAATATGTTTATTTTAATTTTAAGTGTAGGTGTAGACAAAAATGGCTGAGAACCTTAATTTGTTTAATTTTTATTTTTGTGGATATTTGATACTTTATACATTGAAAATAAATATTTGGTAATTTTTAATAAATATTTAATGGTAGGTATCTAATTATTTTTTAAATATGTCTGTTTAACTATAGTTTCTATTAAACTTAAAAATATCTCAGTGTCAATGTCAGCGTTTTAAAAAAAATCTAAATTGTTAAAAAATGAGGAATGTGTCGTATGTTTGATCGTTTCCGACGTTAAATTTAAAGTAATAGAATTAGAATAGAATAAATATTATTCTTCAAGTTGTAAAAGATAAACTAGGGTATTTTCGTTTGTTCATAAACGTTCAAAAGATTATATTTTCGATTGACACATTCATAATAATATTTATAATATAAATGCTGTAAAAATATAATTATTATTATCTTTGTGTATGGTAAAATATAATGAAATAAAAAAAATATATACATATGGACTCTAAGTTTATCGTATATTTAAGATTTTTTAAAATCATTTATTTGTTTCATTTTACTTAGGCTTAAACGGATATGTGAAAACTAAGAACGCTTCGAAAAAAATAGTCGCTAATAGTTCTCTATATCTTACATCGAATTTAAAACCTGAGTGTGAAGAAGTCTTTTGTTGGTCTTTTTACTTAAAATATAATTAAAGTACGTGGTAAAACACAAGTTAATTATTAAAATAAATAATGTTTGTATCAGTGAAGTGTAACACTTATTTAGCGTCAGTGCTTCGCCGCTATGACCTAGCGAGATGTTACAATATATATAAATCTTCTTAATAAACGTGCTATCTGACGCAATTAGGACTGGTGGATCCTGGTATTAGCATTTTTTAACACAGAAATAAAACTCCCATTTTAATAATACTAGTATATATATAGGATAAAAAGTTTTCATATAATCAATACAAGATTTATTTTGACTCGTCAAACGATTAATCTGGCGGGTTACTTGTGTGCTTACGTAGGCTTGAGGCGCGAAAACACGTTAAACGTGGTGACAACATTTAAAATTTTATCAAGTATCACTTAAATTAGCGAAATAATTTTCATGCTTTTAACACATCTTATACTTAACTTATATCCTGTTAACGGATAGATATTTTGTTTATGTATTCTTTGAGAGCCTGGAAATGATTATTATTACAAACTAGTATCTGTCCGTGTGTGAGAGAGAAGGTGTGTGTCAGGTAGTCTTTGGTCTTTTCTATACTCCTGTATAAGATAACGTGTGAGTCAAATCTCATGATGATTGACTCATTAGTTCAAACGTAAAAGCGTAACAAACAAATTAAAAAAGTCAAGTCAAAGCCAAAAATCTTTATTCACTATAAAGATATATATACATAGGTGAGCCGGCAGTATTGTTTGGTTCGGGGTCACCATCTTCGTCATACATATTCACAAATAATACAACAAATCGACAGCTGGAAGGTGACTACCACCGCCCATGGACATCTGCAACACCGGAGGGCTTGCAGGTGCGTTGCCGGCCTTTCAGGAAGGAGTACGCTCTTTTCTTGAAGGTTCCCAAGTCGTATCGGTTCGGAAAAACCGCCGGCGAAAGCTGGTTCCACTGAGTGGTTGTGCGAGGCAGAAAATGACAAAAAATCGCGCTGTTGTGGATTTTCGGAGATCTAGGTGATGCGGGTGATATTTGGAATTTTGACGAGATGTCCGAAGGTGAAATTCAGCTGCCGGGATTAATCCGAACAAATCCTCGGAACATTCCCCGTGATAAATTCTGTAGAAGATGCAGAGCGATCCAACATCTCTACGCAAAGCCAAAGGATCAAGCAGATCGGAAAGGGCTTGATCATCGATAATTCGAGCCGCTCTACGTTGGATACGGTCGAATGGAAGGAGCTGGTACTGGGGAGCACCCGCCCAGAGGTGAGAGCAGTACTCCATGTGAGGCCGAATGTTCGCCTTGTATAGTCTTAGGCGATGAGCCGACATGAAATATTGTCTTGCCTTGCTGAGCACACCGAGCTTTTTTGATGCCAATTTGGCTTTGTCTTCCAAATGACCACGGAACTGAACGAGGCGCGAAATATCGACGCCAAGTATTCCGATACTAGCTGTGGCGGCTAATGGAATGTTCTTAAATCGTAGAGATACGCCAAAGGGTTTTTTTTAGCAGTTAACGCGCAAACTTGCGTCTTTTTGGGGTTGAAATGGACTAGGTTTAGCCGGCCCCAGTTCGAGACTTTGTTTAAGGAAGACTCGATTTCAGACACAAGTTTGTTCCGGTTTTCTTCGACGTTTTCCCGAGAAATATTAGCACGGCCGGTGTATGAGGTGTCTACGGTGCTATCGCCTGCATAGCAGTGAATGTTACTGATTTGCAACAAGTCATTGATATGCAGAAGAAACAGAGTGGGTGATAGAACGTAGCCTTGTGGAACACCAGCATTGACGGATTTTAAGTCGGAGCATGCACCGTCGACAACGACTTTGATGCTCCGATCTGCCAAAAAACTGGTAATCCAATTGCATAATTTTCCGGGAAGCCATAGGAAGGAAGGACCAAGGAGGTGACGGCTATAGGCCTATAATTGGACGGGTCTGAGCGGTTGCTCTTTTTAGGGATCGGATGCACCAAAGCAGTCTTCCAGGAGTTCGGGACGACGCCGAATGCATAGGATTGCCGGAAAAGACGCGTTAAGACCAGCGCCAACTCGAGAGCACAAGTCCGTAGCACGATTGGAGGGATGCCATCGGGTCCACTCGACTTATGAATATCCAAGGAAAGAAGTGCTTTACGAACTGCACTTTGCCGGAATTTAACCTCCGGCATCGTGGTATCACACCGCGGGATTGTTGGTGGTGACTTTCCTCGGTCATCCAGAGTCGAGTTCGCCGCGAAGAGAGAGCCTAAAAGATCAGCTTTCTCCTTCGCGTTATGGGCCATTGACTCACGGTCTCTGTGCAAAGATGGAAAAGAGGGCTGACAGAAATTCCCTAAGATAGCCTTAGCGAGAGACCAGAACGCACGTGTTACTGAAGGGACACCCAACAGTCTCTCGCCAATTCTGGCAATGTACTCCGTCTTCGCCTTAGCAATCACGTTTTTGAAGGACCTAGAGGCAGAGTTATATTCCTTTCTGAATGCGCTGGTATTTACATTACGAGACGCCGATGCGTTAGCCTAGTCTTGGTAGCGTTTCCATTTTCGGCGTGAAGAAATTTTGCAGAAACAACCAAACCAGGGCTGGGACTTGCTACCGATGGGGACCGCAGAATACGGAATGAACAGTTCCATACCCTGAAGTACCACATCGGCGACAGAGTCAGCACCAACGCTCGGATCATCCGGCGAGAAACAAACCTGCCCCCATGGGTAGGATGCAAAGAAGGACCGCATTCCATCCCAATCTGCTGACTTGTAGTACCACACTCGGCGGCAGTCCACGAAACGAGGTCATGAGTACCGCGCAACCGGCACTGTACTCCGGACGAAACAGTGGTCCGACGAGCCCAGAGGGGGATCGACGATAACCTGGTAGCCATCCGGGTGGGAAGTCAGCAGAAGGTCCAACAGGGAAGGTATATGATCCTCCACGTCCGGTATTCGCGTTGGCGAGGTGACCAGTTGTGTCAAATCATATGCTAAAGCGAAGTCGAGAACAGATCTACCCGCATGATCGGTAGTGCGTGATCCAAGCCATTTGGCATGGTGGGCATTAAAATCGCCAAGAATTACTATCTCTGCGGATGGGATCTGCTGCAGCACGGAATCTGTAGCCATTTGGACGTGCTCAACCAGTCGGTCGGTTTCGGTATTACCGCTATGGGATCTATAAAGGCACGCGTAGATTCGCGGATGGTCGTCGCAGTCTACACGCAGCCAGATAATCGATAGGTCCTGCCCTTCAAGGCTGCCGAGACGTCGAGAACAGATATCATCTCTGACGTAAACGCACACCCCAGCTCGTGGTACAAAGAAATGTTCCAATTTGTACCCGAGGTAAGAAAGAAAAGTCGTGTCGGCAGGAGAGGATATTTGGGTCTCGGTAAGAAAGAGCAAGGCCGGCTTCGCCGTCTCAAGGTGAAAGTGAACGGCATTCAAGTTGGAGTTGAGTCCCCATATGTTGAGAAAGTCTACAGTAAGGGTGGTAGAGGTTGCCTTATGATGCCTGCTCCGCTTGTCCCGAACAGTGGCGAGCGCAAAATTGCCCCCCCCCCAGAATTCGGAGGGCAGCCTGGGCATCCGTGCTTAGGTGGTGTACGTCCTGAGCATGGATGCCCAGAGAGGGATTCTCCACCGCAGTCGCTGATGGTACCCTCCTGGGGTAATAAAACCAAATTCTGCACAACCATTATGTTTTGGGGGAGAGGGGGGTCGGGCCTCCGGGACTCCCACATACCGGACGAAACGCGGTAGCATAGCTACCACTTTACGCCGATTTTAAGTAAGAGAGTGGTACTTCCCCGGGCGTGCCGGCCCATTCGGCTGTAACTCGAAGGTATGCAGTGTGGCACTACTACTATAAAAATATAATATAATATATTTTTTATACAACGACAAACAAACAAACTCACTTTCGTATTTATATTATAATATTAGTAATGATTGGTATTAACTAATTAACAAATTATAAATAGTTCACCGATTCATGTTGAAATATTATTATGCTTCAATGATTTAATTTCATTTTTGTTCTTACGTTTTTAAATTGAAATGTCAATTTTATTTCGTGAATTTAAATATCTGTGGTTTAGATATTTGTATTGCCTGTTTACATTTATAATTCTTTATGGCTCTAGGCTCTATGTTGTTGTGTTTATTTTAATAAAAAAATATTTTGTCATTTGGCTTTGATACATTTTGAACAAATCTGTTCAGCTGTCTCCTTAGAGACACACTAATTGATTATTATATTTCCAAACAGTAATAATTTTTAGTGTTGTGTTTCGGGTTGAAAGATGAGAAACATATTATCCCCAGAAGGACATATTTGTCAGAATATATTAGTGGTCTTGGTTGGTGATGTATTGACGGTATAAGGAAATATTAATATTTCTTAAACCGCCAGTCTCTATGAAGGTCACCACTTACAACACGTACCACACTTTCATATATTTTATAAAAAAACATACATAGTATACTACAATCATGATAAAATATGTTTCTGACAGAGATGATAATAACTTGTTTTTAAATATTATATATTTAGTTAATATTCTATCAGAATATGGAATACATACATATATATTTAATGAAATAACATTGTTCGTAAATTATCATATAAATGTAGAATATAAAGTTTAAATGGTGACTGGTTCTATTACTTAAGTTAGTACCAAAAACTTGAAATTAACATAATATAATTGGGTCTTTAAAAAAATTATATAGAGAAGCTCGTTTGGCAATACAAACTCTTTAGGTTTACGTTATAAATAGAAAGTACTACTTTGATTATTACAATTCTTAACTTTTCAATAATATAATAATTCTTAACAAGAAAATTACAGAAAAATATAAGTATATTTTTGGGAAAATAAAAGTTAACAATTTACCAATAGACAATCTTCAGTTTTTTAATTTTTAAAATGTTATCAATATTCTGCCAGTTACAAATCGCATTATACATATTTATTATTGTTTTGTAAAGCTCGAACGCGACTTTAATGACTTTAGACTCAAATGTTATGTTACGTAAGTATTATATTGTGTAACCATAACTTACCGCTCTAGTACCCTAGGAAAAAGCAGGAAATACATCGGATCTAACGGGTTTGCTGTTACGTGTGCACACAACAGCATCAATCGATGTTGCATTAATCACTACATCGCGTCGTGTTTGTATTTGACTTAGTCTAGACAGGATTTACTTAAAAAAATAAGATAAATGTCATAATAAAGGCTTTTAAATATAATTATTTGCTGCATTTTAATATTAAGTTGTGCTAAGTCACAAACTGAAATACCAAACCTTATAATAGGTATTTTGTTAGTTCTCTGTATCTTGTGTTGTCAAGTTGGTTAAGATTTATATCGACCTTGAACGCTATCACGTTTGAGTTTGATTTAATTTTGTACATAAATTAGTTGAAGTGACAAGACATTTGTCCTATAGAGAGGGAAAGGGCGTGTTAATAGTTTTTTATGCATATAAGAAGGCAAGCGAGTTATTCCTATAATTAGGACATAGTAGTATTTGTATGAAAACTTTTCTAGTAATAAGCATGCTTATTTCCATGTAACGGTGTTGATGGAAGGATTGCTTTAAGCGAACACTTAAGCATGGTTATTGACGGAATAAATATTAGAAGCGTGCTAGTTTTAAGAATACTTAAAAGCAAGCCTTTAGCAATTCTTTACTCATCATACTAGATAACCAAAGGACTAAGATTATTATGCCTATAATAATACTATAACAATTAATTTAATTTTTAATCACAGGTAAGCATATTAATAACAAAGCATTACTTGTTTTTATATTTTATGTATTTAATAATAGAGATAGTTACTATAAATTTATATTTTGTTAGTCGACTACTCTGTATCTCATTTTGTAATGTATTTCTATCAAATACGTTTCGACACGTTGGGAGAAGTTTTTGTATATAATTTTCGAAACTAATAACATCTCTAGTTATTTGAAAACCGGTAAGTAACGATGCTTTTAACTTTAGCATAGAATTTCATTATGCGATGATACGAGACAAAATATTATAGGAATATTATCGTTTGCAAATACTATAAAAAATAAACACCATTTCATAATTTAAATAGAATTTTAGGATAAGTCAATATTTCTTGAGCAGTTTAATGTATTTAAAAAAAAAAATTATTACTCATAGTGAATAGAGAATATATTTCAATTATATTTCTTATTCAGTTCTGGCTTTTTAAAGGACTCAAGTTGTAAGAACTGTTATAGACTGTCTTTCAGAAAGAATTTTAGAGACACAAATAAAAATAAATAGTATAATAAATACGTAATTATCTATATTTGTTTTAAGGCACTTGGCTATTTGTACTGTTTTAAGAAACGTTCAAAATTAAAGGTAAATATTTATCAAAGTCTAATTTGTCAAGAGCAAACCACGCAAGACCGTTTACAGATTAAAAAAATACATTTGACGTCGTTTGTCACTTCTTGTACATAATTAATAATCAAATATGTATTTCAAATTTCTACATAAATCAAGATTAATATTGCCACGTTTTTACCTGTTCGATAAACTTCATCGTAATATTTTTATAACATTATACGACATTTATGGAATAAATTATGTCACACATACAATATTAAGTCATAATATTCTTTTTTTTTTATTTAGAACCGGGCGATGGTTAATCGTTAATAGGTTTTGGTACTAAGAAATATTATATATCATCTCTTATATTTACTGATACTTTTAATGTAAGGTACAAACCAAACCCTAATGTTTTCGATATTCGATATCATTGTTAAGATGCTAACCTATAATTACTATGGTTCACTTGTCCTTCAAACTGGTCCAAAGTATAACCGTCTACAAATATATATAGATATCTATTTAGAAAACCTTGCACTTACCTCCCAATTCTATATTATTTTTATTATATCATAATACTAATGTTATAAAGTGACAAGACTTGTTTGGGTTTCAGACTCACAAAAAATTCAAGTATATGCATGTGCAAATTTGTTCATACTATTAATATATATAGATAAAACTTTCCGTTAATAAAATTTCCGATATACCTTTATAATTTGGGCTAGTAGTTTTACAGGTATATGTAGATTTAATAATACATATTTTATGCGGTTAAATCCTGCATGTATTCTGCATGGAAATCGAAAATATTAAACTAAAAACTTTTTCAATTTTTGATTATTTATGTGTTTAGATAGTCTGTCAAAGGTCAGAACGCGACGATGAAAATAGTGGCCAAGTGTATACGCACACTAGGAAAATAGTATGACGTTTGTAGAATGTCAGGCGTAGCTGTCACGCGTACCAGGATAATAAAGTTAGCTGGTTTGTTTTAGTTATAATGCAATGCGACCCTCTACCTGGATGTACAAATAATCTGCGCTTTTATCTTCTATTGAATAATCCGCAATGTCGAATAATTACATAGAGAAGAATAAAGATTATTAAATCATTGTATCTATTTATTTGGGTAAAAATATATATTTGACCTTAGATTACCTTACAATAAACGTAACATAGGCTAATAAAAAAAAAAACACTCGTTTTTTTACAACAATAATTATAAATTGTTATAATAGAAAAGAAAGAAAAAAAAGAACAAGTTTATGATAAAAATTAAAAAATACCGGTTCAAACTGACACTCTCTAACCCAATGTAAATAAATGTGTAATGCCCGCGACACACTGACACCGCTTTGGATTACGTATTCGGTACAAAAGTGTGCCATCATTCTTACGTCTCATAATTTATATGTTACTGAACTGTGCTTTAACTTTTCATATTTATATAAAAAAAAAAATAGAATTTCGTACGCAATGTTTATGAAGATAGAAAATATAAAATTAATAGGTGTAAGTTACAAGCAAAGATTTATGATTTAAAAGATGTTTCCACATAGTGTTGTATATTGCATTATGTTTCAAAAAGGTTTAATATTACATATACCTCCTTACAATAGCTTTAAAATTTATATCATAATTCACTTAACCCGTAACTCACAGATTGTATCGACTCAATGTGTTATAGTGCTATACGAAGAAAGATCTGCCAGAATATTACGGCCGGTTGTCCGATTGAACTCATCCCTTCCTGGCAATACCTTTAAGGTGTCGCAATCCCATTATTCTATTTAAATGAGAATCGTTACGTTTTAATCTATTATCCGGTCCATCGAACGAGTGAAAGCTTTAAATTTAAGCCGAATTTCGAATTTTTAGCTAATCCAGGAATGTTCTCGACTCGCAAGTGATTTCCCCTGAGTCAAAAACCCAAAATGGGTGCTCGCTGGCCTAGACTATTATGTTTTGTTGCAGACTTTAAAATGCTACACGTCTATAAAAAATTGTGATAGCTAAATTATTTATTAGTATTTGTGTATTTGAATGACCAAGAGATGATAAGACAATGAAAACTAAAATTACGCATAGGTAATGTTTTCTTAATACGTTTCTATATTAGTGCGGCAACTATTTACAATACGTACCATGTTGTTGCGTTGCTATATTGCAGGCAAAAATCTAGTTGAAAACGAAAAAAAAAAAAACATTTAAATTATTGAGATATATGAATACTTACTGTTTTTTTACTAAGAACTTTGAGAAGACATATATTAAAATACATATAAGTTAATTAAGTTTTAAAATGGCAAGCGAGTTTGTTAGTTATGACAAATATAACCAGATAAAAATAATTGAATAATCTATCGTTACACGTATCCCGGCAAACACGAACTCTAGAAGCTTATGGGAAAGTCAGCATCATCATCATCATCAGCCTGTATTAGTCCACTGCTGGACAAAGGCCTCCCCCAAGGCGCCACTGAGCCCGATCTTCGGCCCTCTCATCCACTTCCTACCAGCCACCTTCCGTACATCATCGGGAATCATCGAGAATCATAGGAAAGTCAGTATCAACCACTAGTGTGTCATTATCTAACATAATTACCGCTATTGAGATTACAAATTTTAAATCACCAGCAATACTGATACCTTAAATACACCATAAGTAGTTAGAACATTATTTCAATACGCATTTATGAGGTTTCATATCGGTTTGAAGTGAGTGAATGGGATAAGAACAAAATGTCAAGGTTGAATTTAGTTGAGTCGATTTTTAAATGTAACGTCCGAGTGAACTGTTTATGAGAACATGAATATGGTTCCATTCGTTCATTTCATTCATTTAATTTCCTACATTGTAATTGAATTTTGCCCATGGTCATATAATTATATCTTATATTACCCGAAATTTCGACAGTTTCTGTCGTGGTCACCTCTGTCTCTACTGCAAGAGTTTACCATGTTAAAAATCGTGTTATGTAGTTAAATATCGTGAAAGTTTAAAGTCCATCATACAAGTTTATTTTGTTGAAATATTTTTTAGTGCATTGTTTTATAATATAATGTGAGAATTACTTTTATTACTTGTGTTTACAAACAAGAAATAAAAAAAAATTTCATTGCCTTTGACCCAGAGTCCTTGAGTTATTGTTACACATTTGTGTCTAGACGATTTTTCAAAAATCTATTACTAATCTTTATATCAAAGAATACTTTATCAATTTATAACAGAAATAATTGAGTCTAAGTTTTCGTAATATTTTTTTACATTGTACTTACGATGTGTTTTTATCGGCGTCGACTGAAAGTATTACGTTAAAATTTAAATTAAGTAATCATTAACTGACCTACAGACAATATGATATTGCATATTACGTATTTAATTCCATTCCATGTTTTCTTAACACTCATTGCTACTGAGATTAAACTTGACAAGATGCAAGAACTGAAAGTACAAATTAAGAATATATATATTACGTATAGATTTTATAATTTTTACAATTTATTATACATCTACTTGGTGGTAGGGCTTTGTGCAAGCCGGTTTAAAGGGTGAGTGAGCCAGTGTAACTACAGGGACGTAACATCTTGGTTTCCAAGGTTGATTGGTTAATATTTCTTGCAACGCCATTTTCTATGGGCGAGTGACCACTTACCATCAGGTGGCCCATTTGCTCGGCCGCCTACCGATATCATAATATATAATATATAAAGTAGAAATAGCCTGTTGTTGTAACTCGTTCCTTTACTTGTTTAAAGCTTTTTTTCAATGCACTGCTCAAATGCGAGTTTGTGGATACAAATGTAATTTACGTCCAATATAAACTATGGTGAGTTTTTTTCGCCACTTAACACGAAATCAATTATAAAGACAAATTCAGTACATGGAAATGAAGTTATTTTTGCGCGGATTGAACGTGTAGTCGTATAATACTAAAATGTTTTAGCCACTGAGACTCGATCTCGGCTTGGATTGTACTTATGATGACATATTATATAAAAAATATATTATAAAAACCCAGCGATGGTTGTTCTAATTACGAAACCAGCACGATTCTCATTTACACCTGGTCTTTTTAATCTATGTTATATAACTTTTGTTTTTAAATATATATGATTACTAGAAATTATTATTTCGAGAAACCTCTTAAAAGCGGAACAAATGTTAAGAGGTTTTTAATACATATTTATTATTTTTTTCTTACTTGATGGATAATGTTTCCCACATGTAGTGATATAATTTCAGATATAACTTTAAAATAAAACCATTTTATTTAAAGATTTAAGGCCTTTTGAGAAGAAGTTAGGCTTACTTAGTTAGGACTGTGAACTAAAACAAGTTCTAATCTAAAAAAAAAAACACTATTTTGTTATTAAAGCGAGTGTTTAATGAATATTTTAATTGGTTTTACGTAATCAAGAAAATGGAAAGCGTATAAAGCTTGAAGTTTCGGAAATAATTGTATTAAGTTAACCCCGTTTTGTTAAAACAGTTAAGTTTAATAAATATTACACTACAAGCTGAACCTGCGGCTTTACCTGCGCGAACTTTATAAAACTGTACCTATAGCGCACAAACCGTCACCACAAAAAGTAGCCTATGTCCTTCTCCGGGTCTCAAATTATATCCACACCAAATTTCATCTAATTCAGTTGAGCGGTTTAACCACGAGGACGTAACAGAGTTACTTTCGCATTTATAATATAAAGTAAAAAGTAAAAAAAGTATAGATTGTCAAAAATAAACTTCAAATAAGATTGTCAATGTGCGAGACTTGTGTATTTTGCACGTTTGATCCATATTTATATAAATATATATTACAACATTATTCATTCCAATCGGTGCTAGGCTTTATGCAAGACCGTCTGGGTAGGTACCACACATTCATCAGATATTCTACCGCTAAACAGCAATACATAGTATCGTTAATATAGGCACAAGGGACATAACATCTTAGCTCCCAAGGTTGGTGGCGCATTGGAATGATGTAGGGAATGGTTAATATTTCTTAGTGAGGCAGTGTAACCAGAGGTTCAAGGGTCATAACATCTTATTTCCCAAGGTTGTTGCTGCATTGGATTTACAAGGGATGGCTAATGTTTTCTACAATGCCAATCTATAGGCGATGGTCACCATTTACGATCAGATGACCCACTGATCGTAAAAGCCTACCTTATAAAAAAGTAAAATATTCATTAGACAATTACTTTTAAAGTCAAATATACGTTAATTTGTAATTTTTTAATATTGTTATTTACAAGTTTTTTTTTTTATAATAGACCGTGTATTACCGTGTAAATTATATTAAAGAATTTTTGTTATTTAATTATTTTAATCATAATAAAATATTTGTTTAGAATTAATTAATATACATTTAAATCGGTTTTATTCCTCGTCATAATGCAAAAACACGCTTAACAAAGCGTTGCCAAAATCATCTCGGTCAACGTCATGATTCGCTTTCACTAAGTCGTTTTTTTTTTTATTTTGCAGAGTCGAGCAACGAAAGCGAGTGGAGTGCATTCGGCAGTTGTTAGTGTGGTGTGAATTGTTGGTTCTGTGCTAAAAAGTTAAGTGTTGCCAGTTACTACGAAATTGATTTTAAAATGGTGAGCTTTAAATTATACTTTTGTTATTTTTGGTTTGAATTTCAAACTTTCCTAAGACTATGTAACATTCGTTTATTATCTTTTATTTTATTAAATTTAACAAGGTATTTTTATCATGATATATCGTAATACAAGAGTTTTGGAAATTGTTTATAATTATTACTTTTAATATAAATAAATTATTACAAATAGTTTTTTTAAGAAGTCGTTGCCTCATTAACGAGTTAGTTATGTAACTATACCGCTTGCACAAACATACACAATACTAAATATATGTTTACATAATATTACCAATGTTATGTTGCAAATTCGTGTATTTAAATATATCGACGATTAAAAAGAGACAGATAACAATTATTTATTTCTGGACGATTAACTTTTTAAGTGGCCTAGCTGACCGGGCTAAGGAAATCTTTTAAACCAAGTTTAGTTTCGTAGTATTTCAAAGGTCATCTTCGCTTTGAAGATAACGGAGACTTCCGACTTCTAGACTTTTTGTGGTCATTAATATGTCATATTTCTAGTTAAATAAATAATTGCTAATTAATTAATTAATTACCTGAATATATGAGTAACAATTTATAGTCTGTTCCAACCTGGAGGTTTATATATATAATATTTGGGAACACACGTACCTATATGATAAACTCATGACGTTAACCTAGATGTAAGCCTTTATTTGTAGATTTACTCTGTTGCTCAAATCTCAAAGCTCAAATCTTACCACAGAATACGATCGTGAAATGTCAAAGTGATATGTAACATTGAATATAATTACTCGGTGGAAGGGCTTGGGTAGGTACCACCCACTCATCAGATATTTTACCGCCGAACAGCAATTCTTAGTATTGTTGTGCTCCGGTTTGAAGGGTGAGTGACTCAGTGTAGTAATAGCACGATGAACATAACTTCTTAGCTCCCAAGGAGGGGTGCATGAGCAATGTCAAGATGTTTCTACAGCATTACTGCTATGGGTTGGGTGAGCTCTATTTACACAGATCAAGTATCCCATTTGCTCTTATACTATAAAAAAAAACTAATTAGAAACTTTAATTAGCATATCACCGTAACAGTTTTCAACATTTCACGAATACGATGCAATATGAGACCGTAGTTATGCTGCCAGTAAAGAATCATCAATCGCTGGTCCTTAATAAATTTACCATGTCTCTTTATCTAGTAACTTAGTAATTTTCTTCTTGTATAATACGACATCCTTCAAGTAGTAGTAAATATATGCAGCATGCAGTTTGTATACTGCCAATTGTGAAAAACGGTAATGAATTCTAGAAGGTGACGTTAAATACAGCTGATTAAAATCTATAATATCTTTTAAACCAAAGGAAATAAATAAAATTAATTGGTTTATTATGTACACTTATGGTTAATGTTTAACCGAAAATACACTTTGTTCAAGTCGGCCTTTACAATTTACTTTTAAACCGTAATTTCAAAAGATTTAATTCATCACTTACCGGTTCGCAATGTAGTTTCTACCGAGGTGAATCTGCCTGAAACTGACACTATCAGTCGTAAACAATTCAATTTCCTCCATGAAATTCAAAATAAATGTATAAGGCAAATATTTTTGATTTTAATAATAATTATATGAGTATATTTTTAACACAAACTCAAATATTCAACTAAATATTTTGCCTCTAGAAGGGTTTATTGACTTTGTGCAGTCGGGAACTTGGTATATAGTATATAGCTTTATGCTTAGTTTTCGTGCAGGGCGAACTTAGACTGGTAACACAGAATATCATATACACGTATGAAATTATGTAAAAAAAAATGTTTCGTTTTTATTGGGAATAGGCATCAGAACAATTAATGACGAATAACAAATTAATTATTCATCGCTGCAAGTTGATACTCAAAAGTATAGGAATTATAGATTATATTAATTCCTCTGCGAGCCCCATTGCTTAAAACTTATTTATTTTTAATATGGCGCTGACCCTTAGGATCTCGTAACCTTAGCGTATCGAGTTTATACAATGATTATTACATCTTTAATCAAACCTCAATAATAAATATAATTATAAATATACACAATATTGTTGGAAATGTATTGTATTCATATTTTGTTAATAATATACCGTTGAGAGTTTTAGACTCAAGGACTATTTTAAGTATATTCATATAAATTGACATAGAAAAATGTTACATTTTTAGAAATTTATTTTTTATTAATTACAATCAATACTTGTATTTCGAATATTTAAATAATAGTATGACGTATCAAAGTTGATTGACCTCGTTGTCTGTATGCCTGTGTGCCTTTTTCATGCGTTTTGTTGTTTTACAATGCCACTGTCTATGGGCATAGACAATTTTATAATGGACGTTTGTCTGGTCACTGTATAATAGAAGACTGTATAATATAATAAAATAGAAGGAGATTTTTTCAAACTTTCGCATTTGGTCGCGTTTAATTTAAAGAAAAACTGTTGAAGCCGCTCATTAATGTTGTTTTATTTATATTGACATAGTTCTCTTTACGAGGAATTACTTATTAATATTCCTATTGTTCTTTCAGTTTAGAGTAAAGCTTGTTTTAAAGGAATGGGCTGACAAAAGCCTAAAGGTTTAGGATCGAATCTGCGTCTATTGTATTGTTATGCGGGCCGAGTTCAGTTAAGCTGTAGAGATAGATGATTTATTTGGATTAAAAAAGGTATATTAATAAATATTATGATTTAAAAAAACAAGCATACCAACCAAATGTGATACATGGTATCAATTGTCAAATAAAATTAATATGGCCGAATATATTGGTCTCGCCTTGTTTTTTTTTTTTATAAAAAATTGTAAAAACACAGAATCTGAAAAAGTTGAAGTATTTAAACACATAATGTTTTTGTTGTAGTAAATGTACTATTATGTAGGTGTTGCAGCTTGTGTCACAGATATTTTAGCATGGCTATTATAAGCTGTAGATAATATTAGATTTATCATACGATTATAATTATACACAAAGTAATATAATAAAAAGTTACTACATTTATACGACGGGTTTGGGTAAATAATGTACTCTTTAATTTGATAACTTAAATAGAAGTAGGACTAATATTTTGTTACCAAATGCTTTCGAAAAAAATTAAATCTACAGAACGAACATAATATTATATTACACAATACGCAGAAATGGAATCAAGTCAGTAGAGCTTAATCTGTAAGAACAAACTCGGAACTCGCCGCCGAAAAATTGATACGCGACATTGACTTTAATTATGATAACATTTAAAGCATACAGAATATTATATTGCCGTCAGCTTTGAACATTTCACGAGAATGACACGAAGTGTTTTTTTACAGAATAACACTGCAGCAATGATTATTCAATCTGAAATGTCGCACTTGACATTCAATTATACATATTGCAAAAGATATCAATTAAATTAAAATTATTAAAATTAAAACATTTAAAGTATAATCTTTAATTTTATCACAATTGTATATATTATGAGTAGCAGCTCGGTTGCAGGTTTCGTCTTGACCTCATTTAATTACTTGTATTTCTAGCATTTGCTTTACTTTTAATTGAGAAGGGAGCGGAGGGATTTGAGTATAAATTAGTAATGTATTAAATTTAAGAAGCGAGACGTTCCAATGGATAGTTTAAGTAGATCTTAAACAGAATGTGGGTTCATAATTTTTGTTTATGGTATACGATATTGTCCATAGACTAAAATATGAATTTTGAATCGACGATTGAATTTCAAACTTAGACAAGAATCACCGTGTCAATTATATTTATGATTCATTGCGCGGTGGAATAAGCTAGCGAGGAGAGGAGATCTTTGATCAGCAGAGAGATATGTTAAGAATATCATGTTATAGCACCTTTTTTTTGCTGCCAAAAAGCGCATACCCCCGATTAATCTGAAATTTGGTATAATAATTAATAACGTATATTGATCAGGGATTTCAGTTTTTAAAAATGTTGCGAGTGACGCACCTTGTTTCCTAAGTTCCAAGCTAACACATATACCCTTTCTGGGGAAAGCTAAAATAGTCTAAATCGGTTAGGAATGCGCGATTATGCGCACCGAACTAAAATAGGTTATCTCGTTTTTGATATTCAAAGAATGAGGTCAAAGTCCGTTATTATACCAAATTTCATATTCATCGGTATACACGGAAGTTTATACCTTTTTTAAATAAAAAAATCCTATAATAATATTTTAAAAAAAAAGTTTAAAAATGAATACTAAATTGCAACAGAATATTGTCATATTTTTATAAAATCGTAATTTTAAGCACTATTTATATATTTTATCAGTTCGTTGATACATATAAAAATGCCATAGGATACATTTTATAACATGGTAAACAATTTTTAATAACATTTGAACAAAGCCTTACCATCCAATGTCCTTAATATATAAATCAATATATAAAATTATGCAAATAATTAAGTATCTCGACTGACCTAGACCTACGGCTCGCGGGCTCATATCGACGTCACGCGTTCAAGTTAAAACAATCCAACAAGGTGACACAAAACGTATCCTGCTGTCCTAATGTTATTATTGATATCCTTATCACAAAGCTGATAATATACCATTAGCGTGAAACAAATAGGACACAATAGATACTTATTGCTGCATATAGAATATTTATGAGTTATTTATTAATAGAAAATAATTAAGGAAAATTATAAAACGACCAATTGTTTTTCGATTTTGCGTCGTAAGTACGATTAGTTTACTGAAGAGGTGCTATTGCGTATCTATTTTTGATGACATCTCTGTTTATTAATTTGACATAATATATTTATCAGATTATAATAATGTTGAAAACCAATTTTTATTGTTCGGTGACGCATTGCTTTTATATATATATCATGTTCGTAATTAAAAAAAAAGACGGACTTCAATACAAACGTTCAACCCCTATTTCACCCCCTTAGGGGTTGAATTTCCAAAATTCCTTTCTTAGTGGGTGTCTACTCAATAAAACGATCCTACTCACCAAATTTCATAAGCATTATACAATAATCATAAAACGATATAAATCTTATTGACATAACACAGGACAATGACTTAACTATTACAATTTATTACTAGAGTTTATTGAATATAATTATTAACATAGTCAAAATCTAAATTAAAATATACTTTATTCAAATAGGATTTAAAAGCAATTTTGAATCGTCGTTTTACAAAATTATATTAAGTGCAGCTACAACGTACATACTGAAGACTCATTTCAAGTAAAGGGGAAAAATATTTAATATAGTTTAAGATATTTATATATTTTCCAGTCTTTATTACAATCCTCCATTATCTTTCGTTTTTCAACCCATATTAAAAATTCCCGTGTTCAATTCACATATATGTTCTTTTTCTACTTTTATTTATAAAAATGTCAAAGCAAAAAGTATCCAATAAATTTATATAATTCTGTGATTGAATATAACTCAATTGGTAGAAGCTATACGACCTTTAATTATTATATATAAATATTTTATTTAAATTAATTTATAGGCTTACTTTACTGTATTCCTTATAGTTATATAGTTATTCCTTAGTTTTCATCATTGCCAATTTTTATTAGAAAAGTGACATCAGACATTAATCAGCGCTTATTTTAGTGGCAACGAACCTTTTTTTTTTTCTCGCTGGAAAAACGCGTTACGCGGTTCTCCCACGTGATGGAAAGTGGGGGGGGGGGGGGGACTCCCCGGAGCCCTGGACGCCGAATGCACCCAGGTACGCCGGGTTTACCCACTAAAAAACCAGCGGTACCCTCTCCGTCTTTTCGCGGGCGCCACGGGATCACTTGCGCATGCTACCGTGAGTGTGTCAACGAACCTGCGTAGCGCCCGTGACTATAGATACACGTTTAACGATGAAATATAAACATATATTATAATATACAAACTTGTTGTTTCATTGGTTTTTCCTTCAGACACGTTAAACATTTCAGTAAATGTATTGTGTACTTGACTTAACAAATGCTATTGACATAAAATACGGAATTAGCTCTGGTTTTTGAATGAACTGAGATTGTTTTTTGTTTCAAAACATGCTCGTATCGCTGTATTTATTAAACTAGAATGATTATAATGTTTTTTACATACTTTTTCTGTTTTAGGAGATTCAAAGCCGGCTAAGAATTTTCGTAATTTTCAAGTGTTTTTTTGCATTTTAGTTTCTGCACAAATGTTATGCATGTTAAATTAATATTAATAACGCTTTTCTCCATAGCTATCGGGCCTTATCAGTAGTGGGACAGCACTGACAGTAATATGAGAACTTTTTCCACCCGTAATAACTATTACTGCAATTATACGTAACCTTGTTTTGTCCTCAAAAGGTTGTTGTCATTAAATTCGATTACCTCACAAGCGATAAATATTCATACGTTCAAGGGCTTGCGGTAATTGTATAATATGCCCTTTATTTACAAAATGTCAAACTGACAACTGTTGTCATATTATAAAGAATCTTAAAAGAAAGAAATTTTCAGCTCACCTTTAAATACTATCGACGTAATGCTTTGAGCGTCTAGTGGATGAATTTGTTTGTAGGGAGTAATATCCGGAGCTAATGATCACTGGTAAAAGTGAAAGAAAGCTAAATTATTTCTAGTGTTAGGTACACCCGTACCGGATAAATTACGACACTACGATGCCGGTTCGTTAAACTAGAAATTAAAAAAAAATGTTT
This sequence comes from Vanessa tameamea, assembly GCF_037043105.1. Classification (NCBI taxonomy): domain Eukaryota; kingdom Metazoa; phylum Arthropoda; class Insecta; order Lepidoptera; family Nymphalidae; genus Vanessa; species Vanessa tameamea. The sequence continues at coordinate 9,727,427 of NC_087323.1, forward strand.
CTTCGCTTTAGCATATGATTTGACACAACTGGTCACCTCGCCAACGCGAATACCGGACGTGGAGGATCATATACCTTCCCTGTTGGACCTTCTGCTGACTTCCCATCCGGATGGCTACCAGGTTATAGTCGATCCCCCTCTGCGCTCGTCGGACCACTGTCTCGTCCGGAGTACAGTGCCGGTTGCGCGGTACTCACGACCTCGTTTCGTGGGCTGCCGCCGAGTGTGGCACTACAAGTCAGCATTTTGGGATGGGATGCGGTCCTTCTTTACATCCTACCCATGGGGAGCAGGTTTGTTTCTCGCCGGATGATCCGAGCGTTGTTGCTGACTCTGTCGCCGATGTGGTACTTCAGGGTATGGAACTGTTCATTCCGTATTCTGCGGTCCCCATCGGTGGCAAATCCCAGCCCTGGTTTGGTCGTTTCTGCAAAACTTCTTCACGCCGAAAATGGAAACGCTACCAAGACTGGGCTAAAGCATCAGCGTCTCGTGATGTAAATACCAGCGCATTCAGAAAGGAATATAACTCTGCCTCTAGATCCTTCAAAAACATGATTGCTAAGGCGAAGACGGAGTACATTGGCAGAATTGGCGAGAGACTGGTGCGCCTCCCTTCAGGAACACGTGCGTTCTGGTCTCTCGCTAAGGCTGTCTTAGGGAATATCTGTCAGCCCTCTTTTCCATCTTTGCACAGAGACGGTGAGTCATTGGCCCATACCGCGAAGGAGAAGCTGAACTTTTAGGCTCTCTCTTCGCGGCGAACTCGACTCTGGATGACCGAGGAAAGTCACCACCAACAATCTCGCGGTGTGATACCACGATGCCGGAGGTTAAATTCCGGTAAAGTGCAGTTCGTAAAGCACTTCTTTCCTTGGATATTCATAAGTCGAGTGGACCCGATGGCATCCCTCCAATCGTGCTACGGACTTGTGCTCTCGAGTTGGCGCCGGTCTTAACGCGTCTTTTCCGGCAATCCTATGCATTCGGCGTCGTCCCGAACTCCTGGAAGACTGCTTTGGTGCATCCGATCCCTAAAAAGGGCAACCGCTCAGACCTGTCCAACTATAGACCCATAGCCATCACCTCCTTGTTCTCCAAGGTAATGGAGTCCATTATAAGCTGCCAGCTCCTGCCGCCGCAGCTATTATCGGAATACTTGGCGTTGATATTTCGAGCCTCGTTTAGTTTCGCGGTCAATTGGAAGGCAAAGCCAAATTGGCATATTTTAGATTTGTTCTGGGTAGCGCCCAAAGAGTTCCACTTCGACTCGCTGAGTTAAAATAAAAAACGATAACCAGACTATATTTTTATTTTTTATTATTTTATTTACAAATAACAAACTTATATCTAACATTACAGTAGCACAATGCGTTAGTTAAGTTGACTACGAAAACATTATTAATAATAATTCTACATTTACATTTAATTTAAAAATATATAACAATTTATAAAACTAATTAAAAATAATATCAATAATTCAATGTCCAAATAATAATATAATGTAAAATTAAAAATACACAAAATAAAATTCAGTAAACAACATAATATATCTGTTAAGAAAGTCAGTACCTTTACTTTAGTAAAATGCCATAATTTGAGCATTACGTGACCTTACTTATAAATGCATTATATTAATCAGCACAAATTATCGATCAGACCGTATCTAGAACGCTTATACAATATTAATTCAATTTAAAATCAATTCTTAGTATTTGTCATTAAGTTTCAAATTTGAGTGTTACTGTTTTAATATCCGTATATGGTTAATCCGTGTGAAATTAATCTTTATTCATATGTAGGTAAGATGTAAATTTAAATAATTAACCGCGTGTTGAGAACAGCGAAAGTATACTCTCACTACTGTCACGGTCGAGATTTTGTTCGTATGACAATGGTTTTACATAAATATTGCATTCTAGATTACGATATGAAGACAAGATAAAGACTTTTGTTGATAGAAAATTGAGGAAATTGTCTTTGTTACCTAATACAGGTCAATCTTGAGACAAATGTCGTCAAAGTGCTTTCCATATACCAATCGTGATTTCATTACATGAATCTGTATAAATATAAATAAATGAAATACCCTTTGATAATCTACGTACGCCCATATTAGGTTGCCAGTTCAAAATAACAAGATTTTTGTAAGTTTGTCCGTCAATATAATCATTTTATGTACTCTGTATATTGCGTACCTGGGACGGGTAGGTACGAAGGATTTCTATGTAGTTGCATTTTATTTTTATTATTTAAATTGTATTTCTTTAAATATGTTCCTTATTTGAGTTGAACTAATAATCAACGATTGTATTTATGCTGCAATTTCAATTGCAAATTCTTATCTTATTTAAGATCTATAAAGCTTGCGAGTAACATAAACTTACATATAATAACATAATCAGCCTGTAAGTTTCCCACTGCTGGGCTAAGGCCTCCTCTCCCGTTGAGGAGAAGGTATGGAGCATATTCCACCACGCTGCTCCAATGCGGGTTGGTGGAATACACATGTGGCAGAATTTCGTTGAAATTAGACACATGCAGGTTTTCTCACGATGTTTTCTTTCACCGCCGAGCACGAGATGAATTATAAACAAATTAAGCACATGTAAATTCAGTGGTGCCTGCCTGGGTTTGAACCCGAAATCATCGGTTAAGATGCACGCGTTCTAACCACTGGGCCATCACGGCTTGCGAGTAACTTAAAATATTATAGTAACTTAATATCAGCAAAGAGCGTGATACGTTACGGCCGACGTCTGACAAGTGTGAGTAGTGCTGCGTACAGGTTGGTGAAATGTCACACGACGTTAAGATAAATACGCTTTGTCTGAATGTGATGTACGAACCTCGTCTTTTATATTCATCTATGTGTGCAAGTAACACACATAGACGAATACAAAAGAGTCACATTACGCAAAGTAACAGTCCGTATAGCCGATTCTAATGGTGGAAATATTAAAAATAAATAAACAAATACGACAATGAATTCTTATATAAATAATCTGTGGTATTCGTGATAAAATGGCGACTTGATTTACCGCGAAGTCTATATCGTACTTTTGAAAGTAAAATTAAGTAAGCAGTTAAGTAGAGTGGCGTTGTATTAAAATAATTATAATTTAATTATTAATCGTTTTTGTGAGTGTTATATGAACTGTATTGTATTGTATATGTTATTTGTATATACATATGTAATTACATAAATATATTATACTAGCTGAATCAACGGCTTCGCGTACGTGGAGTTCAGCTTGTGACGAAAATGATTCAAGAAGTTGTATAGAAAAATTGTATATATAACTTACTAGCTGTGCCCGCGACTTCGTTCGCGTAGTTGTCGGAAACACTATCATGATTATCGTTTGATTGCTCACGTTGGTTTTTGTTATTATAATCGTCAATAAGATTTAATAATATGTTTTACAGTACTTTAGCGTAGATTATATTTTTAGTTTTATTTTCTTGTGGTAGAAGAACATACTGATTTTGCCCGCAACCCGATCTTGACAACGCGACATATAGTTAGCCGTGTGAAAAGCAGTCTTGACGTAAATCGATTCCTACGTGTTTAAATGTTTGGCCCTGTGATTTATTAATGGTTACGGCAAAAGATAACTTAATGGGAAATTGAATTCTTTTAAAATTAAAAGGTAAATCATTTGGAATCATTGGGATGCGAGGTATAAGCACTGTTTGACCAACTGCCGGACCAGTCAAAACTGTTGCAACGATCACGTTATTGCGAAGGAATTTTACTTGAAGGCGGGTCCCGTTACATAAATTTGGTGGTTTAAGATTTCTGAGTAAAATTATCGCAGCACCTATTTTTAACTTCAGGGAATGTGGTGGAAGGCTGCTCGGGTTTAAAGAATTGAGAAACTCTTGTGGGTAATGGACAGCATCTTCTTGATCCATTACATTATCAATAGATGTGTAGGTAGTTATATCGCCTGGACGTTTGGTTAAAATTAGTTCGTTAATTTCGTCAACGCTACTATTTCTCGCCGCCAATATTGCCCTTTGACACATCCATTGGTAATCTTTATTTTCTATTTCGACGATATTAGGGTAAACTTTTGATATTAAATCCTCTATGCTAGTCACTTTTTCTCCTAAATCGCGATCAATTTCAATTTTATTTTCAGAATGAGGTACTTTTCCATCTCCTATTAAAAGTAACTTTGAAGGAAAATTTGTACTTCCTCCCCCCAAATGTGCTCTCATATTCGTAGATAGTTTTAAGGTATGGACAAATTTCCATAACGGTGAACTTTTAAGGCAAGACCTTACAATGTCTGCTCTAGTTCCTCTTAAAATTACCCGTAAAGTTTGTCTAAATAAATTACCAACATCTGTGTTTTTATTGCTTATTGTTATACGGTCAATTATGACAACCCTTTTCTTAAACATAAAAGAAATATTGTACAATAGTGTACGATTGCGAATATTTTTTTTGTTAACAATTCGATGCAGGTGTATCGACATCTGGATGTAAGACAAAAGAAAAAGTCAATTGTAAATAAATAAATCACAAACAAAATTCATACTCTGCCAAAACAAACAAAACGTTCAACAGGAAATGTAATAGTAAATCTGAATGACTTTTCTTTGTCTTGGATTTGGAGAAAAGTTCATGAATTGTAATACCTGACGGTAGACATGTTTGCTTAAACACTCAATTTTGATTCCAATTTTCTGTCATTATATAGGACCACTATGTACGTATAGGGTTTAAAAAAACATCAAGAAGAAGTGTATTTATCGATAGACTAGATTTACAAATTTGGAGTATATCATATATTTACAAACCTACCTTGGCTGACACCGCCTCCAAAAATAACAATAATTTTAACTATAATATATTATCGTAATAACTTTGCTGACTTTTAAATAGTCTAAATATTTTTAATTTCATTTTACATAGTATAAATCTAAAAAATATTGTGATCATTGTTTGTTATTCATAGGTTTGTGTTAAGTTAGATTTAAAGTGGGTAGGTACATACTTATCTCCTTGCGTGGAAACACAGAACGTACCTACATATTGGTAAGTAGAATAAGTTACTTGATTATTAAGTTGTAGAATAATAAGCAATTATTTTTTACTTTTTAGAGCATATTATTTTTTTTCTCTTCTGAAGTCGGTTTTTTTTTGTCAAAATTTTTGTTTCTAAAATATTCGGCCGAGTATCGCTAACGTGCTCCTTAGAATTGTTCCGTTCCCTTCCGTACCGTTACTTTATCATGGATCCTATGCTCAGAACCTTACCAAACTTTCACCATAGTACCCTTGAAGTATATCCTCTATAATAAAAAAAGAATCATTAAAATTGGTTGGCACAATTTTGAGTTATTCACCTATTTATCGCGCACATACATAATGCACATTTAAGACTTATATCGTTTTCATAAGGATACCATCATCGTAACAGGATAAAATTAAAATGGGGCCCCACGGGAAGCACTACCTTTCAAACAAAAAAAAAATTATCAAAATCCAGTGAAAAGTTATGAGGTAACAGACATATAAAAAAAAAAATACAGACGAATTGATAACCTCCGAGCCGAGATGGCCCAGTGGTTAGAACGCGTGCATCTTAACAAATAACAAACTTATATCTAACATTACAGTAGCACAATGCGTTAGTTAAGTTGACTACGAAAACATTATTAATAATAATTCTACATTTACATTTAATTTAAAAATATATAACAATTTATAAAACTAATTAAAAATAATATCAATAATTCAATGTCCAAATAATAATATAATGTAAAATTAAAAATACACAAAATAAAATTCAGTAAACAACATAATATATCTGTTAAGAAAGTCAGTACCTTTACTTTAGTAAAATGCCATAATTTGAGCATTACGTGACCTTACTTATAAATGCATTATATTAATCAGCACAAATTATCGATCAGACCGTATCTAGAACGCTTATACAATATTAATTCAATTTAAAATCAATTCTTAGTATTTGTCATTAAGTTTCAAATTTGAGTGTTACTGTTTTAATATCCGTATATGGTTAATCCGTGTGAAATTAATCTTTATTCATATGTAGGTAAGATGTAAATTTAAATAATTAACCGCGTGTTGAGAACAGCGAAAGTATACTCTCACTACTGTCACGGTCGAGATTTTGTTCGTATGACAATGGTTTTACATAAATATTGCATTCTAGATTACGATATGAAGACAAGATAAAGACTTTTGTTGATAGAAAATTGAGGAAATTGTCTTTGTTACCTAATACAGGTCAATCTTGAGACAAATGTCGTCAAAGTGCTTTCCATATACCAATCGTGATTTCATTACATGAATCTGTATAAATATAAATAAATGAAATACCCTTTGATAATCTACGTACGCCCATATTAGGTTGCCAGTTCAAAATAACAAGATTTTTGTAAGTTTGTCCGTCAATATAATCATTTTATGTACTCTGTATATTGCGTACCTGGGACGGGTAGGTACGAAGGATTTCTATGTAGTTGCATTTTATTTTTATTATTTAAATTGTATTTCTTTAAATATGTTCCTTATTTGAGTTGAACTAATAATCAACGATTGTATTTATGCTGCAATTTCAATTGCAAATTCTTATCTTATTTAAGATCTATAAAGCTTGCGAGTAACATAAACTTACATATAATAACATAATCAGCCTGTAAGTTTCCCACTGCTGGGCTAAGGCCTCCTCTCCCGTTGAGGAGAAGGTATGGAGCATATTCCACCACGCTGCTCCAATGCGGGTTGGTGGAATACACATGTGGCAGAATTTCGTTGAAATTAGACACATGCAGGTTTTCTCACGATGTTTTCTTTCACCGCCGAGCACGAGATGAATTATAAACAAATTAAGCACATGTAAATTCAGTGGTGCCTGCCTGGGTTTGAACCCGAAATCATCGGTTAAGATGCACGCGTTCTAACCACTGGGCCATCACGGCTTGCGAGTAACTTAAAATATTATAGTAACTTAATATCAGCAAAGAGCGTGATACGTTACGGCCGACGTCTGACAAGTGTGAGTAGTGCTGCGTACAGGTTGGTGAAATGTCACACGACGTTAAGATAAATACGCTTTGTCTGAATGTGATGTACGAACCTCGTCTTTTATATTCATCTATGTGTGCAAGTAACACACATAGACGAATACAAAAGAGTCACATTACGCAAAGTAACAGTCCGTATAGCCGATTCTAATGGTGGAAATATTAAAAATAAATAAACAAATACGACAATGAATTCTTATATAAATAATCTGTGGTATTCGTGATAAAATGGCGACTTGATTTACCGCGAAGTCTATATCGTACTTTTGAAAGTAAAATTAAGTAAGCAGTTAAGTAGAGTGGCGTTGTATTAAAATAATTATAATTTAATTATTAATCGTTTTTGTGAGTGTTATATGAACTGTATTGTATTGTATATGTTATTTGTATATACATATGTAATTACATAAATATATTATACTAGCTGAATCAACGGCTTCGCGTACGTGGAGTTCAGCTTGTGACGAAAATGATTCAAGAAGTTGTATAGAAAAATTGTATATATAACTTACTAGCTGTGCCCGCGACTTCGTTCGCGTAGTTGTCGGAAACACTATCATGATTATCGTTTGATTGCTCACGTTGGTTTTTGTTATTATAATCGTCAATAAGATTTAATAATATGTTTTACAGTACTTTAGCGTAGATTATATTTTTAGTTTTATTTTCTTGTGGTAGAAGAACATACTGATTTTGCCCGCAACCCGATCTTGACAACGCGACATATAGTTAGCCGTGTGAAAAGCAGTCTTGACGTAAATCGATTCCTACGTGTTTAAATGTTTGGCCCTGTGATTTATTAATGGTTACGGCAAAAGATAACTTAATGGGAAATTGAATTCTTTTAAAATTAAAAGGTAAATCATTTGGAATCATTGGGATGCGAGGTATAAGCACTGTTTGACCAACTGCCGGACCAGTCAAAACTGTTGCAACGATCACGTTATTGCGAAGGAATTTTACTTGAAGGCGGGTCCCGTTACATAAATTTGGTGGTTTAAGATTTCTGAGTAAAATTATCGCAGCACCTATTTTTAACTTCAGGGAATGTGGTGGAAGGCTGCTCGGGTTTAAAGAATTGAGAAACTCTTGTGGGTAATGGACAGCATCTTCTTGATCCATTACATTATCAATAGATGTGTAGGTAGTTATATCGCCTGGACGTTTGGTTAAAATTAGTTCGTTAATTTCGTCAACGCTACTATTTCTCGCCGCCAATATTGCCCTTTGACACATCCATTGGTAATCTTTATTTTCTATTTCGACGATATTAGGGTAAACTTTTGATATTAAATCCTCTATGCTAGTCACTTTTTCTCCTAAATCGCGATCAATTTCAATTTTATTTTCAGAATGAGGTACTTTTCCATCTCCTATTAAAAGTAACTTTGAAGGAAAATTTGTACTTCCTCCCCCCAAATGTGCTCTCATATTCGTAGATAGTTTTAAGGTATGGACAAATTTCCATAACGGTGAACTTTTAAGGCAAGACCTTACAATGTCTGCTCTAGTTCCTCTTAAAATTACCCGTAAAGTTTGTCTAAATAAATTACCAACATCTGTGTTTTTATTGCTTATTGTTATACGGTCAATTATGACAACCCTTTTCTTAAACATAAAAGAAATATTGTACAATAGTGTACGATTGCGAATATTTTTTTTGTTAACAATTCGATGCAGGTGTATCGACATCTGGATGTAAGACAAAAGAAAAAGTCAATTGTAAATAAATAAATCACAAACAAAATTCATACTCTGCCAAAACAAACAAAACGTTCAACAGGAAATGTAATAGTAAATCTGAATGACTTTTCTTTGTCTTGGATTTGGAGAAAAGTTCATGAATTGTAATACCTGACGGTAGACATGTTTGCTTAAACACTCAATTTTGATTCCAATTTTCTGTCATTATATAGGACCACTATGTACGTATAGGGTTTAAAAAAACATCAAGAAGAAGTGTATTTATCGATAGACTAGATTTACAAATTTGGAGTATATCATATATTTACAAACCTACCTTGGCTGACACCGCCTCCAAAAATAACAATAATTTTAACTATAATATATTATCGTAATAACTTTGCTGACTTTTAAATAGTCTAAATATTTTTAATTTCATTTTACATAGTATAAATCTAAAAAATATTGTGATCATTGTTTGTTATTCATAGGTTTGTGTTAAGTTAGATTTAAAGTGGGTAGGTACATACTTATCTCCTTGCGTGGAAACACAGAACGTACCTACATATTGGTAAGTAGAATAAGTTACTTGATTATTAAGTTGTAGAATAATAAGCAATTATTTTTTACTTTTTAGAGCATATTATTTTTTTTCTCTTCTGAAGTCGGTTTTTTTTTGTCAAAATTTTTGTTTCTAAAATATTCGGCCGAGTATCGCTAACGTGCTCCTTAGAATTGTTCCGTTCCCTTCCGTACCGTTACTTTATCATGGATCCTATGCTCAGAACCTTACCAAACTTTCACCATAGTACCCTTGAAGTATATCCTCTATAATAAAAAAAGAATCATTAAAATTGGTTGGCACAATTTTGAGTTATTCACCTATTTATCGCGCACATACATAATGCACATTTAAGACTTATATCGTTTTCATAAGGATACCATCATCGTAACAGGATAAAATTAAAATGGGGCCCCACGGGAAGCACTACCTTTCAAACAAAAAAAAATTTATCAAAATCCAGTGAAAAGTTATGAGGTAACAGACATATAAAAAAAAAAATACAGACGAATTGATAACCTCCGAGCCGAGATGGCCCAGTGGTTAGAACGCGTGCATCTTAACAAATAACAAACTTATATCTAACATTACAGTAGCACAATGCGTTAGTTAAGTTGACTACGAAAACATTATTAATAATAATTCTACATTTACATTTAATTTAAAAATATATAACAATTTATAAAACTAATTAAAAATAATATCAATAATTCAATGTCCAAATAATAATATAATGTAAAATTAAAAATACACAAAATAAAATTCAGTAAACAACATAATATATCTGTTAAGAAAGTCAGTACCTTTACTTTAGTAAAATGCCATAATTTGAGCATTACGTGACCTTACTTATAAATGCATTATATTAATCAGCACAAATTATCGATCAGACCGTATCTAGAACGCTTATACAATATTAATTCAATTTAAAATCAATTCTTAGTATTTGTCATTAAGTTTCAAATTTGAGTGTTACTGTTTTAATATCCGTATATGGTTAATCCGTGTGAAATTAATCTTTATTCATATGTAGGTAAGATGTAAATTTAAATAATTAACCGCGTGTTGAGAACAGCGAAAGTATACTCTCACTACTGTCACGGTCGAGATTTTGTTCGTATGACAATGGTTTTACATAAATATTGCATTCTAGATTACGATATGAAGACAAGATAAAGACTTTTGTTGATAGAAAATTGAGGAAATTGTCTTTGTTACCTAATACAGGTCAATCTTGAGACAAATGTCGTCAAAGTGCTTTCCATATACCAATCGTGATTTCATTACATGAATCTGTATAAATATAAATAAATGAAATACCCTTTGATAATCTACGTACGCCCATATTAGGTTGCCAGTTCAAAATAACAAGATTTTTGTAAGTTTGTCCGTCAATATAATCATTTTATGTACTCTGTATATTGCGTACCTGGGACGGGTAGGTACGAAGGATTTCTATGTAGTTGCATTTTATTTTTATTATTTAAATTGTATTTCTTTAAATATGTTCCTTATTTGAGTTGAACTAATAATCAACGATTGTATTTATGCTGCAATTTCAATTGCAAATTCTTATCTTATTTAAGATCTATAAAGCTTGCGAGTAACATAAACTTACATATAATAACATAATCAGCCTGTAAGTTTCCCACTGCTGGGCTAAGGCCTCCTCTCCCGTTGAGGAGAAGGTATGGAGCATATTCCACCACGCTGCTCCAATGCGGGTTGGTGGAATACACATGTGGCAGAATTTCGTTGAAATTAGACACATGCAGGTTTTCTCACGATGTTTTCTTTCACCGCCGAGCACGAGATGAATTATAAACAAATTAAGCACATGTAAATTCAGTGGTGCCTGCCTGGGTTTGAACCCGAAATCATCGGTTAAGATGCACGCGTTCTAACCACTGGGCCATCACGGCTTGCGAGTAACTTAAAATATTATAGTAACTTAATATCAGCAAAGAGCGTGATACGTTACGGCCGACGTCTGACAAGTGTGAGTAGTGCTGCGTACAGGTTGGTGAAATGTCACACGACGTTAAGATAAATACGCTTTGTCTGAATGTGATGTACGAACCTCGTCTTTTATATTCATCTATGTGTGCAAGTAACACACATAGACGAATACAAAAGAGTCACATTACGCAAAGTAACAGTCCGTATAGCCGATTCTAATGGTGGAAATATTAAAAATAAATAAACAAATACGACAATGAATTCTTATATAAATAATCTGTGGTATTCGTGATAAAATGGCGACTTGATTTACCGCGAAGTCTATATCGTACTTTTGAAAGTAAAATTAAGTAAGCAGTTAAGTAGAGTGGCGTTGTATTAAAATAATTATAATTTAATTATTAATCGTTTTTGTGAGTGTTATATGAACTGTATTGTATTGTATATGTTATTTGTATATACATATGTAATTACATAAATATATTATACTAGCTGAATCAACGGCTTCGCGTACGTGGAGTTCAGCTTGTGACGAAAATGATTCAAGAAGTTGTATAGAAAAATTGTATATATAACTTACTAGCTGTGCCCGCGACTTCGTTCGCGTAGTTGTCGGAAACACTATCATGATTATCGTTTGATTGCTCACGTTGGTTTTTGTTATTATAATCGTCAATAAGATTTAATAATATGTTTTACAGTACTTTAGCGTAGATTATATTTTTAGTTTTATTTTCTTGTGGTAGAAGAACATACTGATTTTGCCCGCAACCCGATCTTGACAACGCGACATATAGTTAGCCGTGTGAAAAGCAGTCTTGACGTAAATCGATTCCTACGTGTTTAAATGTTTGGCCCTGTGATTTATTAATGGTTACGGCAAAAGATAACTTAATGGGAAATTGAATTCTTTTAAAATTAAAAGGTAAATCATTTGGAATCATTGGGATGCGAGGTATAAGCACTGTTTGACCAACTGCCGGACCAGTCAAAACTGTTGCAACGATCACGTTATTGCGAAGGAATTTTACTTGAAGGCGGGTCCCGTTACATAAATTTGGTGGTTTAAGATTTCTGAGTAAAATTATCGCAGCACCTATTTTTAACTTCAGGGAATGTGGTGGAAGGCTGCTCGGGTTTAAAGAATTGAGAAACTCTTGTGGGTAATGGACAGCATCTTCTTGATCCATTACATTATCAATAGATGTGTAGGTAGTTATATCGCCTGGACGTTTGGTTAAAATTAGTTCGTTAATTTCGTCAACGCTACTATTTCTCGCCGCCAATATTGCCCTTTGACACATCCATTGGTAATCTTTATTTTCTATTTCGACGATATTAGGGTAAACTTTTGATATTAAATCCTCTATGCTAGTCACTTTTTCTCCTAAATCGCGATCAATTTCAATTTTATTTTCAGAATGAGGTACTTTTCCATCTCCTATTAAAAGTAACTTTGAAGGAAAATTTGTACTTCCTCCCCCCAAATGTGCTCTCATATTCGTAGATAGTTTTAAGGTATGGACAAATTTCCATAACGGTGAACTTTTAAGGCAAGACCTTACAATGTCTGCTCTAGTTCCTCTTAAAATTACCGGTAAAGTTTGTCTAAATAAATTACCAACATCTGTGTTTTTATTGCTTATTGTTATACGGTCAATTATGACAACCCTTTTCTTAAACATAAAAGAAATATTGTACAATAGTGTACGATTGCGAATATTTTTTTTGTTAACAATTCGATGCAGGTGTATCGACATCTGGATGTAAGACAAAAGAAAAAGTCAATTGTAAATAAATAAATCACAAACAAAATTCATACTCTGCCAAAACAAACAAAACGTTCAACAGGAAATGTAATAGTAAATCTGAATGACTTTTCTTTGTCTTGGATTAGGAGAAAAGTTCATGAATTGTAATACCTGACGGTAGACATGTTTGCTTAAACACTCAATTTTGATTCCAATTTTCTGTCATTATATAGGACCACTATGTACGTATAGGGTTTAAAAAAACATCAAGAAGAAGTGTATTTATCGATAGACCAGATTTACAAATTTGGAGTATATCATATATTTACAAACCTACCTTGGCTGACACCGCCTCCAAAAATAACAATAATTTTAACTATAATATATTATCGTAATAACTTTGCTGACTTTTAAATAGTCTAAATATTTTTAATTTCATTTTACATAGTATAAATCTAAAAAATATTGTGATCATTGTTTGTTATTCATAGGTTTGTGTTAAGTTAGATTTAAAGTGGGTAGGTACATACTTATCTCCTTGCGTGGAAACACAGAACGTACCTACATATTGGTAAGTAGAATAAGTTACTTGATTATTAAGTTGTAGAATAATAAGCAATTATTTTTTACTTTTTAGAGCATATTATTTTTTTTCTCTTCTGAAGTCGGTTTTTTTTTGTCAAAATTTTTGTTTCTAAAATATTCGGCCGAGTATCGCTAACGTGCTCCTTAGAATTGTTCCGTTCCCTTCCGTACCGTTACTTTATCATGGATCCTATGCTCAGAACCTTACCAAACTTTCACCATAGTACCCTTGAAGTATATCCTCTATAATAAAAAAAGAATCATTAAAATTGGTTGGCACAATTTTGAGTTATTCACCTATTTATCGCGCACATACATAATGCACATTTAAGACTTATATCGTTTTCATAAGGATACCATCATCGTAACAGGATAAAATTAAAATGGGGCCCCACGGGAAGCACTACCTTTCAAACAAAAAAAAATTTATCAAAATCCAGTGAAAAGTTATGAGGTAACAGACATATAAAAAAAAAAATACAGACGAATTGATAACCTCCGAGCCGAGATGGCCCAGTGGTTAGAACGCGTGCATCTTAACCGATGAATTCGGGTTCAAACCCAGGCAGGCACCACTGAATTTTTATGTGCTTAATTTGTGTTTATTTTTCATCTCGTGCTCGGCGGTGAAGGAAAACATCGTGAGGAAACCTGCATGTGTCTAATTTCAACGAAATTCTGCCACATGTGTATTCCACCAACCCGCATTGGAGCAGCGTGGTGGAATATGCTCCATACCTTCTCCTCAACGGGAGAGGAGGCCTTAGCCCAGCAGTGGGAAATTTACAGGCTGATTATGTATGTATTATTATGATTATGATAACCTCCTCCTTTTTGAAGTCGGTTGAAAACAAACAATATTAACTTAAACGTAATAAGATAAACAAACCGAACAATAAGAAGTTTAGATTGTTTCTCCTTTGGTGTTATTATTTCATAAGGTGATTATAGTACAACCGTGTTGAATATGCTTGAACGTAATAGAAATTACTTGAAATATTGAACTACTAATTTATTTGTGTAGTCATTTTAAACGATATTCACCTATTTGCTTATTTGCATAATTTATTTTCTCAGTGATGATTAATCTGCATCGGTGAAAGTATCGCTCGCCATTTTGAACTTTTTTACGTGTGTAATGTAATTTTTATACCTTATTTATACCGTGAAACGTTTGAATTGTTTACTTGCAAAGTACGAAGGAATGTTCATTGAAATTTTATCTTATATCGTAAGTTAAAACTACAGCAGATTATGATTTAAATGTAACCGATTTTAAACGATAAAAAATAATGAGCAAATAAGCTGATAACAAAACCTAATTTTGATAAATAATTTAACTATTAAGAATGTTAATTTTTTTAAGTCGTTATGTGCATTGCTACTTCGCAGAACTACACCCGCGGGTGAGAGTGGCGAGCGCGGCGGCGGGGCTGACCCGCCTCCCCCTCAGCCGCCGCCGCGCCCCGCCTGCTAGCACACTCTTAACAAATAGACATATAGTGTCACGGACTTTTTTTTTATTATTAAAAGAGGAATATATCTGTGATACACATTTTTTGAGTAACTTAAAACGTTTATGCTGCGCACGCATCGAAAGTCCATAAATGTGAATAATTTTCCCCGTTTTTGCAACATTTCTCACTGTCGCTGCGCTCCTATTGGTCGCAGCGTAATGTTATATAGCCTAAAACCTTCCTCTATAATTGGACTATTCAACAAAAAAAGAATTTTTCAAATCGGACCAGTAGTTCCTGAGATTAGCGCGTTTAAACAAACAAACAAACTCTTCCGCTTTATATATTAGTATAGATAAAAAAAAATTGAACAACGTCTGTCTTAGAGTTGAAGCTTCGTATCAGATTCCATAACAATCAGGTGAAAGTATAACAGGCATACATGATACAGACATACAGACCGAGTTACTTTCGCTATTAGAATATTAGTACAGATTTATTTAAACATGCGATTTTTATTGTATACCGCCATGAGCCCAACGCCGTGGTTTACGAAGTAAGGTATATTTAAATGTATAACTTAAAAATACGTTTTACTACTCTGCACGTGGCCTTAGATGTTAAACGCGAGCACAATGCTCAGTCGTGATACACTTTCATTCGTAGTGAAGAAGTCTCGTGTCAGACGATAGTATCGAAATTAAAAGTAAATGCAAAGCGAAACGTGTGTGCTCGGAGCGACTCATCGACCTTTTGACGTCACAAGAGATTTGTCAAAACGTCGACAATATTGTGGAACACGAGGAGCTCGGGCGAATGGCCTAGTGCTATTCTGTAAGAAATATGTAAAAAAATAATAATATTATAACATTCAAAGAAAATACTACATTATTGTATCATCGTAAGTTGGTAACATTTCACGAGTGAGATATTAAGTGAGTTCATATAGAATAGCTGTTGAATCACATCATATCTTTTAGTTTTTTTTTCACTTTGCCTTTTTCTGTAATGCAAAAGTATGAAGTGTCCGAATAATTTTATTGTTCTTGCTTGAAGTTACAAAATTTATATTCTCCATCCATCATAAATTTCTAAGCTGCTTAAACTATTAATCTTAGTTTAAGTGGTTCATTTAGTTTTAGCATTTAATTAAACATTATTGCGGTGATACTCGCAGTTTAAAATTAATGTTTGGGAAAGCTTTGGAAACTCCACACTTTACAGTTTAGGGCTAAATTTGTTTGTTTCCATTAAAAGTAACAGTCTGTGAATATTCTATTATTAGGCCTAATCATCAAATGCCTCATCTAATCTCAAAGAGAGGAGAGATTTCCTCATGATGTTTTTCTTCAGTAAACTAGAATTCTTCTAGATAAGTTATTTCTTCCATATAAATGTTATACGTAGACTATTATTATAGGTATTCTATCCGTACAAATTCGGGATGGTTAGTTTTATACCTGAATGAATGTTTAATTGTTTGTTTTGTATGCGTTTCTATTCACGTTAATGAGTTAAAACAATGTGGACATATTTTCTCATAAGCTAATATTTCTGACATAGTTACTGTCAACGTACAGGAGCTTGAACCCTATATATGGCACCAGATACTAGGAGTAAATAGTTGATATTAGGCTTTAATCATTCTTGCGGTATATATTCTGTATTTTTACTAGGTGGTAGGACTTTGTGATAGCTCCTTTGGGTAGGAACCACGTAGCCATCACATATCATCATCCTCTTGCCCTTATCCCAATTGACTTGGGGTCGGCGCAGCATGTCTTCTTCTTCCCTACTTCCCTATCTGACGTCATCTCACAAGTAGCATTATTTACAGCCATATCATCTTTCACACAATCCATCCGTCTTTTCATTATTCGTCCCCTTCCTCTATATCCACCTTCATGCTCAAGACCTCAAATATCATCACATATATAATAATCTAATACTCTACCGCCAAACAGCAAAAGGAATCAAGGAATGCTTAATATTTTTGACCCACAGACACGTCATGAGTAAAAAGAAAAAAATCATTGACGAGAGTTACATGAAATCAATTCAATTACGTTTATGCACATGAGTAAATATAATATACATATACTTACACCTGGCAAAAATGCACTTGAGAGCTAATTTCACTCTGTGCACTGATTGTTCGATCTCATGTTGAAATTATTTACGTAGTTATAATTTATAAAATCCTATTCATTTCAAACTACTGGAGTTTCGACCAGTTGGTTCAAGAGTTCTTGTAAAAGTTTTTTTGAATGACAATATTCTAATTTTTAATCAAGCCTATCCTATAGCTTTTAGAGCTGGAAAGCAGATTGTAGCGTATTTAGGTTTTGTGCATATATTGAAGCGTCAATAATTTTGTCCATGGTATGATTTTGACGTATGACGTACTTCCCTTATCGCGTGAGCCACGGTAACGTGTGCATGTGTGCGCCGCGCTTAAAAGTTAGCCAGTGTAACGGACTATTATCCTACTCCTATAACACCACCCATCCCTTGACTGTGTTCTTCGAGTGTGTGAAGACCAAGGGAGCGCTCCCAAGAAGAAAGTGTCTATAAAAGTAAGAGCTCAGATTGCGAGGTAATAACTCCCCTTTTTACTCAACTAAATAAAGTCCATTTATCTCTCGCGCGTACACAGATTATTAATGCAATTTAGCATATCATTAGCGACAGGCATTTGTAGTGCACTCCATTATCGTGTGCTATGTTATAGACGTCACAATAATGCAATAATTAGGGTAACATATTTCAAAATAAAACCTATTGAATGTACTCGGAATGCGGACTCGCAAATGGGCCACCCGATGGTAAGTGGTCGTAACCACTTGTAGACATTATTTCTGTAAGAAATATTAACCATTCCCTACATCATTCCAATGCGCCACCAACCTTGGGAGCTAAAATGGTATGACCCTTGTGCCTGTATTAACGATCCGAAGTATTGCTGTTTGTCGGTGGAATATCTGATTATTACAAGGTAGATCATCAGTACTATTTAATTACGATGTAATTTTGTTGTTTTTGTTGAACTAAGATAATTTTTTTAATGTTCATAAATCGAATAGCAGATGAATTCGTGTATTTCGATAAAATAATACATAAAATGTACAGAATTGCTTTAGAACTGTTCGGTTCGCATTATATTTTCTAAGTTTTATATCATTATGATAAACTGAATGTGATATTCAAATTGTTTGTAAACATTTCATTCGTTCTACTCGCTTGTTTAATTCGTATTAATATTAAAACGCTGTACTGACCCTAATGTATTTAAATTTTGTTATTCTTGGATTCAACTCTTCAAAAATAATGTTTTAAACATGTTATTACTCGATACCCATGTTTCTATTTGTTTATTTCGGAATGGTCTTTTGTTTATTATTTAAAACTCAATTATAATTTTCCGTATTTTATATATGGAGTAATAAAAACATTAACATCTTAGTATACATCCTAAATAAAATTACAAAATGTTATTACGTCTTGCTATATTATTGTTCAATCTAATGTTAGTTCATTGTTCGCAAATTCAGATTTATTCATTCATTCATTGGATATATGAAGCTGTCTGATCTAATTTTACTTTAATTGTTTTTGTTTTGTTTTACTTACACTTAACCAAACTAAAGAAAAAAAATACATCTTTGCTCAATTGTGTAAAAAAAATTGTCTTGCAATATTTAACTTTAAATAATAAACGTTCAATAACAGTGTATGAAATAGATAAGAAATACGATTTTTTGAAGTGAAATTCTTTAGCTTTAATGGTAATAAAATTTCAAGGTCCTTGAATGCAACATAACCATTATTCTATGTTGTCTATCCCCTACCGACTACTAAATTATGTAATATATTAAATATAGTATTGTGTGTAATGGTACGGCGATTGGATACAGCGAGAAAGAACTCAGAAACAACGGTTTTAAGTAAATACCTAAAAACAGGATTGTAACACTGCCCTTTATTGGCCTGAACCAGAACCAGAAACCTGCAGCCACTGGGATAACGGGGCTTTTTCGTTTTTCTACGTAACGTCTGACGCAGACGTGTTTCCCTCTGTAACATTTTACATGTGCAAGTTTTTTTTGTACGCCGGATTTAATTACGTTCATTACATAAAGTCATTACTAAGTATATCAACTTACTTAACGACGTAGGTACACTGTTTGACAGGGACAGTGTATAACGTATTTGAAAAGGTCAGTTACGTGCTTTTTTTAATTAGGTTTTTCGACATAAAGATACATTCATTTGTTTATGTGAATTTAAATATTGTTTTACATTAGCAGCCTGTAAATTTCCTACTACTAGGCTAAGGCCTCCTCTCCCTCTGAGGAGAATGTTTGGAGCATATCTCACCGCGTTGCTCCAATGCCGGTGGTGAAATATACATGTAGCAGAATTGTTGAAATTAGACACATGCAGGTTTCCTCACGATATTTCCCTCCACCGCCGAGCACGAGATGAATTATAAACACAAATTAAGCACACGAAAATTCAGTGGTGCCTGCCTGGGTTTGAATCCGAAGTCATCGGTTAAGATGCACGCGTTCTTATCACTGGGCCATCTCGGCTCTCAATTCAGATATTAAGATGATATCCATTCAATCACATAAGTACATATGTATATATTATATACAAAATATTTAATTTATAATGAGAATCTAACGAAGCCATAAAAGATCAACACGTACTATACAAAAGGAAACTAAAAAGAAAAAATCAAAACGGAGAAAAAAATATTAAACAACAAAAAAAGTACACAGAGTTGCCCTTGTAAACAGAAATCAGATACTTTTGTTATTTAAATAGGCCTCCTTTCGGTCGTATTTTCTGTATCAAACCTTCTTTACCCTGTATATGTAATTTATGACCTCATTTAAGACTTAATAACAGTATGAGGACCATTGTGAATAAATTTAGGTATATTTAGAAATGTAAGGGTTAATTGATATTGGAAATTGCCTCTCCTCAACATATGACCGCCTTTTTAACCACTTCAACTTGTATACATGTGAGTCTTAAGATACGCTTTTAGAAATAAATTTGACAGTGTCATTATTGCAATACTCCCAAGTAAAGTAACAGCCTTCACATGTACTGAGGCCTCCTCTGTTTTTGATGAGAGGGTTCTGCTTTTTAGTAAATCGTTTTAAATAAATCGACCTCATACCAAAAAATATGTTAAAACAGACATGTACCTAGTTTCTGAAAAAAGTCTGCACTACTGTACAAATTATTTGACTTTTTAATATTCTTACTGGCCAGGAGTGTAAATTAACAATCAACAATAATCACTTTAAATGAATAATAATTAATAACAAAAACCAACTAAAATGACTTTTTTATTATTACTCAGAAATAGTCCGAACTTATGTCCGAAGCACCCAAACTTCGCGCCAAAAATTAAACCTAAGCCTTTGTGACAGGCGATTAGGCGGTGAAAATATGATAAAAATAAATATATAAATTACAATGACAGATATATTTGAAACAGAAGTTGGAAGGATAAGTAATGAGATTGTCACAAGGTGTACGAATGAGCGATGGTTTATGTGCTGTTGTATTTTTTGAGGCGTATTGCAAATTCAAGTAGAATTTTATAATGAAAACAACCCCATCCTTCTGCACAATGCGTAAGAAATAATCTTAAATCAACATTTGATTGATTTTAATCATTAAATATGTCTCGCTAACGTAATATCTTTAGTCTTAATCATGTAATACCTACAGGTAAACGAACTAGAATGACCTTCAAATCATGTATTCGGACAGATCTGACAGCATATAGACAGGTAATTAGCGCCGACTTTCACGGTTATCAGTTCTTCATCCTGAGATATAATTCTCAAATAATATATTGACCTGCCCAGTAACCGCAGCTAGGCAGTCTACTCAGTGCTAATAAACAATTGTATAATCCTCACTTTTTTGGTTATTCAATGAATTTCCAGTACCAGTCGTCGCCTGCGACTTCGTTCCTGTGTTTGAGGTTTGGTATGTTTCTTAGAATTCGAGCTTGTTTCATATCAAATTTCAACAAATTTGGTTCTGTGGTTTGGCCGTGTAAGAGTATAAAACAGACATACAGACAGAGTTACTTTCGCATAATATTATTATATATTTCCGAAACTACACGTCCAAATTATGAAGCTCTGGTGGCAAATTTAATTTAAGGAATATTTGTACGTCCATTATATTATTAGGCAAATAAATTATACAAATATTTTTATAGTTTCTGCCACTTCAAATTTACATCGTCCATTCGATCACGGACCTGTTAGAGACTCTCATCAATTAGAGTTTAAGCTCGAATCTAAGCAAGACAATACTTAGCACTAAAATAGTGTGATATAAATTTACACGTGATAATTAATTCTTCTGTATATATTTTTTAACTGCTTTAATTTATGTATTCTGCCTAAAAAGCAATTTAATGCAATTTTAATTAAATTCATAGTTTAATGGCTTTTAGTTATGCTAACCAGGCACATATTATTTTGCGATCCCGTGGCGCCCGCAGAAGAGACGGGGGACTCTGGTTTTTAGCGAGTATTCAGGTACTAGACGTCCTGGGCACTGGCGAGACACAACTTTACATGTGGCAAGCGCGTAATGCGTATTCCCAGCGATAAAAAAGGCACAGTTTATCGCCAATCACTCGTTGGAGAGTTTTATATCATCATTTAAATTTTCATGACATTAATAACAGTTCCGGGTTTGTAAATTTCTGTATAGCTTTTGAAATGTTTGTATACCTATAAATTAATGTTTTTTTTTTATTATAGCCATTGTTTTGTATGTATTTAAAATATTTGTGATGTGAAGTTCAAGGTCTTAAATTTAAGAGCCTTATAAAATTAGCATAATTGTCTAAATCGAGCGTCAACCAATAGTAAATTCTACATTATAAATGTAATATCGTTTTTATAATTGTTATTATTTATAAAAAAAATATTTATCAATTTCTATGCGGAACACCGGAAACAGGTTTCTTATAATTTGCGAAATATATTGTATTAAATTAAATATTATATAATCTTATACAAAAAATGTTACGTAATGTTTCTTAAAAATAATTTAAATTAAAATAATTAAATTTCGTGATATATGACAATGCAGTTTGTTTTCTTATGCATAACTACTGGTATATATGTACTTATAATATATACCTATTTCTTGTACTAGAACACTGACATAGTTTCGTGTTATTTAATACCATACTTGTCACCCGCGACTTTGCTCGCTTTTTAGAGGTTGGTCAAGAGGTATTAGGCTTAAAAAAATGGAGCCTTTGTCCTTTCTCTCTTTTTTTAGAGTTCAAGCTTGATCGCGCCAATGATTGAAGATGGAGAAATGAGAAGAGTATTTTGCTGTAAAAATATTTTATGTAAAAATTGTATATTATTATTTGACGTCCAAGTCTCCAAGCGCAATCTTCTCTTGTTTTTTAAAAATTACGTCTCGCCGTAATCAATTTTATACACAGCAAGGAGGTTTTATTTGGGCTCGAACAAAGCTTGTTTAATAACAAATTTCATCTTATTCGGTTCAGTGGTTCGGCTGTGAAAGAGCAACAGACAGATAGACAGACAGAGTTACTTTCGCACTTGTAATATAATTATACTATAGTATATTAGTGCAATAGTGCATTTAATTCCTTAATGCTCTATGAAAAACCTCTAGATTTGTAGATTTGTCTCAAATATTTATTCCAAAGCGTCCCAATAAATATTTTTCGTAATTTTTCGAATATTAATGTATATAAGAACGCTTACGCTTCGTTACTCAAAACGCTTCGTTTACGCGTTGTAATATAATATAAGATAGGTTAGCTTAAGTCATTTAAACTATTAATTATTATCATATCAGTATCTACATATTATGCAGACTAAGAAAAATATTATTGTTTTCTTTTTTGTTTTTTTTTTGTATAATTATTTATTAATTACATACAAACTATTACTTGTGGCTTAAATACTAGACGGACGGGTGTGTGTGAATATTTATACTAAATGTTTTCCTTCATGTCAACGTTTTGAACTCAATTATGTTCGACTACGTCGATCGTAAACTAGAAACCGGTCGGCGATTCTGTCTCTCGTGTCATCATTAATTGTGTGTACAAGTCATGAAACAAAAACGCAAGCGATTTAAAAATATACTTAAATACTCATTTATTTATTTTTTGATATATTTACTATTTCGTGTTTCGTAGTCGAAATTGTCCAGTAGTTGGAACGCTTGTATATTAATCGATCATTTTGGGTAACCTAGGAAAACACTACTGAATTTGTGATTTTAATTCATTTCGTGCTCGGAAAACATCGTTTATAAATATACCCCTGACCAATTTAGGCCATAGCGGCAAAATAATAAAATATCATTATTTGTTTCTATCGTTTATTATGATATAAAGAAAGAAAAAAAAAGATGAAATTTATGATAGCATACATTGCGGACATTGACACCAAACAAAATTAAAAACAATAAGAAAAAGAAATGTAGGTAAATATTCAAAGAAAAGAAAAAAAAACTTCAATTACTCAGAATGCATAGTTATTGTGTAATATGAATTAAATAACTAAATAAAAACTACATTAAAACATATAAAACTTTAAACAGAGAATATAAAATAAAATTATCTTTTCTTTGTTTTATTTAAGATAACTTTTGGAAATTACGTTGCTCCAGTGACATTTCTTTCACCAATTTTACTTGGTGGTAGGACTTTGTGCAAACCTGCCTGGATAGGTACCACACACTCATCAGATATTCTACCGCCGATATTCTACTAACCAGTGTAACTACAGGCACAAGGGACATAACATCTTAGTTCCCAAGGTTGGTGGCGCATTGGCGATGTAAGGAATGGTTAATATTTCTTACAGCGTCATTGTTTATGGACGGTTGTCACTTACCATCAGTTGGCTCAAATGCTCGTCCACCAACCTAACATAAAAAAACAAACACTAGGTGAATGATAAACAGGAAACACACGAAAACTCAGTCCAGATTTTAATCCGAAACCTTCGTTTTGTTTCTAATAACTGTGCCATTTATAATAATATAAACAAAATACAATCGTACAAAAACCCAACAGAGTTTCCTAATTTCGGCAACGATCATATCATATAAGACGTCTTACACCACTGAACCGATTTATATGGTATGGAGATAGTTTGAGCCCTGGGGTATTATATAGGCTACTTTTTCAATCCACCCCTCGAGGGGATAAAATAGGGGGTGACGTTTGTGTATAGGTAAAGTTTTATAAATTCTGCGAAGGTACAGCCGGGGGTTCAGCTAGGGAAATAGTTCCTATGAAGATTGTGTCAAGTACTACTCGAACGACACAATAAAGTCGTTTTACTTATTGAGGTTAGAAATACCGGTCGCTTCTAACTTGTACTACAGATATCTCGAAAGAAAGGCTTCTGCCAATGATGTCTTTATATCTTCCTAATAATAGTTCGTTACGTAAGTTACACGTAAGACTTGAAATGTTATTATGCGGCTATTATACCAGTTCACACACATAAGCAATATTTCACACACGTAGTTCTTGTGTGAACTGGTGTACTAACCTCAGCGCACGCACTAAATAAACGTTATCTCAGTTCGAATTAATGACTTTGTGTAAGCCTGTCATTCATCAGATATTCTACCGCTAAGCAGTAGAATTTAGTATTTTTGTGCTCTGGTTTGAAGGGTGAGTGAGCAAGTGTAATCAGGCTTAAGGGACATAACATTTTAGCTCCCTAGGTTGGCCAACGCCACTATATGTATATGACCGGTAACGATCATTTACCATCACGTGCTCTTTAATTCATCCGCCTGCCTATGTATATCCTATGTACTAAATTTTCTAGCAGATATTTAAATGTATTTCAGGAAGAAACATTATATTTCTGTCTTACAAATATTCAGCATATTTTCTTTAAAAGATTACCTTTTGTATTAAGATTCAAATCCGACAGTTATGTTAAGATTGTAAACTTATAAATCCATATGAAAGTATTCCTCTATCTTTAATAATATCCTTTTCTAAATCTAAAGCTCTCAAAAATAATCTTTAAACATATTGTAATAGATTAAATCAAATCGTAGAGTTACTTACTTTTCTAAATATATACGTGATAACTTCCTCCGGCAATTCGCTAAACAGATTTTTTGACGAATCTGTAACAAGAGAAGCGTTGTTTCAATATCTTGATCCGCTAGACTGTCTTGTTTATCGAGGTAGCGAGTAATTTTAGGGTGTAATTTAAGAGTTGTTATTCTATAATAAGCGAAGGGAACGAAAAGGATAACGATATTTCCTTTCACGAGTATAGAGTCCATATACGATTCAATGTTTTGGGTAACCATAGAAACGCTACATAGTTTAAATGCTTAGTGCATTGACTTACATATAGTCAGTATATAAATAAATAATAAATATTGGACAACATCACATTATTCTGATCCCAATGTAAGTAGCTAAAGCACTTGTGTTATGGAATATCAGAAGTAACGACGGTACCACATACACCCAGACCCAAGACAACATAGAAAACTAATGAACTTTTTCTACATCGACTCAGCTGTGTATCGAACCCGGAACCTCGGAGCGTACCCATGAAACCCGGTGTACACACTGCTCGACCAAGGAGGTCGTCGATGAATGATAGCCAATAATAAGTTAAATAAATACTGTAATTTTAGTAGTTCGGGATGGCAAAATAAAATCATGTTTTACAATCATGTTCCAATCTCTCTATATATCTTTACAATCCCTCACAATCATCCAGTTGTTTTCCTTATGACAGCTCAATCGTTTTTAAAATAAGAAATAGTGTTACATGCCAGTATTAAATGTTATTCCATAAAATAATATTAACTAAAGTTGTACAAATTATTGATCAATTAATTACAATAATAATTGTATATATTTATAATATGGGATATTATTAATTATATAATAAATTATAATATCCTATGACGTTGCACCGTATGGAGGCTAGGGCTAATCTCTAACAATACACAACTAAAAATCGATCATCGTTTATTTAAAACAAACTTCAGATAAAATGACACATAATTGTAATAAATCATATTGAAATAACAATTATTTTAAATTGTGAATAGCCTTATTTCAGTTATATTTTAACCCTGACCTTAAAAAACATCTTGAAAAAATGACTATAACTTTTTTTATCTGCTGTGATCTTAGAAAATGGTTATTGTTAATTATTATAATCATTATAATTGTTATAAAGTTCAATGTAAAAATAATATTACTTGCAAATTAGTGTAAGCCGAGGAGTAGTTCATATTTTATCGCCTAACAGCAATACTTAGTTGTGTTCTGGTTCTGGTTGTGGTTGTGGTTGTGACTACAGGCACAAGGGACATAACATCTTAGTTTCCAAGGTAGTACGAGAGGGTTATTATTTCTTACAGTGCCAATCTTTGGATCACATGCCACATGGTTGTTATCACTATATGTATTGTGTATATAATATAGGATGTTATAATGTATATTAAAATAATATTCTTCGGTAGATAAGCTATGTTTCAATTTGTATCATAATGAAACTGACTTTCAATTTGCTGCTTTTTTAATAACAATAATATATAATATAGGAAATCAGCATAAACCAAATGATAAAAAAATATTTATTTATTATTATTTATAGCCCGCGTTTTAGGGACTGGTCGTTCATTCATCTGTTAGGCATAAAAAGTAGTCTATGTCATTCCTTTGAGTCCAAGCTCGCTTCACACCAAAATTAACTAATTTCGGTTCTTTGGTTTGGCCTTGAAAGAGCCACAGACAAACTGACAGAGTTATTTTGCGTTTATAATATGAACTACAGTATGTAGTGTAGATATTTAAATATCTCATTGCCTACTGGTCTTAAGTCCACGCTTAAATCCAGCTACGTGATTTCAATATACATGTTTTCATCGGTCCCAAGTGTCAATTCATCAAAACTAAATTAAATTTTCTAGCCAGCCCTGACAAAGGTTCATTGACCACGAATTCTAAATTAATATTGACACTATTTCAACAAAATATTTCCGGTGACGTTTTCTTGCTTTGTTAACATCGCACGAAGTACGCAAATACAAATTTTTATACCAAACATTTAGAAGATATATTGAGATTCAAGTTATTAAACGATAGATAAAAATCGACATTCGATACGTTTTTTTTTTTGAAGCCAACGTTTCATACTAGACAACAATATTATAAAACCTAAAATAGATATTATATCAAGATAGGTATTCTCGACTGTTCAAATATACGGCTTTGTTTTTTGTCTTTTGATATATTTGGACGGTCAAATTTTCCACCTAAGTAAGTGGTCACCTCCACAGTTATTGGCGCTCTAAGATATATTAACCTTTCCCTGAATCACCAATGTGCTAACAATGTATAACCTTGGGAACTGAGGTGTTTAAAGCCCTACCTAGTCATTTGTCTGTTCGTAAATAAAATAGGTATTAGGTATGCATCAAAGCATTGTTAAATTTTGACTTCTAAGGTCAAACATATAAGTAAAAATATCCATTAATTTGCAAAGTATAAATTAATATAATAATTAAATAGGTAAGGGACGTTACACGACTTGATTTAATATATTTCAGTAGAATTAAAAAAAAACTCATTCATTTTCGGAATAATTAAAATAAATAATTAAATAACAAAAAATTAAAAAGATTTATGTTAACGTGACTCGAATGAATTTTCGCCTTAAGCACTTTACCAACTGAAATCCTATTAAGGGAAACCCTCTCCTACTAAGGGGATGTTTTGCCCAGCTGTTACTAATATCACTATGCATCTGTAAAGATTCAATCACTTTATCAACTCGTATATTATGAATACAATAACTTGAACCAATTAGTATAAAGTTATATGAGGTAAAAGTCCCACTGACTGGATCAGGCACCTTCTCGTATAACTTTCTCGGTTTGCTAATACCACTGCGCCGCCAATTACAATGTAAGTTAGTGGATTGTTAAATTAAAGCATCGCACTTTAATTTTCGTATTCATTAATACCTATATACACTAAGACTTGTAAATTTTTATTTACTTTATTTTAAAGCTAGGTAGTTTAGCTAGGTTGTTTGGCACATAGGCCTTTTGGTAATTTGTCACCACCGCGCATAGAAATATGCAATGTGAGAAATATTAAACATTCCTTAACAACGCCAACACGTTGAAAACCTTTGGTGATATGCCATTTTGATACGTATATCCTATATATTTTTTAATTATTATAGTCAATGACGCATAATCTGACATCACACATTCATCTTCTGCGGTGAGTTTCGAGTTCTTACAGAATCTCTACCTCTACAAAGTAAAACTTGCTTGCATATTTGTACAAAATATTTTTTTTTGTAATTAAAGAAATAAAAACAAGATATCTGATAAACGCAATATAATGAGATAATGATGTACTAGCACAGCTAATAACATAAATATAAAAAAAAAATATATATGTACATAGTTATTTAAAAACAAAACAAAATAAAATATCATGACGTAAAACCTTCATTTTACCCGTTCAAAGTCGGGACGCGCAGGTTATTTTATAACGAGAAAACAATTTTAATTTTTAATGAAATCTCGTTGACCCTGATCGGTTTGTGTTGCCAGTTTAAGGTAAGGACAGTTTTCTTTAGTTTTGATGAATTTATAATTTAAAACAGACTTGACTTAACATATTATATTTGTATACATTTACTAGATTTTTTTTTTCGATTTATTTTTCAATTTATAATACTAACAAATTTGACATTTACTTTTTATATGTTTTTAATCTAATAATACATTCAATAGGAACAACAATAAATATTGCGAAATCAGTATACCTGTAGTTTAACTAAAATGATTGCACAGTTTTGCTAAAGTATTGCATGTTTTATTGGATAAATATGAAATAAAAAGCATAACCAAAAAATATCTATAATATGTTAAAATCTACGCTAATTTAACATATTACTATCGCATATATTCGTAAAATTAAAAATGTACGTTAAATATTAGTAAGTAGTATTGCCAGCATAAAAATATATTAAAAAAGCCGTAAGTATTAAAGCATTCATCCAATAATTACCCTTAGTTTTTTTTTTAATGTTTACGTCATTTTTTCCAATTAAGGTCATCAGAAAGTAAACAAGATTTCCTTAAAACTAAGGACCCGACCCAATATTTTTAAGTAAACATGTAATTGACATTGAATAAGGCGAATTTAATACATTTATACGTACATTCACAAATCAACTTGATTTAATTATGTAGAGAATAAATTATTGTTACAAATAAATGACATAAAAATAATTTGCAACACTCATTATAAATTCACGAATTTCGATCAAAACGGCTAATCTTAAAGTATCTGCTATTCAAGGCTAGGGAGTGTAATGTCGCCATTTTGAATTTTAGGCAGTGAGAAATATCAACTTTTTAATGGCTCGACCAAGGAGATGATTCTTACTGCCAGGGAACTAAAGTCGTATAATAACAATAAATCGTTTAAAAATATTTTCATATAAATCTTACTCGTCTACCAAGATTTTCGAAAGCTGTAAAAATATATTCTTTATATTTGATCACTATTATATTAAAGTTTATGTAAACAATATATTTTACCTAAATCCTATAGTATTACTTAGCGTATATTGAGATTTATCTTATTTATGTTAAAATATTTCAAATATGTATATTTTCAAATATCTACTAATATTATAAATGTGAATGTAACTCTGTCTGTCTGTTACGTTTTTACTGAGCCGAATTCGATGAAATTTGGTATGAAATGAGCTGGAACTCTTAAGCAAGAAACAGATAGATAACTACTTTTTTATACCTAATACCTATGAGCCTAACACGCGGGCGAAACCGCTGATGAAAACTAGTTTTCGTTCTTCTCCTACTGTTAATATTCTTGACACCAGTCCGTATCAAAATGTAACGTTATTTTTTCAAATATGATGTAATAACATATTTATTTATTATGGATTTAATATGTAATGATTATATTGGTTGATTGTTTGATTAATAATAATATAAGTATTAATGCTAAAATATTATATAATATATTATAAATGACCATATATATATATTTATTTGATAACATTTTCACATAATTGGGATACAGAATCATTAAGACTTTAAATATAAACAAACAATAATAATGCAAGAATGCTAGCATTTCCCCGTTAAAATATATATTTATATATATATCAAATGAGTTACATATTACAAAATTAACGATTAAATTAATTATACAAAATATATTTTTACATTAAAATAAATGAGACCTCGTTTATTGAAATATAATATTTTATTATTAATATTTCAATAAATTACGTCACATAGATTTAGACATAGTTGAAACACAGAAATGCGGTTATTGACCTCTATTTTTGGAAAGTCAACAACCCATTACGAATAAACATGATTTCTACCATTAATAAGTGTAATTTTCAATTAATTAACCTTCGATAAACCTTCAGGTAAATAGCGTTATAAGGTACATCTTTCATTTGGAGCTAATCAACAAATATTATATTGAATTTATTTACGCTAATTTTATCTAATGAATACATACAGTTTCAAAGTTTGCTGAAGTATATTAGCTTACTATACAGTACAGTAATTAAAAACTAAATTCCGTCCGCAGCCTAGACCCGCGTGTGAGGGGTGGAGGGGGAGCGATCAGGTGTTAGGTACTATGAATGAAGTCAAGGCTATTTCTATTAGAAATTTCATCAAAATCCAATCAAACGTTTTGGTACGATTGAGTAACCTTCTTATCTTATCTAAATCCTTATATAAAAACTTTTATATTTTTTGTAGGATAACGATTTTTGACAATTGTTACACAGTGATAAATAACATCATAAAACTTACTTAAAATTCGCCAGCCTACATGTACGTTAACGTAAAATTAACTTAAGTAACAACCTTCGTATTCAATATATGTATTTAATTAGTTTGACAAAAAAAGACCCGCTGAGTTTCTTCCGCCGGTTCTTCTCAGGTCAGGGTGTTTCCTTTTTCGAACCGGTGGTAGTGTTTAATTTGACTATCAATAAGTAAGTGTAATGCTTCTATATTGAATAAAGGAATTTGAGTTTGAGTTTAAAAATAATAACACTTACGATTATTTGTCATAGAATCGCTGTGTGTTGTGAACGGTTAACCTAATAAAATGTAAACTTTGATTTACATAACAATGAAGCGTAGAATTGAATAGTATATATTATCCGTCGTATTAGGGTTCGACCACACGTGATACAGTGTAAAGTTTTAATGACTACCCATATGTGTCGTAATGGCTTTATTTTTAAATACATGACAAGCTTCGTAAGTATCTATTCATTTTTTAAATAAAACGCTTCGGATACTCATTATCCTCTTGATAGGATTTTGATCCTTGGCAATTTGTCTTATACTTCCTTAAAATCTCTTTTTTCTGGACCTTAATATAAAATAGTATTGTATATTGAAACGTAGTCATCAATAATTGTCTGTTAAATGAAACAAATTAAATTTAAATGTTGTTGTGTGAGTCGACGTATCAAATGGCTTTGATATGTCTCCTTCTTTCGAATATCAAATCAATATTGCCAGAGAGAGATATATCATTGCTTAACTAAGCTCTCAACAATGTTTCTCAAAAAGGCCGTAAGTATTTAAAACAGTAAACGTATACCCTACCTTATTGTACTTGATATAAGAACTTTGTGTGAATAATTTTGCTAAGGTAATTGTTTTTTCATTTTTGTTTTTCAAGATAGTATATTTTTGCTGTCGGTCCTTTTATCGTGACCCAGATTTCCTTTTATTTCCTTATTACTAAAAATACTTTCAAACAGCGATAGTCAGTCTAGTTTTACCTTAAGTTTTTTGCTCGTCTGTCATCACACCATTATACGAATAAAAAAAGTTACAACGTTTAAGCAATTAACTCCAACCGCACGACGTAACATCAATGAAATATACGTATAATAATAAAGTAATTACGTCGCCGTGCGTTAATTACTCCATAAATAATATTTCGGATTTAGAAATTATGGAGACAGCTAACGGTGAATTTAAAAGTTTATATAGAATATGTGATTTTTATAATTAGTATTGTTGTGTACCGGTTTATAATTTTGTAATTATATGTACAAGGGACATAGCATCTAATTTATCAAGTTCTATTTTAAATTATATTAATAAAATCGAGGACTGTCTGCAACGGTACAAATGGATACGTCAAGTCCATTAACTGTCAATTTTTGACGTTCGAAAATCAAATTTCGTTATCATTTCCGTTGACATGGATTTTCTGTTGGTAAATTGTAATTATACCACAATTGATATATTTAAACTTAAGAGCAAAACCAAACGTTTTATTATATAAGGACGTGACGCAACAAATTTTCTAAGGGCCAGATATTACGTTAGAGCAATTTGCATAGGTTTGTGTGTCGTTTCGACAATTTGAAATTATTTTATTCAGATTTAAGATGCTGCAAATAAACGTGGAGGTATGCGTGTCAAGCGATTCTGCACAGGTTATTATTATTTAATATATTTGTGAGCAGGAGTCGTTTCTCTATTGTTTAATAATATAAGGCGCTTTTCATACATATATTGAAATATAAAATTTAAAAAAGTTTATCTAATTAATCAAGGAATATCTAGAATTCCGATATATAAAGCAGAGTAAATCATATTCCTCAGACGCTTCGTAATCATAGCGTCAAGAACCAGTGGTCGTGTTACTTGTTCAGGAGCTGAACACAGTCTCCCTATACCAGCCTTGGTGTCATAAAATACAACGTCACTAAGCAGTTTTTGTATTAAGTACTTCCATAAATGCTATCACCACAAATTTTTAACAACTCATATGATTGTGGAAAATCCCACAAATAAAAGATTCCAAAGATAACAGTAATGCAGCAAACATACTGTGCCAACTCCGAAATGAATGATATAAGGGCAAAGGAATCATTTCTAGATGGAGACGTGACAAAACCAGGCGACAACGTTAGTAATATTTTACCAATTTTACCTTTGGATACAATTCACCTTACATAAATCTTGTACTCGTTGTTTTAGCCTTAAATATTTACAACATTCTCGTAATTATAACTTCAAGGTGCGATCTCGTTAAACAGAGACACGTGCGAAACCCATTACCCTACTTTTGTACACAGTCGAGTAATAAGTAACTAGTGACAGAATCAATCAATGGTACACGCGTGCATTGTAAATGTTAAGTTTGTAAAACTGTACAGACTTCCCACGGCATATATGATCATTGTACAAATACAATGTAATTGTCTAACTCAAGTAAGATAAAGGCATTCTTTTTTTAAATTTATTCAGTGGAGTCCGTCTGACGCCAGTAAGCTGTAAGTGGTCATATAAAATAGGTTTGAAATTAGAATTGGGGTGTTCCGTTTCTCGCGCCTGTAATTATACTCCATTTAAAACGAATAATAATTGATTTACCTTTATATTTTGCAATCGATTCAATTTAAAAATTCAATTGATCCTTCATTAAAAAAAAAAATCCCATTTCCGTATTTGGCAAACGTATGATTTTCGTTGTAACAAAGAAAATATAGAATAGTTTAAAGATTATTTTCTTCGTCGTTCCTAGTTTTTCTAGTTTTTTGATCACCGGGGTCAAAAATTTTGAATTAAAATCGATTCTTAAAATGTAATCATAAAAATATTGACGAATAAAACACTTTTATTTAATTTATTTTTGTTGTTAAATTTTAATTTAGGTTTAGGCCATTGAATACGCTTCAAATAAGTAAATGATGTCCTATAAAATTAGAGCTATGTGTAGGGACTTTTATCAAAACATATTACGTAAGGCTAATCATTAAAATTTACGACCTCCGTGGTCGAGTAGTTGTACTCCGGTTTTCATGGGTACGCCACTCCGAGGTCTCGGGTTCGATTTCCGGCCGCGTCGATGAAGAAAAAGTTCATTAGTTTTCTGTGTTTGTTTGTGGTACCGTCGTTACTTCTGACTTTCAATAACACAAGTGCCTTAACTACTTACATTGGGATCAGAGTAATGTATGTGATGTTGTCCAATATTTATTTATTATTATTATTAAAATTTTAACATACTATGACTTCAAATTATTCAAATAAAATTCTATAATATAACTTGGGAATTTCCATGCTACAGAATTGCATTTCGTAAGTTAACCTCGCAACGCTTTCCTCAACTAAATAATATATTCATTAAACCGTAAATGCTTCATTTTTAATTTATCGTATGATAATTTACGTTTCGTAACTATATAATTATATATTTATTCATATCAGTTTAATGCTTATTTAAGATATATTAGAGATTGCCAGTCTGTAAACATGAATATCGAAAACAAAGAAAAATTAATTTGCTTATTTCTAAATATATTTTTTTTTTGCACTTTTGCCAAAGCAGGTTTGGTAGGTCTGGAATGGAATTCACTCCTCAATTGTTCTATAGCAAAACAACAATAGTCTGTATTGCTATATTCCAGTTAAAAGGGCGAGCCGGCATAATTGCAAATGAGTATACATATCTACTTACGTAACTATAATTTTTTTGCCGTCTGATTATATTTCGCCGTATTACGCGTTAGAATCTTATTCATAGTGATGTTTGCGATAAAGTATAATTACTTCTCGCATATTAAAAAAAAAACGATAATCGTAAAGTATCCTCGTATACAATTCTACTATCCGTAAGCAAAACGATTTGTTTCTTGAATGAAGTAACCGGCTAAACCGACTATTGAAATAAATGGCGGAGCTCCGGTTAACATATTTGCAGACGAATGGAAAAAAGTTTTAAATCATTGTTTTCCGAAATCTGTGTTCAAGTTCTTATCATTCGAAAAAGTTATTTATTAATAGTATAATTAGTAAGCGTAATTTTGTCCTTAATAATAATACAATAAAAGTATGTATATTTCAAAAGTATGTATTATTTCTGGGTTCAAGCAGTGTTCTTGCAATCCCTCCTCTCCCAAAATAGTTTAAAGATGTCTTATGGGGCGCTTCACCAATGGTTCAAGATTTAACATCATTGGCGAAACGCCCTAACACGCGCTGCCCGAGTTTTTTCTTCTAAAATAAGAAAAAACACAAAATAAGTAGGATAGAAAAAAAAATTGCGTTTGTTGTATGGGGCTCCCTTAAATATTTGTTTTATTTTGTTCTTAGTATTTGTTGTTATAGCGGCATCATTTGTGAAAATTTCAACTCTCTAGCTGTCGCGATTCTTGACGGACGGTCAGACAGCGAAGTGTTAATGATAGGATCCCGTTTTTCTCTTTGTGTACGGAACCCTAAAAATACGAACGATTTCACCATATTATATATTAATACAGTTTCTATTACTAAATCATTACAAGAATTAGCTAATCGAAAAGTATTCGGAATGTTCTCGTTGTATTTCGAAAGACGAGTAGAGAAATTACGTTGATCTACGGACACTATTGCCACATGCTCGACCGAGCGT
The DNA here is from genome assembly GCF_037043105.1 of Vanessa tameamea. Taxonomy (NCBI): domain Eukaryota; kingdom Metazoa; phylum Arthropoda; class Insecta; order Lepidoptera; family Nymphalidae; genus Vanessa; species Vanessa tameamea. The sequence goes on from NC_087323.1 coordinate 9,763,043, forward strand.
GGCCGCTTTATACACAAGTTGTCAATCAGAAATAAATAACCTATTACAACGGTTGTCATTGACTATGAATATTATGATAGTACGATCCTGGTTAGCGATTGCGCAGGAGATAGCATAATGCATACTTGTGAGTAAACACAGATCCACTTACTGTTTGTTTGGTCTCATAATTCGATGGCAAATTGAATCAAAATCAAAATATACTTTATTCAAGTAGGCTTTTACAAGCACTTTTGAATCGTCATTTAACAAACTATTTAAAGTAAAGCTACCACCGTTTCGGAATGTAGATTCTACCGAGAAGAACCGGCAAGTAACTCAGTAGTTACTCTTTTTCAACATCTAAAAATACAGTCATGTTAGTTAAATACAATTATATATGTATGTTATGTCTCCTGCCTGGAAGTCAACAAGCAACTCCACGCTTTTTTATCATCAATATGATCTTGTATCGAATAATATGCCTTCTTTACCAATGTATTTTTTACAATTGACTTTAATCTATGAAACGGCAAAGTTAAAAATGTCTGCGGAATTTTATTACAGAAGCGGATAATCGAAAACGACTAGAGAGATAAGGCCCAGGATGACTTTAAATGCTTTCCAAACCATGGGGGTTTACGTACACTAGTAAAGTGGGCTGCAGGTTTCTAATAATATGCCTATAATATGCCTATGTACCCTTTGTTTTGTAATCTGAGTGTGGACACAATTGAATCGTCATGTTCCATGATTAAATTGAATGTAAAGCTAGAACTACTGGTACGAAACGTAGATTCTTACAGACTTCATTGTTTTATATATGAAATACTCGTACGTAGACTAATCAACACAATTTTTGGACAACATATGTACATACGAAGTAATTACTATTTAACTAACATGACCATAATAAAATAAATTAAATAACTAAACTGAACGTGATGAAATTTGGTCTCAAGCAAGCTCGAATCTCAAGAAAGACCTAGCCATACGTTTTATACGACGACCACTGACGACCACTCTCTAAAACACGAGTAAAGTCGCAGACGACATCTAGTATCTAATATGTATGGCAATTACAAGCGTATATAGTATTTCCAGATTCATTAATTAAAAGTATCAAAAAACACAATTATAATTTAAAAAAATGTGTATTTAAATTTAAATGTTATATGTTCTGATTTTTATACTTTTTTTTTCAGCTAGGTTCTCGGTGGCCTATACTATGTCTACCGATTCTGCTAGCGGCGTCAGCATGCGGCAGCGACATCCTGATGATTACCATGGGCGGCACCAAGTCACACAAAATACCTTTTTTGGAACTAGCTAGAGGTCTTATAAGAAGGTATTCATATTAATATTATATAATATTCTAGTCTTTTTTATACTTCTATTAATTTTGACGAATTTATAATTCAAATTTGGAATAATTTATATTTTTGTGATATGTCTCGTTAAATTTATCTTATGACGTCATCAGAAACAGAAATGTAATTACATAATTTAATTTACCAATTAATTTGATGACATTCGTTCAAATATAATTTCATACATTTCTTATCTGTTCCAGAGACCACAACATCACTCTTATCAGCCCGTTTCAACCAGATTTCCATCTCGAGGGCTTGGAGGAAATTACCCCAGAGGGTTTGGCTGCCTTCGTACGCGGCTATATGACCTTCGATCTGGTTGGGGCCAGAATGAAGGGAGAGGAACCTTTGCCTTACATGGACATAATTAGATACGGATATGAGGTATTGTTTCAGAATAGTTTGGTTAGTGATTGACTGTATGTATATGTATGTATGTATGTATGTATGTATGTATGTACGTATGTACGTATGTACGTATGTACGTATGTACGTATGTATGTATGTATGTATGTATGTATGTATGTATGTATGTATGTATGTATGTATGTACGTACGTATGTACGTATGTATGTATGTATGTATGTATGTATGTATGTATGTATGTATGTATGTATGTATGTACGTATGTATGTACGTATGTATGTACGTATGTATGTACGTATGTATGTACGTATGTATGTACGTACGTATGTACGTACGTATGTACGTACGTATGTATGTACGTATGTATGTACGTATGTATGTACGTATGTATGTACGTATGTATGTACGTATGTATGTACGTATGTATGTACGTATGTATGTACGTATGTATGTACGTATGTATGTACGTATGTATGTACGTATGTATGTACGTATGTATGTATGTATGTATGTATGTACGTATGTATGTACGTATGTATGTATGTATGTACGTATGTATGTATGTATGTATGTACGTACGTATGTACGTATGTATGTATGTATGTATGTACGTATGTACGTATGTATGTATGTATGTATGTACGTATGTATGTATGTATGTATGTATGTATGTATGTATGTATGTACGTATGTACGTATGTATGTACGTATGTATGTACGTATGTATGTACGTATGTATGTATGTATGTACGTATGTATGTATGTATGTATGTATGTATGTACGTATGTATGTACGTATGTATGTATGTTTGTATGTATGTATGTATGTATGTATGTATGTATGTATGTACGTATGTATGTACGTATGTATGTATGTATGTATGTATGTATGTATGTATGTATGTATGTATGTATGTATGTATGTATGTATGTACGTATGTATGTACGTATGTATGTATGTATGTATGTATGTATGTATGTATGTATGTATGTATGTATGTACGTATGCATGTACGTATGTATGTACGTATGTATGTACGCATGTACGTATGTATGTATGTATGTATGTATGTATGTATGTATGTATGTATGTATGTATGTACGTATGTATGTACGTATGTATGTATGTATGTATGTATGTATGTATGTATGTATGTATGTATGTATGTATGTACGTATGTATGTACGTATGTATGTATGTATGTATGTATGTATGTATGTATGTATGTATGTATGTATGTATGTATGTATGTACGTATGTATGTACGTATGTATGTATGTATGTATGTATGTATGTATGTATGTATGTATGTATGTATGTACGTATGTATGTACGTATGTATGTATGTATGTATGTATGTATGTACGTATGCATGTACGTATGTATGTACGTATGTATGTACGCATGTACGTATGTATGTATGTATGTATGAAGACTCTGTTACAATTGATTTTTGTTTTTGAATAGAAAGAGATGATAGAGTGACCAATCTGCTTGACAGAAATAATGGCATACATCAGCGTTAATTCTTAACTAACTTAACTACATAGGAGTAAAAACAAACTGTGTGAAAGTTAACACCCGAGATTATAAACTCAACAATATGCATTAAGTACTATAATTTTCAGGCATGCGATGCGTTTCTCAATGACATCGAGACAAGATCCTTTTTGAGATCAGGAAGGAACTATGATTTGATAATACTGGATGGAGCGTACCCTGAATGCGCATTAGGTCTGGTCTATCGCATGAAAGTGCCATTCATGTACATTAACACAGTAGCCTTTTACGCTTCACCGACTAGCATCTCCGGTAGTCCAGCGCCCTTCTCCGTGACTCCCTTCTTCGCGAGATCCTTTACAGATAATATGAGCTTCTTGGACCGTTCTGTCAACGCCTTCTGGCATCTGGGTTCTTTGTTGGGACATAGTATAAGTGTGACGATACTGCAAACGGTGCTTCGAAGACACTTTGGTGCCCAAATGCCGCACGTATATGACATGGCTAAGAATGTCAGTTTCATCCTTCAGAATGGACACTATTCGGTAACATATTCGAGACCTTTCCTTCCGAACGTTGCTGAGATCGCGTGCATTCATTGTAAGGAATCCAAAACATTAAACGCTGTGAGTATTTTTTGGAAAAAATGACTTATTTAATAAAATATATAATACAGTGTTACAAAAATTTATTGGTTGTAGGAAATAAAGGAATAGGCTATAATTCTTTCATTGAATTATGTTTAACCGTCAGTTTTTTTACATATTATTTTTTATCTTTACAGGATTTAGAAGAATGGATTTCGGGTGCAGGAGAAGCTGGCTTTGTGTACGTTTCCATGGGTTCTTCAGTGAGGACAAACAAAATGCCACTCGCAGCACATCGCTTGTTTATTGATGCGTTGAAAAGACTTCCACAGAGAGTGCTTTGGAAGCAAGATGGGGATCAAAATATGACTGACATTCCTTCAAATATCAGACTTTATAAATGGCTGCCACAACAAGATTTGTTAGGTAACGTGGAAACGGATACAAAAATTAAAGAGTTATTACTATATAATTATTATTATGTACCTTGCATGTATTGTTTATCCGATAATCTAGTAAGAACATGTAGAAAATGACGAATTGTATATTTTTCAGGTCACCCCAAAATAAAAGCTTTCGTTACCCACGGCGGTCTACTCAGCATGTTTGAAACAGTCTACCATGGAGTGCCTATCATTAGTATTCCAGTTTTCTGTGATCACGATGCCAATGCAGCGAAAGCCGAAGTAGATGGTTATGCAAAGAAACTGGACCTTCACTATTTAACATCAGATAAACTTTACGAAGCTATTAAGGATGTTATTGTTGAACCGAAGTATAAGATACAAGTGAAAAATCGACAAACACTTATGAGAGATCAGAAGGAATCACCCTTAGAAAGAGCCATTTATTGGACGGAATATGTATTGAGACACAAAGGGGCATACCATTTACAATCACCGGCTAAAGATTTAAATCTCTTCCAGTACTATATGCTAGACATAGCTTTAACGTTCTTGGTTCTCAGTCTAACGACTCTCGCTCTTATTGTGTATGCATTAAGAATCGGGTTCATTTGTCTCGGTAATTACGTACAAAGTAAACGGATGAACAAGTTGTTTGATAAGTCGAGCGATTTGTTGAAGAGATCGACAAAGCTAATAGATGAAGCGTCGTTATCAAAGAAAAAGTTGTAAATACCAAAATTAATGACAAATTGATAGTTACCATGTGTTACCATAGATTTATAAGCTTATAATTATTGTGATGACAAATCCATAGTGATATTATTAATGGATAGTATCTGTAAGTCTGTAAATATTTAATTTTAGGTTTAATAAAATTTTATTATTGATGTTATATTTGATTTTATCACGACTGTTAAACATTTAAACACAAATTCTGAGCAAGGAATTTGTGAAAGGAAGGAAGTTCTATCAAAGTCTTGCATAACCAATTTAAGATTCATTATTACATATAAGAGTACTATTTATATAATTAAAATTGCATAAAGGATTTATTATGAACCTCCATTGTATTTTAGTGATAAAGATTTATATTCTCTAAAATATCATATATCGAATAATTCGGTAAAGTTAAATATCTGTTAATTAGATTAATATGTTGTAAAATATTACTTTAAATAACTTAACTCATATTAAATCTAATTATATGTTATGACAGTTTTTATATCATTACATTGTTTATTTTTTAAAGATAAAACTATATTCAAATAAAAATATACTTAATTCAAGTGGGTTCTAGTGAGGACTTTTGAATTGTATTACCTACAGGATTGAATTAAGAAAGCTACCACCGGTTCGGAATGTAGATAGATGTTCGAGAAGAAGCAATAGGAAACTCAGTTGCTAAAATTTTCCTATAATCAGTGGAAACCCGAATGGAAATCAACGAATTCTAACTTTTCACTTTTTTATCATTTTAATAATCTTTTATCGAGTAATAAGCCTTATTAATAAATTATTTCTTAACATGTGATTTAAACTTATTGATTGGCAGAGCTAAAAGTATTTGAAGTATTTTATTATATAAGCGAACTCCTTGCGATTGGGCATTTATTAGATCAAATATTCATTTAAGTTTTTCGTCTCTATTTTATTTTTATATAGTAATAACGAAATATACGAGTACATTTATTGCGAATCAAACTTCGCAATTGAATTTAACAAATTTTGATCAAAAAGTGCCCGTTATAACTATAGCTGATATAATTTTCCTATCTTTTACCTATAAATTTTATTTATGATCGAAGGCATAAAAATATTTTTATGGTCGATTTTAATTGAAGTGTCGGTTTTTGTAATAGGAATCGCAAAATTAGCCAATGGAAAAAATAAAAAAGTCATCTGTTTCGATTCTTTTATTTCTAAATTCACCAATGCTTTTTAATATACGAATATCACATGAGGAGTAAATCTCACTAAACAACTTTGATATTGATTATTGACATGATGTCATTGGTCGAGATTTTGAATAAACTATGGTATCTATTATGGATTCGTGAAAAAATGGCGATTTGAACATCGGTGAAGTTAGAGGTTTTGGAGGTGAAATTAGAGGTTATAGATGCAGATTGAGTTATGATTTAATTGTTTTGGAACTTATAATGAAACATAAAATAAAACGAACGAGTCATATTCCAAATTATATTGTAATCAAGAAATATAAAATTAAATAATTAATTAGTGAAATGCTAATTGCGACTGAGGCACATAAGGTCTTATGTAAAATTATATTCAAATTTAAAACTGCATATAGTCGCTAATAGTTCCTAATAATTTATTGACGAATTTAGCTAGGTTTTGAAATCAGCAATTTGTTTTTTTAGTGAGATAATTTTAGTATTAAATATTATCTCTCAAATGACAGCGCTGTTTAGAGAAACATATTTTCCATCATGCTTGGTGGATTTTTTAATAACCTCAAGTTTAAGTTCTTTGTTAAAGATTATTTGTGATTGCTAAAGATATTGAGAAATATACAAACAATAACTGACATATGCAATAATTTTTGATAATTTCCCACTTTTCTTTACGGGGAGCATTTTTATGGAATCATCCTGGATATAAATATTCTCATAAAAAACGAATGATTACAATCGTTTCACAACCGGCGAAGCTACCAAGTAAAATTCTCACAAAGAAATACAGAATTGATAACCTTCTCTTAGAACTCGGCTAATAAAATATAAGCAAAAAATCGATTCTCATCATCGATATAAATTTTAATATACAACCTTCTGCACCACTAGAAGCGTCACGTGAAATATATTATTAATATTTACATAATTGCTTTTAGTAATTGATAGATGACTATTTAATTTAAATAAATATAGGCTACAGTGCTGATTTGTGATAAGTTACAAAAGACTCATATTAAGTATTTGGTCTAATATAATAAATGTTAATAGATTTGATTGGAAAATTTTCTATACTTTTGTTAACAATAAATTATTTCTCTTCTTAACATTCTAATGTCAATGTATAATTAGAGATGTAAATTCCAGTGTATATTGTATAATTAAACCAGTGTATATGCTATACACTGGTTTAATTATACAGTTGCAATTCTATTTGAAACCGGTTAGTATTAAATTGGTTTACAGTGGAAATTATAATGTGTATTGAGTGAAAAACTACTAGATAAAAAATAGACTTATTTAGCACAAAGCGACCCACAGTAATGCTAGGATTTTACCATAAGACCCGGTTTAAACGAAGGGACTACTGACTTCGGAGATAAACTAAATAATAATTAGCTGATTAGTTTAAATAGAGTTGAAGCATAAACTTTTGATGATTCTATTGATTTCATATTTAAAATGAAGACATATTTATATGTTTTAGTGAAAATCTGACATCGCATCATAGCCTTTCGTGTGGGTTGACTAATGAAGAAGGAACTTAGTCTTTTGCAAATTTGATCTTTTGTTCAAAAGAGTATTTTAATAAATAAATAACGAAAGCCTATATAACTCACGAGGCCTTTAATTGAACTATATAGGCTTGCAGGAGTTTACTGTGAGAATTGTTGGACATTGATTGCGGAGGACTCATTCTCGAGCTGTAATATCTGATTGCTCGTGAAAGTATTGAAACCAGATGCCTCCTGACCACACGGGCCGTGCGCGCCTCCTGAACTAGTAATCCTTAAGCCTCTCGTGTTAGACTTATCGTGTTAGTGAGTCGCTGTGTGCCAAAGGTGTAATAGAGTCATTATACTAAATATTCAAATCAATCAGCTGACTGATAGTTTTATATGCAATAACGTGTAATAAAATTCTATGTTTCGATTTTCGGAGGTTCACTTCCCACGATGCTTATTTCCTTCTGTTCATTATTCTCCGGGTTGACTTTGGTGCCGGAAGCAGAGTCGGGGGAAACGGCGAAGCGCATTATGTTGTCTGAAAATATTACCACATACGTAATTACATAAAAACTATTTATTCATTGTTAAATATACTACTTTTGAGCCTTGGATTTTCAATTACGAATGAAATAATTAATCTATAGTATATACTCGATCTATTTGTTTAAATTTACTTATTCATTGAAATGAATATTGCATTATTACACATTTTATGACACAGATAATATTAAATAAACTTTTCCTTTTACAATGAAATGCTTAAGACGTGCCACTGTTTTCGTTTCGAATAAGTTTAATGTATTTTTTCGTGGCATTTTCATAATTGCTAATTTAAATGCGTACTTCTCTTAATGGTACGCCAAATTACTGTCTAAAGGCAATATTAATTTTAATTTTAACTTAGATATACTTATTAAAAATTTAAATATCGTTATTGCTTAAAACATAATATTTTTCAACGTTTTCAAATAAAAATGTATGAAATATGAAAATATATTTTTAATTTAAATCCTCCATTATATATTTGGAGATAAGTAGTTCGTAACGTGTATACAATAATTGTTTAACATAATTGCACAATTAAAATCAATATTAATTAGATTCATGAAGAGCGTTATTTCAAAGGCTGCTAACATTAATTGCTAATTAATCCGAATACTATATCAGAAATAGTTATTATAATATATTAATATTTATTGATTAATGAGATTGGAGAATATTTAAATAAAAACCGAAAATAATAGTACTTAATAATAATCTTTGAAATGTTTGATTCAGCAAATTTCAAAGGTATGTATCAAAAAGCAAAAAAAAGTGCGTGGTGAACGTTTGCGCGAGCGTACGTGTTTTTTTGCATAGCGGATCGAATTTATCATTGCGTAAGGTCGCTCACGCCTTTGTTTGAAATTACACGCGCAAACTCAGACATAAATTTTCGTATAGACGTGTAGATACGTATAGTCACCTGTAATAAAGGTGCGAGCATGTTTTACTTCATAAGACGTGAGTTGGCATTAAGAAATATCTTTTATAATTATATCTATACAATTCGGACATTTGCCACTTTGACACTACCTTTGAAATGGAAAACCAGGCAGGCCGACATTCCGAGAAAGCCAAACGCAACGAGAAGCCAGCGGATAACTCCGACTATACGCTTGGGGATGAACAGCTGGTGCTTGAGCATGTTGACGAAGGTTTTATTCAAAGCTAAGCCCTAGAAATAATTTATATTATTAATTGTAAAAAATATTATACAGCATTCCCATATATATATGTAATATAGGACGGACAAATGTCTTAGCTGATGGTAAGTGGTCATTACCACCTATACTTTAGAAATTAGTAAGAAATATTAATCATTTCTTATATTATTAAGTTTTGTAATTAAATCAATATTGGGAACTAAGATGTTATGTTCCCTGTGCCTGTTATTACACTGGCTCATTGGCTCCTACCGGAACGAAACAATAGGAACTAAGTTTTGACGAATAATGGGTAGGTACCACCCCAGATGAACTTTTTGCACAAAATTACACCAAGTTAGTAAATTTATAGTTCTTTTTATAACAAATAATAAAATCGATTTGTTATTCTATTCATTAAAACCACACAAAATTAAAAAAAACATTGCATAAAATATTTCATAGAATTTTGCTTAGTTTGAAACGGTAACATGTTTATCGGTAAATTTATAAGGAACTGTAAAACAGTTGATCGCGTTTTATTTTTGAAATTTCAAATGCAAATAAATGACTCCAGATGGCATTTCCCCACATAAGTATTTATAATGAGACTTCATTTAGAAATCAATGATCCATTGGTTCGTTCTTTGACTTTTCTTTGTACTTTTAGCCAGAAAAGCAATCGCTTTAAATATAATATTTGAGAGAAAAGAATTAAGATAGACATATCTTATTTCTAAAGTGTTTATGTAATTAATTCATTCATCGAGTTAAAATTTACCTCTTCAATCCAAAAAAGAGGTGCAATAACATCTGGCAACTCTTTGAAAAGTTCAATTTTATCAGTTCTCAGTAGTTGTATGTTGAATTGAACTCTTTGTTTCGCAACCATTGGTGTTCCTGTTATCTGTAAAAACTTTTCGTTAATATTATTATTATTAGAGCTAAGAGAGCCACGTGATCTGAAATGGTTAGAATACCAAAGATTGCGGGATGAAGCCCGATGAAGTACCACTGATTTTTGAAGTGCTTATTTGTGAGAAAACCAGTTAATATTGGAACAGCTTTGTCCAATAAACTTCAAATTGTCACTACAAAACTTACCTTTAGGGTCATTAAGAGGCCGTTACTCCTACTGTTGTTATTATGTTTATAAATCAAATCAAATAAAACCAAAATACTCTTTGTTGTACACCAATAAAAACATAAATAATGCTCATTCAAGAAAGATGCACAAGAGGCGGCCTTATCCCTAAACAGCGATGGCTTTTTGGTAGGTGGTCACCACCGCCCATAGACAAAGGCGCTGTAAGAAATATTAATCATTCCTTACATCACCTATGCGCCACCAACCTTGGGAACTAAGATATTATGTCCCTTGTGCCTGTGATTACACTGGCTCACTCACCCTTTTAACCGGAACACAACAATACAGTGTACTGTTATTTGGCGGTAGAATATCTGATGAGTGGGTGGTACCTACCCAGGCGGGCTTGCACAAAGCCCTACCACCAAGTGTAGTGTGGGCTTCCAGGCAGCCTTAAGGTGGAGGAAAGAAACAGATGTAAAAAGAGGTAGGGGTATACATAGCAGAGGCAGTTTATAATAACATGTTTTGTATTTATTTTACGAACAAATGACCTACAAGCTTAGTATGTGGCTATCTTAGCCCATAGCGCTGTAAGAAGTATAAACCACATATAGATCCTCAATAGATCTGAGATGTTTTGTCCCTTGTTTCATTTTATGTACCTACCAACAAAATCTCTATTCAGGATTAATCTGAGTTCTGTATAATTTATTATGCAAATAATATACTTACTGGTTCAAAGTCAATCGCAATTTCATGTTCATTGACATCTGGATTTAAGCCTTTTATATTGTTTAATATTTCAGGATCACAATCGTAAAAGTGTGGCAATGAGGCATACATTGGTATTCCAATACACTTTGCCAAGTCCATGAGACCTTTTGGAGGACATTTGTTTGGATCTTCGCAAAAACAATGAAGAGCTGGGTCGTTGGCAAAGTCCCCAATGTTGGCGATGTAGCGATTGGTCTTTATGCCGCGATATGAGCTCCTCTTTTGATACCAAGGCTTAAACGTTCTGGTAATAATAAAGTTTCTTAAAATATTAGTTGGGGAACTATTATAATATTTTAATGATAAGGAGCCCAGATGATTACGGGTTCAAACCCGGACAAGCACCACTGAATTTTCATGTGCTTTATTTGTGTAATTCATCTCGTGTTCGGCGGTGAAGCAAACATCGTGAGAAAGCCTGTATGTGTCTAATTTCAACGAAATTCTGCCACATGTGTATCCATCAAACCGCATTGGAGCAGCGTGGTGGAATATGCTCCAAACCTTCTCCTCAAAGGGAGAGGAGGCCTTAGCCCAGCAGTGGGTAATTTACAGGCTGTTTATGTAATGTAATGGTAAGAGGTGCAATGTCTTCTAAAAGATTAAAAAAGTAAAACATATATGAGAATATTTTAAACTGATTTTTACTTAGATAAGATTCAAACTTTGTTTTTTTTTAAATTAAATATTGTTTTTGTAAAGGTGAAATTATCAACAGCCATGCATTTCATTCAATATTTGTATAATAATTAATAAGCAAAGTAATATTGAAAACGTAATAAATTCAAGAGTTACCTGCACAAATCTGGAGAAAATGACTCCAATCTATCGAATTCAGTTAGAAATGGCGGGAAAACGGTGCCATCTGTGCCTTGATACTCATTGCAATGCTCGCTCCACATATCCTGTTCCAACTTACCATCAATGGCGACGACTTTACCGACATCCATCACGTTCTTGATGCCTCGCTTTACAGTGATCACGTGTTTGTCAACAGTCGCATTACGCTGGTGAAGATGTTATCAATTATTCACAGATATGGTAAAGTTCAAAGCTGACTGCCAACCTTCGCTAGTCGGAGTAGCACTCGAAGAAGAAGATGGTAAAGTTCATTGTTTCATCGCACGTATTATAGTAATACCGTGCTATGAAAAAAAAAGATATGACACTATTGAAGATTATAATATAATATGTACTTATAGTACCAGCTTAAGTCTTTTTGTCTCAACTACAAGTTGGCTCTTATCAGAACTTGATCCGACACGTAGTATTCCTCGCTATTGTTTACTTCAACTACGTCTAATTGAACGATTAAAAATGAATGAAGTATACATGCCTGGATTTGTACTCGCTGTTTTAGGTTTATATCAACATCATTACTAATCATATAAATGATCATGGCTAAGTTAAATATTAAATCTTTTTGTATTTTTTATTTTTTTATTTTTCTTTACGATGTTTTTTCTGAATGGTAAGTGGAACCACCGCCCATAAACAAGTCCCATAAACAATGGTACTGTAAGAAATATAAACCATTTCTTACATCACCAATGCTCCACCGTCCTTGGCTAAGATATTATATCCCTTGTACCTGTAGTTACACTGGCTCACTTATTCTTAAAACTGGAACACAAAAATACTGAGTACTCATGTTTGGCGATAGAATAGTGTGTGGTATCTGCCCCAGACGGGTTCGAATAAAGCCATACCATCAAGTTAAATCGACTAATTTTATCATAGAAACAATTATATATTAACAAATTACAGAACTTTAAAGCTATGTAAAAAATAAGTTGACTTTAAACGGAAGTCAGCAGTTCAATTTGAGGAGGCGCCTTGCGTTTACAAATTTATAGTTATGAAGGAAAATTCAGCGAAAAACTTGAATGCGAAAAAAATAACCAAGGTCAGGGACTGTAAGGATGAATATTACAGAATGTTCTAACACTGAGTTAATTGTATGTTATAAGAAAAAACACATTTCATTTGGAAGTCAAATAATCACATCAATCATCAAATTAAATTTTAATCAGTTTTATTCCTGAACTATGTTTACCAAACTTACCAGACCAAACAAAGAAAACCTGTACTGATTATTAGGTTCAAATATCAATCGATCTGCTGCTTCTTTCTTCAAAGCCGTACACACTGCTTTCGGAGCGAATTCAGTTCTCGCGCAGTTGATAACAACGCCACGGAACAGAAGGTCTAAGACTTTTACCCTGATGAAAACGTCGCTTGGGCTGTCGAATATACCGTTCAGAGCTTTTGCCAACATGCTAAGCATGGCTGGTTTTTCTCGTGAAACTACTGTGGTCAAACCCTGGAAAAATACTATACACTTAAATATCTCTTAATAGCTACAATTTTATCAAAGTAGGAAGTAAAGATGGTGAATAATTGACCGCGGGAATGAGATTACTAATTAACAATTGTATGTTAATACAAACTTTAATACCAAATGCCTAATTTGCCTTAGAATTAATAAGAGTTTTATTTGACATTGTGATTGTAAATTCTAAGACATAATTTTTAATGGAACGTGTAGTTATCATTTTGAGTAATGTAATAAAATAATGTTTGATGTTTATTAAACATTTTAGAGACGTGTGTTTCCGAGCCGTTTCATAAGAACATATTATACAAGAAGAGAGACATATTTCAAGAGGTTCTGTGAAAGGTTTGGAAAAGTATTCTACTTCATAGTACCCATGTATTAAAATATTTATTTAGTCCCTTTGATGGATAGAGCGATGGTAAACAAAAATATGAAACTTTTATATTTATGATCATTTTGATGTTTCTTAAATGGAATATAATTAATCATTCATACAAATATACTAAAGGTACAAAGATTTTATACTCCAGCCAAAAACTTAACTTTCCAGATTGACAAATGTTATGAATTTTTTATATTTTTTGGTGCCAATCTACCTTATTAATATTATGTTAACTTTTCTGTATTTTTTTTAACTGTTTTATGGAGTAAGGGTAAGGGCTCACCATCGCCCATAGATATTAAAAAAACATTATCCACTCCTAAGATATATATATATATGATGTTATGTTCCTTGTGTTTGTAATTACACTGGCTCACTCACTCTTCAAACCGGAACATAAAAATGCTGAGTATTGCTTATTGTAATAGCTGATGAGTTGGTACCTACCGAGGGCTTGAACAAAACTCTACCATCAAGAAAATCTTATAAAATGACGTTGAACCACGGTTTTTTTTTCGTTTACTCATATTATTAAATATTTATCAAAAAAATGGCTTAAAATATTCGAAATACAAGAACAGAACTATAAAATCATTCTTACCATCATAAATATATGAGGCAGAACCAATACTTCCTCTCCTGTTAATCCTGGTCCAGACAGGTCCTTTCTGAAGTAAAACTTATCGAGTTTTTTGTAATTGATCGTGTCTGTATCGTCCTGGTCTTCAACATCTACCTTTTCTTTCCATTCCCTATAGAATAAAAAAAAAACTTTGCAAACTAAATTATACAATAATAAAGACTGGAAGGTCGTGACTCTGTGACCGTGACGGTTCCAAGGATATACTGGACAATATCAGCAACCATTTGTAATATGTAGTGTTTTTTTGAGATCTCGGGACTATTATTATATAGATACGATATGATTATTTTTGTATGTACAGTAATGAATATATAAAAAGCTTATTCGTATTAAATGTATGACGACCTCCGTGGTCGAGTAGTGTGTACACCGGTTTTCAAGGGTACATCACTCCGAGGTCCCGGGTTCGATTCCCGGCCGAATCGATGTAGAAAAAGTTCATTAGTTTTCTATGTTGTCTTGGGTCTGGTTTGTGGTACCGTCGTTACTTCGTATTTTCATAACACAAGTGCTTTAGCTACTTCCATTGGGATCAGAGTAATGTATGTGATGTTGTCCAATATTTATTTATTATTTATTTACATACGATGTGTGTTAGAATAGATATTAAACACATTATTTACGTTCTAATTTATCATTATACGAAACTATTACACACATCTAACTAAATAATTGAATATGCGAATAATGTTTCACTTATATTCTTATGAGATGTTTTTTTTCGTATTTGGCTTTCCATTACGTTCCACGATATTACGAGCTGTTTCTTGTGTTATACAACTTAGAGTAATATGCTTAGTTATTGAGGAGTTATTACTTGGTGATTTAAAGGCAAAATACAAGATATATATATTTATGAATATTACTAACGTTCTTCTGTTATTAGGTGGAAGAGTGACTACTGAGTTTATTGGTTGGTCATTGCAGTAGACTATATATTCCGGTCCTTTTTTTTTTTTATTATAATAAGTTTTTACAAAAAAAAAATTAGTTCTCGCCAAGCTTGCTTGACGGCGAGACGCGCTCGTTATTACAGAATAAAAAAATGTTTTTAGCATAAATACAAATACAGTATTCACTTCACATAAACATTTGCTTAAATATCATAATGGCGGCATTTTTTCTTCATCGAGAAACAAATCCCTTAACTGAATCTTTAACAGTTTTCTGCTTATTTCATTTTTTTTTCTTAGTAGTTAAATAACATTTATATTGAATAATTTTGGTACCATATATTTTGTTGTTCTTTCCCCATAGTAATTATTTATTTTTGGCTGATATAACTTTTTGTCAGTTACTCTTCTCGTATTATATTTATTTTTTACTAATATTTTGTACCTGTGTATAATCTTAACTTTAAAAATATTTCCTTGTGGGACACATGAGACTTTTATGGTAAATCCCTTAGATTTTCATAAAAAGACGCGTTGCTGTAGCAACAGGACTGGGATTATATAATATTAAGACAATTGTATAAAAACGAACCGTATATACTAGATGTGATACATATGTAATTGTATTTAACTAACATGACTGTATTTTTAGATGTTGAAAAATAGTAACTACTTAGTTTCTTGCCGGTTCTTCTCGGTAGAATCTACATTCCGAACCGGTGGTAGCTTTACTTTAAATAGTTTGTTAAATGACGATTCAAAAGTGCTTGTAAAAGCCTACTTGAATAAAGTATATTTTGATTTGATTTGATTTAAATCATCAATTTTAAATCATATTTTGACTGATTGAGTCATTGTCATAAATAATATCATAACTTAATGAACCAGTCATGGGAATTATATATCCTTTACTGGATACCAAATACCTTAAACACGCTTAATCTCCATAAACGAACTTACTCAAAATAATAAGGTCCTACTTCCTTCACAATCGGTAAGGCGCCTTTCTGCACTTCCTCGGCGTTCGTGTAATTGAAGAGGTATACTTTAAAGTCAAGTGCGAAAGGTATTTTCTCCCACATCATTCGCACGTCCGTTTTCTTCGACAACGCCATTTCCTATAAGACATTTTTAATTTACCGATGGTCACTTCTTAGTGAACAATTTTAGACACATATAATTATATTTGACTAACATGACTGTGTATTTTAAATATTGAAAAAGAGTAACTACTGAGTTACTCGCCGTTTCGCCTCAGTAGAATCTACATTCCGAACTGGTGGTAGCTTCACATAATATAGTTTTTTACTTGAATAAAGTATATTTTGGTTTTGATTTTGATTTTGAACGGACTGTTACTTTTACAGCTAACTTTATTATGATAATAGAAACTATTTACTAAATACATTGATTGGTCATTTTTGAAAATAAATATAATATTATTTACAATTTGTCTGTTTTGCGAACCATACTTAAACATGTTGACAGCTAAGACGTTAAACATGGCGAAAAGCGATTGTATATCAAATATTGCATCAGGTTTTTTAATACAAGTATTTATGACTGAAAAGGAAACTCAGGTTTTCCTGTTATGCTTAGCTGAATGGAACTCAAGCAGAAAGTAATAATTTTCTAGACATCGATATTGCAATTACAATTTCAAAGAAACGTTTGATATAAACAGAGTTCGTGATATATCTCTTTAATGATAGATAATAATCTATTCTGATATTCTAAATGCGTAAGTATTGTCTCGCAAGTTTTATACAAATTAGTAAATGTTATTTTTAACAATAGATGTAATTAAGCAATGTATGCACTATGAGGGTGCTCATTTTCTTGAAGTAAAAACCCTCTTTAAAATAAATTTAATAAAAATTGTCTCTGTAAAGTGTCTGTCTGTCTGTCTATTATTCTTACGCGATTAAACCACTGAAGAACGTGGGGTTTTTATGTGTAACACTTGAAGACAGAACCCAAAATTAAAACGCAAGCGAAATCGCGGTCGACAGTTGGTAATTTATATGACTTCACACTAAGGATTAAGAATATTAAAAGACTAGTTGATCATTTATTTTACTAGTCATTGTATTTGAAATTGAAAGATAGATAAGCACATTAATAATCTTAGGGCTGGTAACTTTCGCCATAATTTATTCCCTCTTTGGGAAATCATCGTTTGTACTGTCATTAAGCTAAGCATGGGAACTAAGATGATGTGACGCTTATAATTGCATCAGTTTACTCATCATGCAAACCGGAACTTAGCAAATAAACGATTTCGCGGTAGAAAACAGATAAGCTATTATAAAACCCTAACATCTAATGCTTACTAGTAAGCAATTCTGAACTTTATACTGATTAGCAATTGAACTGTAATCTTAGACAATGTTTGCAACGTAACAATCTTTCGATATGTTTGTCAAATATTTTCTTAGTATTCGATGTAGTTATGAAAGTGATTTTTTTTTTTCAAAAAATTGTTGTAATTATATATTCGTAATATTAAAAAATAATATTAAACTATCTTAATACGAGGAAATGCACTAATAAGTGAAAAATAACTAAATTAATAGACCCAATATTGAAGCGAGGCAAAAATTTACTTTATTAAATTAGAATAAAAATAATTTTACCTTCCTGTTTAATTTGTATCATATTTCAGTCGTCACTTATGTAGAAATTACCCTAATTAAATGTCCATGTGTTGCTAACAAACAATATAATTTAATTACTTGTTTCAAACTACCATTTATAATATTTTGATTGAAGTTATGTGCATCGTTTCAAAATAAACTTATATTTTTTTAATTGGTACGCCTAAAATTATTACAATAGTTATTTTAAAAAAGCAATATCGATTTTTAAATCTTACCTTTTTCAGTTGACTTTTCAATATTGTGGGAAAGATTACCCATCCGAATAGTATCCCAAATATGGCCGCTCCGGTGCAGCCCGCGGCTATCTTCATGTGTTTCGGCAACTGCATTATTGCTTTTTAAAAAAAAATAACCCTTTAGTGAATTCGATATTCGAATATTAATATTTCGGCCAAGTGCTGTAACAATTAAACACAAAATATACGTGGTTTATTTGTTTTATGTATTTGTATTACAAATATAAGCATTAGTTAATTACTTAACTAACATAACTTTGTATTTCAAATATTGGAAAAGAGTAACTACCGAGTTTCTTGTCGGTGGTACCTTTACTTTTATTATAGTTCTGTGAAATTTGACGATTCAAAAGTGCTTGTAAAGCCTACTTGAATAAAGTATAATTTGATTGATATGATTTTCTATATTTACTTTCTTAATTGTTAAATAATACGTTTGAATTATAAGCCCAAAGTCCTGGGAACCATAGGTACCCAAAGTTTTAAAATTGGCAAAGTTTGAACTACCGTACCTCAGAAAGCACATACGGCTTTTGGTTTCTTAACTAATCGAATTGCGGTCCTACCCACATATGAGAGTGAGGGAACTAAAAGAGCACGTGTGTTTATATAATCACTTTAATTTTATAAGATCTCCCACGTATATATTTTTTTGGTGTTATGGTAATTTAATTGGTTGTAGGGCTTTGTGGTAGCCCTTCTAGGTAGGTACCGCCAAGGGGACAGGATCGATCCTGTGACTGTTGACATTGCTAGGCTAAACCATTACGCTATTGACGCTTTTCTAATCTTAGGTATTATTTTTAAAGCATTTTTAAAAAATAAAAATAAAAAAACATATACCTAATACTTATAGAACATCTTTTTCATAAAATCATATTAGACGTTAACAAGTAACCGATGGATGTCAATTTTTAAACGTGATTATTCCTAAAATTACGTAATTTGAAAGAAAATTAAAGAGAATTTAAATGATAAATTGAATATAAAAATCTGGTAAATAGTTAATTTGATTGTATTTGATTACAAAGAAGTATAAATCGATGTAACCAGCGTCACCGCTTGGCTGTTCTCACGCATTTGACGTCGGTTCAAGTTTATGACACAGCGATAATTGATAAAAATTGATTTCATGACGTCATCAAACGTTGAATACTTTAGCTTATAAAACCTAAAGAAAAGATAAGGGTTTATTCCTTGCATTTGGAATAGAGTGACAATGAATAGTAGATACGTTCGCCTAAAGGAAATTTCGAATATTCAGTGAGAATTTTTGTTTGGTGCGAATTCGTCCGATGCGATGTTCGAATGACATAATGAAATCTATGATTTGGTTCACTGTTTTAATTCAACCTTCTTCTTAACTTGCCAATCTTCATAAGGAGATGGGATCATGTTCATGGTCATGAGTTGTATTGCTCTTTCCAAACGACTGGCGCAAATTTTTATTCATGATGTTTTTTTTTTATGGCATATGTTGGCGAACGAGTATATGGGCCACCTGATGGTAAACGGTCACCACCTCCCATAGACAATGGCGCTGTAGGAAATATTAACTATTTCTTGCATCGCCAATGCGCTACCAACTTTGGGAACTAAGATGTTACGTCCCATGTGCCTGTAGTTACACTGGCTCACTCATCCTTCAAACCCGAATACAACAATACTGAGTACTGTTGTGTGGCGATAGAATATTTGATGAGTGGTTGGTGTTTAGCCAGACGGGCTTGCAAAAAGCCCTACCACCAAGTAAAATGATATCCTTCTGCTTCCTATCTGCCAACTTTCCATGAAATTTGAAAATGTTCATATTTCTTGTTTTAACGCATTATATTTTCAAAATATTCCAATTCCTCTTCCTAATATTTGTAAGTATCTTTGTAGCTTTACCCGTTATCTCATTACAGTAATATCATATCACACAGTGCTATTTCGTACGCGATCTGTTCAAGGAATTTGTAGCTTATAGCGTCCAACTTTTTTATAAGCGTCCAAGATTCTACACCACAAACTAATTCAGAGAACAATAGCACTGTGCTATTCGTGTTCAAAGAAAAAATATTAGAAAATGGTCAATGTATTTTTGATGACAAAGTATTTTTTTTTTATTTTGGAAAACACGTTACATATATGCAAAATTTTACTTATTTTGTGGCTGTGATCACTTGCGTCAAAAAATAAACAATAAGGGATAAAGACGTGATAACCTCAGACCTTTGGCGTATGCTGAGTATTAAAAAAATACTGTTTTTATTATTTTTATTAATATTCAGAACTAACGATGAAATCTAGACATATACTATGTATCGTGATAAAATTACTTTATTTTAAGAATGTTTTTATATATAATAATAGCTTTTGCATATAATAATGGTCTTCATAAAAAAATCTATTGTTAAACATATAACTTCGTTAGTTTACGAGGTGCATGTCAGTAAAGCTCCCAGTCCTCATGATGTACGACATCTTCAACAATAATCGTCCTATTTTAGCCAATTTACACCTCAACGTTTTTGTATCACTCTGTCTGAATTGGTGGAAGTCGTATAAAGTCCGTTTGGTAGTTTTTCTGCTAATTGCGTTCAGACTGACAGACACACAGTGGCTCGTGCACTTTGTTTTATAATAAGTAAGTTAGTGCTTTAATATTTTTAATATGTTATTTTGATTATAATATTTGTAATAAATATATAAAATCTTGAAACTCTAATATCCACAGACACACTAAATGATTTACATAATACAATGATTTCTTCTTCTTCATCTCCAATGAAGAGGTCTTTCTTAATTTACTTTATTTTTTTAAATTGTTTAGATGTAAATATATAAACTCCAATCCAAAACACAAAATATAAATGCAAGTCTCGCAACGCTATCCTTTCACCAGAAAAAGTTGTGAGATCTCATTTAAAATCAAGTCAGTTTTTACAGTTAGTTTTGTCCCAATCAAAGTTAGAGGGATCGAAAATGTCCGGAATGGCTTCGTGAAAAGGCTTGTAAGGCAGTGCGGGACTATATAATAAACTATTTAAAAAAAAAAGTGACGGACACTAGGGATTTGAAGATGGAAGTAATATAATATTTGATACAGTTATTTATTGACTCAAAAATGCTGCCAGCTAGCTGAAATATCGATTATTATTCATCGAATTGCTTAAAAAATATTTTCTAAAAGTTTTATGGTTGTTTATTTGGTTATGAAATTGTATAAAATCCTTTACACAATTGACGAAAAATTGAAGCCGATATATATAAGTATTTGATATTTCAATGTTTTAAATATAATAATACTTATACTAAATGATGCTAGGTGATTTACTCACTACATAAATAAAAATGATCAGTCGTTGATCATAGATAATGTAACGTTGATAGTATCAAATGATTTTAATCTACTACACTAATAAAATTGTTAATTGTCACACTTTGAACACGAATATCCATAAAATTAGATTATATGTGACGTTGTATTTATTTTTAATTCGTAAAAATAAATAGCAATTATTTACTAATTCAAAATATTTAAATCAATTTTAATAAGTACATTTCTGACAAGTCCTATCTCCTAGAATACGGGAGGCTCAATCGATGGTTGGCTGGTTCAAAGAAAAGTACGCGGCTGCCCCAGGGCAGGCATCATTAATAACTTTTTATGTGATAAATTTGTGCTTATATTTCATTTTGTGCTCAGCGTTCAAGAGAAACGCGACGTAAACTGTATTTCCTGGATTCTTACGAAATTTGACAACAAGTGTTTGTGCTCAATGCAGATAAAATATCAAATGAAAATTGTACTGGAGCAGCGAGGTGCATAGACTTCCAAACCACCTTCTGCTCTAGAGAAAAGTTCAGCTGTGGTACATATAGAGACTGTTACTTTGGTCTTGAAGTCTTATCATGTTACTCCTTAGATTATAATTTATAATAATAAATTAAAGACGCACAAAACTATATATGAATACAAACATTACAATCAATAGAGACACTGTTATAGGGTTTGATTAACTTCCCTTTTCGCTCTAATTACACTATTTCTCAAAATTCCGAAGATTTGAAGAATATATTGGATCAGTCTAGATCTCTAGAGCATTATTTGTTATGTCGGATTCTTAATTTGTTAGTTTGATTTATATAAATATTTGCTTTTCCTTACATAATATATATAAAGATACGTACGTAAGGTGGTGTGTACTCGGAGACAGCTGGTGGTTTACTTGAAACGCTGCAACGGTTTTCTATGGGCGGGGTGCAGTTGTACATTCACATACAGAGTATATTTATACGATTTTATGGATTTATTATTTTTCCTTGGCCAAGTTACTGTCGTGTTTCAGACTTTTTTTAAAGGAACTTCCGAGCTCCGAGATTTGTAATTTTATTTTTATTTATTCATACTATGCGACTTAATGTTACCTTCCATCTCATATTAGCAGCGTGAAGGTACAAATTGTAAGAAATATTTACCATAATTACGTCACCAATTCGTCACCAACCTTGGACACTAAAATATGTACCTTGTGCCTGCAGATTCACTGGTTAACTCACCCCTCGAACTAGAACACAATACTAAGTACTGCTGCTTGACGGTAGAGTATCTGATGAGTGGGTGGTAGTTGGCCAGACGGGCTTGTATCAGTGGTAGTATTTGACATTAGATTATATTTGCATGCATTTTATTTATAAAAACTCAAAATCTAAATTTAAGCGTTAATAGCGCAATGGTTTAGGGGCCGCATAGCGATGTAAAAAGTCGCAGGATCGATCGAGGGGTCGGGCCCCTTGGGCTATTGTCATTCCCACTCCTAGCACAAGTGATAAGCTTAAAAGGAGGGGTAAATAGTAATATTAGTAATTACTTAATTAATTTGGGGCATTGCTTCTATTAAAAAAAAAAAAAAAATACAGGACGTGAAATTTACACAAAAACAAGCGATAATAAAACTAACAGGGATGTCTTCAGTGACAGTACCGTCACCGCCCCCAGACCAATGGTATCGTTAGCTAGAGGCAAATACGTCATATTTCCCCGCAATTAGAAAAAAACAGGCTTGTGATTATCGTTTTAATAAAAAAGATTTATTTTAAATAATTGTAAATGACTTCATATCGAGGGAAAGTGACAGGCTGTTGTTATTAGCTAAGGTTAGATGTAAATTTGTCTGTTGGTTTGTAACGTTTTCTTTGTTAATCAGTAATTCTTTATCGATTCGATTTTTGAAAAATTTGTAAATTTATAATTACGATTGTGACGTCATTAAAGTCAAATGGTTATTGCTGTAAGAAGACTTAAAATTAATCTGGTATTAATTTTTAGCTTTATTAAATCTTTTTTTATAAAGGTAAAAATTAAAAACTTCTTAAATACAAGAATATTTGGTTTTATGAATTTAATTTTCTTATTATAAAAATTATTACAATCGGAATTATTTGTTGCATGGGAAATTTAAGTTGATTAAATTTTGTTTAAAGTAATCTGGAATTTAAAAAATATATAAACATATAATGATATTCAAATTAAAATTAGAACCAGCATATGACAATAATATAACAACTATGTTAATACATATTTTCATTTCAGTTCATAGTGAAATATGTTTTAAAAATATAGTTGTTTAATTAATTTTGTGATAAAATTTTTAGTGTGTAGTTAAATTCTATTTTAAATTTATAATAAAAACTCAAAACTTTTCTTAAGCGTTCTATTATAATTTAATTCAAACTTGGACATCATTTACATTTATTATACTTACAAATGTTGTTTTTCTGAAAATATGTGTGAAGTGTTCTGAAACTCCTTATTACCATAACATTTAAACGTCGGCCGGAAAGAATCTTGATAATATTCCGTATAACGGAGTCTTATATCTTGGAATAATAGACAATATTCTTTTAACGCAGGAAGAATTTAATGTAACATAATTCTATAATTTTTTTTTTTTTGTGTCATATGTGGCAAACGAGCAGGAGGCTCACCTGATGGAAAGTGACTACCACCGCCCATGGACATCTGCAACACCGGGGGGCTTGCAGGTGCGTTGCCGGCCTTTAAAATTCCATTTACGACTAAATGGATAAGGATGAAATTTGTTCAAATAATGTCAAAAATGTTACATAGTCCCAGTGGGATTCAAACTTCATCAAAATTTTACTCCTCCTCTCTTTGGATTATGTGTGTGTGCGATTATGAGTGTAGAGTATACATATTATGCGAGTTGATACAAGTGACTGCCATTAATTCACTTTTAACAAACACTTTTAAATTATTTGCAAGATTAATTGATAAAGATACATCTCGTGTAGATTTTAGATTTTACTGAAAATAATCGGTAAGAAGGCAAGGAGTTACTCATCTTTACCCATCAAATTAAACATAAACATTATTATATATTAATATAATAATACATTATATATTATGTATGATAATTAACGAATACTACCTGCACGTTTTTATTTTTAATTTAAAATTCAAAAACACCAAATATTTATAGCTGTTAACGTTGAAAGAGTGCCAGTCGTATATAAACAACTGTTGTTTTTATCAATGTGACGTCATCAAAATTACTGACAGCGTTTTTGCGGGACTAAAAAAGGTTTAAAATTTAATTTAAATTTATGGCAAGAAAACGTGTTTATTTTGCCGAAATCAATTTTTTTGTGGCTTTTTATTAGGAGAATCAACACTTTGAAGTACTTTTTCAATCATAGTAGAATACCCTATTGTCTATGCGAATGATTCGCATATACTATTGCACTTGTTTTTTTTTCAGATTATATGAATTATTTATTTTCCTAAAAGTATTTGTAAGTTATTAATCAAATAACAAGGGAGTAAGTAAAACGGACACCATATATTTTCCTCGCAAAGGAGTGAAGATATGATTTTTTTATTAGATCGCGTCAAACTAACGAATGAGGCGGGACCTTGAATATTTCATACCAATTGTTTTCCAATAATGTTTTTAAACTCTTTGTAGTGCTCTAGTATACGCCTCATTTACCTCGTTTCTTGTTAAAAATTCATGAATACGAGGTGTATCCGAACAATGTATTTTTTTAAAGTTTCGATTTAAGCCCATAAGCTAAGGCGGTTAAAGAATATGAAATACAAACTTCTTCATATTTCATTACTTTATAACCGGACGTTGTATTTCGCCATTGTTTTGAAGTATCAAAAAAAGACATACTTAAATAATAATTATTGGTATTCAGTACGTTATTTCACCAAAGTCATATAATTATTATTTTAATATTTTATATTTTATTCTAGTATATTAAAACTGTCGCATGTGTAATATTAGACATGTATGAAAGGAAACTCGAAAGTAATTTAATTTACAGATGTTATTTTTATTTACAGGAGTGAATACTGGTAGTGTTCTGGTTGCAGTAGAATGGGCCACGAAAGCACCACTCTCTTAAAAAAATCGTCTTAAAGTTGTAGTTAAGCTGCTGCGTTTCAATCGGTATATGAGAGTTGTGGAGGCCTGATCTCCCCCCCCCCCCTAAAACATGATGGTTGTGCAGAACTTGGTTCATTTTCATTACCCAAGGAGGTCCGATTGTGCTACGGACATTTGCTCCCGAGTTGGCACTGGTTTTAACCCGGGATCCTACGCATTAGGCGTCGTTCCGAACTCCTGGAAAACTGCTTTGTCACCCAATCTCTGATAAAGGTAACCGTTCAGACGCGTCCAATTATAGGCCAATAGCTATCACCTCCTTGTTCTCCAAGGTAATGGAGTCCATTATAAACTGCCAGCTCCTGCGGTACTTAGAAGAGCATCAATTGATTGACGACTACCAGTAGGGTTTCCATGGGGGTCGCTCAGTCGATGATCACAATATCAAGGTCGTTGTCGTTGGTGCACGCTCTGAATTAAATTTTATCTGGTGTCCCACAGTTCAGCTTCTTCAGAGCGGCTCGAATTATCGACGATGAAACCCGCTCCGACCTGCTTGATTCTTTGGCTTTGCGAAGAGATATTGGATGTATCTTCTACCGCATTTATCACGGAATATTCCGAGGAATCGTTTGGATTAATCCCAGCTACTGAATTTCACCTTCAGTCATCGCATCAAATTTCGAAGTTTCACCCACACTAGGTGTCCGAAAATCTACAATCTATTTTCTGCCTCGCTCAACCACTTTGTGGAACCATCTTTCGCTGGCTGTTTTTCCGAAACGAACACGGGAACCTTCAATAAAAGAGACCGGTAACGCACCTGCATGTCCCCGGTCTTGCAGATGTATATGGGCAGCGGTAGTCACTTTCCATCAGATGAGCAACCTGCTCGTTTGCCCCGAATATAATAGAAAAGAGTTATATTCATTAAAGTCTATCTCTAGTCTATAATCTTTCATCAAGGTCGTAGGATTCGCCTCCCAGTTTTCCTCAACTAGTAGAAGACCATCGATATTTACTTGTGGTAGAGCTTTATGCAAGCCTACCTGAATAGGTACCACCATCATATCATCTACTTCATCTCATCATATATTCTACCGCCAAACAGCAAAACTTGGTATTGCGGTATTCCGGTTTGAAGGGTGAGTGAACTACACAATAGTGGCATAAGGCACATAACAATTTAGTTGCCAGGGTTGGTGGCGCATTGGATATGTAAGAAATTGTTAAAAGTTCTTACGGTGTCAGTGTCTTTGGGCTGTGGTGATCACTTAATATCGGGTGACTCGAGACCTATTTTATAAGTAAATATAAGAGCTCCTTCGCATTATCTGCATAGAGAAAAAGGGGAATGAGGAAGAGGGAAAAGCAAAAACAATCATAAAAGTATAATTTTAGAATGAAACAAATATGAACAAACAAAATTTATTTTAATTTACATAAATAAATTACATATACAATATATATATTTCTTACTAGTAAGTATAGACAGTCATTATATATTTATTTATTTTATAATTAATTATGCAGATGTTCATGTAAAATTGGACTATATTCTCACAATAACGATTAACCTAAGAAATAACCCCATTTAGTTATTTCTATTATGAATACTATACTGGCTGGCCGACTACCATACAGACCAGACCTGGGAATCTAAGATTTACTAAGATCAATCGACAATAAAAAATACAAAACTGCAAACCAAAACTTTGATTACCTAGGAATAAAAATTTGCAGGCACATTTAATTACAAAACTACATCAAACAATAGGAAAATTAACCAAAGCCATGGACAGTTCGTCTGTTAAACACGAGAATCGTAACCAATAATTTCGGATTCAATCCAAGCAAGGTACCATTGAATTTTTGGATGCTAATTCTGTGTGTGTGTGCTATTATTTATCTCGTGCTCAGTGAAACGTCGCGTGGCATCTTGTATGTCAGAAAAATATCTGCCGTATGGATATCAACCAAATACCAATCTACATTTAAGTTGATTTTAGTAAGGTTATTTATTATTTTGTGTCTTTTTATAGGAAAGTTGTCTACGGCGGAGTTTTGATGGAGTATCAAATAGTGTACGTAACTAAGGAGTACTATCCACTATTAACGTAACAATAATTATCTTTGATTTGATCGTTATCGACATTATACTCTATTCAAACCATAACAGGAATAAAGCCAAATAAACAACGTTTGACAGCAAATTGACGCGATATCATTGGTCGAGACCTTGATTAATCTATGATATTCACTATGGATTTGCGAAAAAATGGCGTTTTGAACGTTCCACGAAACTTATGGGATTTTTTTAAATAAAATTGAAGTGGATATAAGTAGTTAAATGTGATAGTGTTGTATTCTAAATAAAGATATATTAATCATAAATATTATAATCGCGTAAATTAAATCTTAATTTTTTTAAGTTTGCAGACTAGTTTTCTGACGTGACAATTGCTCTCTTCTTTAAGTCTATTATTTCTATTGTTTTCTTCTTATTTAAAAGTAACTTAAACATTTACGATCCAATCCAACGAATCGTCTCTATGCTTAAAAACACGTCGATTTATTGCTTTATTTCTGTTTGAATTCTTTCACGTCAGCAGATACAAATATGCTATACCAAGTTACATTGTAGACTAGAGCTTCAATTCTACAAGTGTTTGTTTAAATTACATTTTTATTACGTAAGATATAAGGTAATTTATTTCAATTTGAAGTGCTCCAGTTTATGCTCCACCGCCATGAATATTTTCTCGGTTGTGCACGGATTTTCTGAAATGTATAAAACAATGAAGTATTTCGTCTACAACTACATAGTTTGATTCATTTTGTAAGGTATTAAAAATTAAAATTGAATTTCTAATTTGGCACTTAAGAATTGTTATTATTATGGTCCAATTTTTGGAAGATTGAGTTTGAAAGTGTCAGTGATAAAGACTTGATAATATCCACGTTGTGTGGTAAATATTTTATAAGTATCTGTGAACTAAGAACACATGTACGTAAGCTTGTTCTTTATTTCAAAGAGTGATATTGATTCCAAAATAATTTCTATGACGCATACATACAGTCCAGCGTCGTATCTGGTTGGATTTTTAACTAAAGAAATTTGCAATTATAAGAACATTTTTTGTATGTAACCTATATTTTACATATAAGAGCTAACTTCCTAATATTTCCTAATTAAATTATTCCATACTTTTGCCATGTTTCCTGGTCAATAATAAACATTATAAAAATGAGTAATGTGTGCAATAGCAATAGTTTTGACAGTCGTCAAATAAAGTATCGGCATCCAACCGGAAAAATTGATATTACTCTCATGAGAGGTCGGAAAAAGAGGAAATTATTTCATTTTTAATACCCGTGAACTAGTGTTATATCTTAAGGGTTTGTGTTAAACTTATAGTGGACTAGCTGCTCGTCCCGACTTCGCTTAAAAGATATTTTATTAAAAGAATCATGAAATCCAATCTAAATCTACACATACAGAGTATTATCAAAATTGGTGCAGTCGTCTAGGAGGACTTCAGTGAGATTCACACGTACAGAAGAATCTATTCTAATATTATAAATGCTAATGTATATTTGCCTGTCTCTCTGTCTGCCTGTTACGCTTTCACCGCCAAACTACTGAACCGAATTTGATAAAATTTATGTATATAGGTTTGAAGCAAGCTTGAACCTCGAAGCAAGGACATAAGCTACTTTCTTATACCTAACACCCGATGATCAACCCTTAAAACACGAGCAAAGCCACTGGCGAGAACTTACATATATAAAGATAATATTGTACAGTTTTACAATGACGTACCAATATTGATCCAATTGTCTTCATATCCTGCATCCAATCGAGCCGATCTCACCGCTTCACGGAGAGCATGCGTGATGACAGCGGCAAGGCATAAAGCGGGCTCACCGGTTGCTGAAATTGAATTTAAACTTTTAATTCTTATTATTATGTATTCGTTAATGTTAATGTGTCAAATAAATTTATATTTTAGGATCACAACGAAATCGTTATTTTTGCTTCAACCAGTCATTAAGCTGTGATTTATAACCTCTATTAGTTAAAATAATTATCATGAAAAAGTAAATTTTTACATTTGGGTATTTGGGTAAAAGACATACTAAAATAATATCGTCCTGACCGAACTGTGTACTGTGTGGATGTTTCTTACTCAATGATGCTATAACGGCTGCACAGATCACAATTAAATTTGGCACAAAGATAGATTATAGTCTGGAATAGCACATAGGATTTTTATCCCTAACACTCGCAACACTTTACTTTTTACAGGAGGGTGAAACTGCGGGCGAAAACTAGTTGTAAATGTATGACAAAACTAATAGCGACGAAGGCACTACGCACGAATGACAATCTATTTGTCAATTTATATGTTTTTGTACTCTAACCGTGTCAAACCCATTACCAAATCTAATGTCGAATATATTTGACAAATATTCAATGATCCTGAATTTATAAGGATTAAATGTGCCCAAAGAGTTGGTATAATTATGTTGAGTCAATATTCGATGACCCTTTTCATTTAGTTTGGGTTCTTGGTCTATTTTTATCAAAATTAATTATCACCAGTGATTATCATATGTATTTCGAACAGAGTCATATTGTGTATATAAATATTTGTATATACCTATACAAACAGGATATTTATATTAAGGATATCATAGATAAGCGGTTATTCTTTGTTATATATATGAATTTATATAAAAGGATAAAGAGTGTATAATATATTAATTACATATCTATCTGTTCAATCCGGGCAATTAAAAAATAATTTTCACGTTCGGGAGGACAACTCTAAACGTTATGCTTAAAGATTACGACTAAGAGCTTAATAAGGATATACGTTACAGGATTAATGGAAAAAATTAAGTATCACGAATGGCGCAGTAAAAATCTATTTTACTATCAAAAATGTTATTGTGAAAACTTACAAGTTTATTTATTAATAAGCAATTTGAATACCTTTCGATTGTAACACTCCAAGTGTATTAGTAGAGTTTCGTCTGAAATATATTCTGAAATCAGCTGGTATATCTTTGATGCCGGGAGGTTTATATGTCCATGTGCGATCCGTTAGAAGTTTCCCTGTTTTCTCATCATAAACAATTTTCTCTGACGTCCAGTACCCTAATCCCATTACAAACGCACCCTCAATCTATGACAAATATTTATTACACTTAAAAAAAAACATATTTTTATTTTTCAATTTATTTTGAGGACTATTTTATTTATTGACTGACAATAAAGAAATAAATTGAACAAAACAAACATAAATTTTAAGGTTTCAAAAAACTCTATTTTGAAATTGTTCGACAACAATTTAAAACATTTTATAATTGTCATTTAACGATGCCAAACAGTGTATGACCCAGCAATTTGGTCAAAACTCAGCTCGATTTCGAAGATAAACCTTCGAAGATAGTGTTATTAAGTAGCCAGTTTGAAAGAAAATTTAGAGTTCAAATTTGATATTATACCGACAGTTATTATAAAAATTGGCATTACCTGTGCAACGTCGATCTCTGGACTTAAGCTTCTGCCAGTATCTTCTAACAGATCAACTCTTCGGACATCATGATTCCCAGTTAAAATGTCAACTTCTACTTCCAAAGCTACAACGCCAGAAATATCATAGGACTTTATAGGGTCCTTAGTGGAATACATGTAAGTAGCCTGTAAATTAACTCCAGAAATAAACGCTTCTGCTACAATTTCTTTCCAAGTAGCATTATTCATTTTATCTTTTATCGGTTTTAATCGATCTAGTAAAATTTCACAAGCTTTCATAGTAGCGTAGGCTACACACTCGCTTCCTATGCTACCCCCGGTAGGCATACAGTTTGGCGATGTAAAACTGGTAGTTGGTTTAACACTAACTTTTTCTAATGGAATTCCAAGAATATAAGCACACACTTGTGCTACCTTCGTATTAACACCCTGTCCCATTTCTGTAGCACCATGTGTTATAACTACTGAACCATCTGCATGATATATCGATACTAAAGAATTGAAAGGACCAAAATAAAACAATTCATAGCTCATTGGCATTAATTTAAGTGACCGTTTCCTCCAACGATTAGATTTATTAAAATCTTCTACTTCACGTAATCTCGTTTCATAGTCAGAATCTCTTTTTAGTTGTTCGATGAGTTCGGAGATAGGATTGTCTTCTTTTTTCATATTTGCTTGTCGAATTTGTATGGCATCTTTACCCAGCTCGTGGGCTATTTTTTCCATTATAATCTCAGTAATTGCAATGCCTTCAGTTGAAGCTTTGAAAAAAAAAAAATCAGTCAAGAGTTTATTAAAAATTACATATTTTACGATTTTATTTTTATTTTACAAGAAAAGTATAACGTTAAATTTAATAAGTACAATAATTACTAAATAGAACATACCAGGCGCTCTACACCAAGTTGAAGAAGGCGTATCCGTAAGTGCGCCATATGCTTCAATGTGCCAACGCTTTGATTCATAACAATTGGGAAGATGAGTGACAGTTATCACAGAAGTATTCTCATTCTTAGAGCAACCGTTATCTTGATAATAATTTATTTTTAAGTATTGTATTTCTCCAGTTCCATTTACGCCTGCCTAATTAATAAATACATTTAAATTTTCATACAATAGTTCTCTAAGCTTTTTTTTAATATAGAAAATAGATATTGACGCTGTAATGTATATTAACCTTTCCTTACATTATCAATCACCACCAAACTTGGGAACCAAGATATTATATCTCTTATGCCTAGTAGGTACACTGGCTCACTCACTCTTCAATCTGGACGGCACACAAGTATTGTTGTTTGGCGGTGAAATAGCTGATATAGTAGTTTGTACTACCGCTAAGTAATTTGAATATTATGTTACTTTCCTTTTAATATAATTGGACGTGTTCAGTAAATAGTCGTCTATAATATAATATAAGACTGAATAGTCTTCTACAATGTTTTAGTAAAACTTACTTCGAATTTACAATAAGTCGGTGCTCGTTTTCCGATAATTTTCATGTTTGTCTGAAGAGGTAAAATAAATCGACAAGGCTTTCCTTGTAATTGTGACACTAAAGCCGCTGCGCATGCTATTTGTGAAGATCTGGTAATTTTTCCACCATAACCACCGCCTACCCTGCGTACTATTACGTTGATACTGAAATGAGAATAAATAAATCTTATTTTACAAGTATACATATGTGACATTTAAAACTTTCTGATATATTTTATCTTAAGCAATGCAATTTGCATACTAGTTATTCGATCATAATTTATTTTAATGAAATTCAGGTTTTTCGAATTCTCTATCCTTTATTCATGAACATTTTGTATATATTTATTTATATATAATACTGTCTAAGATACATATCTAATATGTATAGTGTTATATTTTAGTTGCTTATTATAAAAATAATATAAAATGCAGGAATCAATCATCAATAAATATTTTACCTATTTACAGGTACGTTTAAACATTCAGCAATAGCAATATTAGTCAGGTCAAGCCATTGTGTTGAAGAATAAACTTCGAAGCCATCTTCTGATGGTTTTACAACACATGTTTGTGGTTCCATATAGTAATGATACTGCGATTCGAAAATCACTTTATCGCTGATAACTTTTTTAACGTCATTACCAATATCAGTTGGTTCTACCATTTTATCCAAAGATATTCTTTCTTTTTCTGTTGACATTAAAACGTCGTGAACTGTTAAAAGAGGTTTTTTGGTAGATATTGATTCATATTTTATTTTGACAAGCTTAGCAGCATTTGTTGCTATTTTCTCTCTATTAGCCACAATTATACCAACAGGTTGACCATTAAATTTTACGTCTTTTGAGCACAAGATTTCCTCCTCTGAATTCAATATGGCATTAATAGGCGTAAAGTTATTTTTTCCGGGTATATCTTTAGCGGCGTAAAAAGCTATTACGCCAGGAATCTTCTGAAATACATTTAAATAATTTTGACATAAAATCATGTTTTATTTTGGTTGCATAAATAATGAGAATCTACTCACAAGAGCGTCCGTTGTATCAAACCCAGCAATAACACTACCCGGGTTAACATCAGCTGTTACAAAGGCACCAAAAACTTCATTTGTTTGTGATGGCAAGTCATTGGCAAATGTACCCTCGCCACTACATTGAACCAATGCCTCTAATTTAGGCACGGGTTTGTTCAATGGCCAAACACTTTCATCTGTATCGTATGATTGCATTCCCTTTGAAGTGTGTCGTTTAATTACGTCTCCCCCGGAACGATATCTTTTATCGATTTTTGTTTCGGGACATAAACTGAGGATCGCCTAAAACATTTTTATGTTTTCAGAAATGTTTAAAACGGTTTTTTTATTATAAATTTTTCATTCTTTATAAACCTATAAAAATAAACGTTAGTTAATTACTATAATCTTAATAATCGTTTAAGATGTATCGTCTATTATCAACTTTTTAGTATTAAGTTTAATGTATTAGCGAAAATACGAAATTCATAAATTTTCATAATGTTCAAATGAGAATATTACTTAAATTTTGAGGATTTTGTTTTGACGAATAGCGCATAGTCTCAAAAGGGAATTAATTTCACATTATTAATATGACTTGTCTTAACAATGTTGTAATAGGAAAAAAACATTCTGTCAATGTCGTAGATAAATCTCTGGCTCATTTTATCATAAACTCTGTTAAATTATAAAGCTTACGTTTTATTCTGTTAAATTCTGTTACTCTGTTAAATTATAAAGGCAAAGTGCTTTTGGTAGCACACAATAACAACTTGCATATTTTATAAAAGAGAAAAAGATCACGTAGATAGAAAAGGAAAAGTTTACAGAGCATATAGAATATATTGTATTTAAATACCAACAAATCTAGGTCATTAAGTCGTTTATTCTTCCATCTCTTTCATAATTATTACTTAAAATATAATTTAAATTGGTAAAATGCAATATTGTATTAAGTATAATGTAAATTGGGAATTAATGTTTAAATTTATATTTAAAGTATTTACCTTATAATACAAAGACACAGCTAATAGTTTCCTATATTCGGATGATGGTTCTGGCGGCGCTGTATCTGGATCGATTTCTCCGTACAAAGTTTCAAGAGTTATTTTCAATACATCATCAGCGAAAGGATCTTTATCTTTTAAAGATTCTTCAGTTTTAGTAGCATGAACAAATTTCGGATTAACATTTCCATAAACTATTTTTGCCTTTTCAAGTATTCCTTGATCATGTTTAAATTTAAAAAGAAAACCAGCATTAATTATCGCATGCGCGTTTTGGGATCGAGGCATAATCTGGAAAAATGTTTCATACATAAAATTTATGGTTTGGTTCGTTATTAAGTCTATTTTTGAGGTTGGCTCTGCAGTCCTCGCCGTGCATAATAAAGATTTTTTTCTCAATTTACTGTAAAATATATTTTCTTACTCTATATAGTCTACGTATTTTGATGTATTTAGATATGAAAATAAAACAATTATTATTTTTATGATCATAATTATTAAGTACTACCGTCCTTAAGCCGTCCGTCTGCCTGTAGATTCAGGCATTTCTAAATCTTACTCAAAACAAAATCAAAATATACTTTTTTCAATTAAGCTTTTACAATTACTTTTGAATCGTCATTTTACATAGCTATTTTATGAAAAGCTACCACCGGTTCGAAATGTAGATTATACCGAAAACACCGGTTCTTTACGGTACAATCTACATTCCAAAAAACTCAGCAGTTACACTTTTTTAACATTTAAAATGATATTATATTAGTTAAAACTATGCCCCTTTGCTCACTAACGTTACGTAAATATAAATTGCTTGATAATTTTTTTGTGTAGGATTTCCTATGAATGTATTGTGGTATGAGATCGCTGAAGTGGAAGTAGGTTGGCCATGTCTCGAGGCGCCTTGATTGCCAATGGAGCCGAGACTTGATAGAGTGGAAATTAAGAATGGCCAACGTATTGTACGGTGAAAGGACGAATTAAAAAAAGGTGGCAGGTACGGGATGGATGCGAGCTGCCCAAGATCAGGATGGTTGGTGTTTTATGGGGGGCTTTCGTGCAGTGGACGGCAAAAGGCTGAATAATTAAATATGTAACAGAATACTTACTTTAAAGGTTTTGACGAAACAACATTGCGATAGTGGCGGTAACATAACATTTACAATGATTTTACCCTTCATGTCAAGTTTAAGAAAATCTATTAAAGTCACGGTGTCTGACTTATTGGGAGCATCCGCTAGAAAAAATGAGACATTAAATAACTTTTTTAATTAAAATCATAAAATAGAAATTTAAAACATCGAGTAGTAATTTTAAAAGTTTAAATCTTGGTTGGAACTTTACCGATAGTTATCATAGCTCCAACAGTTTCAAAAAGTAGAAAAAGATCAGATGGGAACTCATTATTAACAAACTTCATGTATAAATTTCCTCCAATAGTACCAATCTGAAATAAAAAAGTCTTTAAGTAGTATCATTTTGTCAATTAAATAGGATTTAAAATATGCTCATATTATGACTAAAATATTTAAACCTAAAAAAATGTTCTTTTTTTTCAATTAATTTTTTTTTGTTTTAATTATGTTTACATTTATTTATCTATATGAGATAATTTAATATGTATCTCAAGAAAATCGAATGAATGAAATTTTTCAATAAAAATGCAAGCGTGAGCCTTGCTCATATTATTTTTATGAAAAATACTGAAAAGCATTTGAATTATAATATTTAAAAGTCAATTAAAAAGAGTTAATCACTTACAAATTACACATAATATTAAAACTGATCCTGTATTTACGTTTTTATAATAAAATATTCATTTTCTTTAAATACCGATTCCATGGTTATCAATGATTAACTTAACAGCTAAATAAAAGACGTGAAAAAACATTGGATTTTATGAAGTTTTAAATTGTACATTTGACCTTTTGCAGTTATTTCTTAAAAATACTCATTCCAATTTACTTACATTTCTGACGGGTACATGCGCAACTAAGTCCATATGATTATGAAATTCTTTTAAATATGAAAAATCATCATTTTCATTTGCTAATTTAATAAAAACATCCATCATATCCGATAAGGTCATACCAGCTCCTAATATTAAATTTACATCTATTGTATAACCCTTTAATTCAGACACGTTGAAAATATCGATAACGTTCTTGGGATATCCTGATATGTGGTATACACCTGAAAAAAGGTCATCCCTTTAAATAATTGTTCTACGTCTGGAAGTAATGAAAGATTGAATTGAATGATATCACATTCAGAAACATATACGAGTTGATACCGTGGAAATATTCTGTAAGAAAAACCCGGAACTCATTGCAGAAGATGATGTCACAATCACTTACACAAAAAACAACAATTTAAATGAAGCTATTAAAAGTGTGTTTAAAACAATTGATATTATAGTCCTATGATGTACAATTATTGTCAAAAAAAAAAGGGTTATAATTTTACCTTGTCCAGTATTTCCAGCGATCAATTTATAGTCATGGCATCCCTCTATTGCTTTAAACACATCACTTAAGCTGTAGACCTTAAACCATTTGTGATTTCCACTTTCAATAGCTATAATCTCATTATTACTAGCTTTATCTAAGATACACCAATCATTGTCTTGCGTGCACTTAACAGCACACGATTTGAAGAAACCCAAGTCTTCTATATCTTGTAATTTGTTTAGTAAGCTCTTATCGGCATCTGTTGCGAAACTTTTAAAAGCGTCTGCTATAGGTCGATATCCAGTACATCTGCATATATTGCCAGCGAATGAGTTCTCTATTTCCTTTGAATTTACTTTTGTATTCTTTGATTCATAAAGACTGCAACAATATGTTACTTATTAAACTTGTGTTATGTTATTCATTTGATGAAGTACTTCTTTGTTTAGTCGTTTTTAAAATGTAACAAGAAGGGGATTTTTTTTTGGCTAATATGGTCCCGTTGTTACTAAAAGTGAATCTTAATTAAAGCGTTCAGGTTCAGCGAACCTAGTCAAATAGCGGTGCGTTTTCAAGTTCTTATTTTGTGTATGGAAACTGTTGTTAGAAAACATACACGTATCGAATGAATATGTGTAACCTCCGCTGGAGCAAAGTGGTATAATGAAATTGATGAGGTCATAGGCTGTTCCTTATTTACTTGGATATTTGAAAGGAAAGTTTGAGAGATAATTAACTGATATTAGTTAATTATCTACTAAGCTTTAAAGTAAAAATAATTAATGTAGTTAATTTATCATGTCAGTATTATTCTCAATTCGTCTCATTTTATATTTTTATTAATAGCAACATTACCATTATGATAATTATAATTAGATATGATCTCGTAACATTTGATGGCATGTAAACAATTCATGATATTTCTGCGGTGTTATCATAACATCCTGCTAGGTATTTATACAAATTATATATTTTATTAATAGATAACCATTTGACGTTCCAAGTTTAAAATCTTGTTTAAAAATATACATATGTATACTAAGTTGACTTAGAAGTTGATTTTTAGACAATTTTCATTGTAATATATCACGAGGAAACAACCAATTTCCATGTTTCCTGTTTCATGCAAGCAAGCACAGAGAAAATACATTAGTGTTGTAATGATAAAACCACCCTCTACATCTAGAAAGCTACTGCCTCCAATAATCCCTAGAGGTAAATTTTTTGCGATGGTATATAACTTTTAACACGTGATATTGACGCTAACATAACAGAAATATTACAATGTTCGAGGAACTGATTAAAGCTGAGAGTTGACTATCTTAATTTGTGAACTTCCTTAGCGTGACCATAGTTGCTTAGAAATCCTCGGCCCTAGCACAAAGACGAATTATATACTAGCATTAGTAATTAAAATAGTGAATAGAGAACCATTTAATTATATATCTTGTATGGAATACAATTAGAACAGAGCAATGAGAAATTAAACAAACAACATGGACGCAAAAGTAACGAATTACGATTTCAAATCACTGTCTGAATTTTTAAGCTAATGTGTTTATTTTTGGTAGACCTCCAAAATATAAATGTAATGTGTGTGTCAGCAGGTAAATATTCTATTATTGTATTTCGAATAATTACTGTCAAACATTTGCCAGCCTACTGTCAATTTAATATTTATTTAATGTTGTACATTTTTTTTTATAACGTTGCCTTGAATATGTTTTGAAGATGATCACATCGATCAACTTTGTGTAGTTTAGAGAATGACTAGATGATTTCGCAATATATTTAAGAATCTCATTTATAATAATTTGTATTTTTTATCCTTCGCGTGTAATGTAAGTTTAATTGGAATGAGATTTAAATTACGAATGCAATACAAACTATGACTCATTGCATAAAATGTGCTTAGATAATTTATATACCTAGATAGAGAGGCACACTAATAAAGAACTAAAAGAGTCGGGCAATCTTTATTATCTTGGTGTGCGTGACTGACGTCGTAACTGTTGGCCACTATTTTTTTCAACGGTTTCTCTGCTTCGACAGTCTATTTAAATTTTATACAATGTTTAATTAGAGTTGGAGTATAAATTCCAAAAAAAAACAGGCAAAAAATTAATTTTAGTAGTGGTTACGGTCCCAAGTCTTAGAAAACCGTTGGTCTGGTCCTGAAGTCTTTCAGCCGTGCCAGATTTACCATCCCATCGAGTTATGTTATGTGAGAAAGAAAACAGAGAGTTTAATTTTGTAATATAGTATTATGCTTTGCATAGTTAGCGTTTCTTAAGTATTATTGCTATGGCCAAAATGGTAAAAACAGTTAAATTCTGACATGTATAGAATTGATTACGGACAGTTGTAGTGTTCCGCTATGTGTACTGCTCTTTATTTGTGTTAAGTCTTCTACATCATCATGAGATTTTTGCAAAAGTCCTTGGAATTTTTAAAAGACTAGACTTTATTTATCGATGTTTTTTTTTTACAGGAATTATAATAACGAATAGCTAAAAATGCAAACAGAAAAAAATCTATTAATCTTCTTTCTCCCTCACTCGTATTTTATCGTATTATGAAAAGAAAAGACCTCATAAAGCATTACCTGTACATATTCATTATCCACCCGGGGGTACAATACCCACACTGGGTGCCATTAAACTTTGCCAGTCTTGTCTGTATTTCGTGATAGCCAATTGTTCTATTGCCAATACCTTCTACCGTTGTTATTTCCCAATTTTGACATGACAAGATCGATACAAGGCACTGAAACAATTAATTAAACTCTTTACAAATAATATTTTACATAAACCATAGTTTTAGTATATTTATTTAAGAGCCGAGATGGCCCAGTGGTTAGAACGCGCGCATCTTAACCGATGATTTCGGGTTCAAACCCAGGCAGGCACCACTGAATTTTCATGTGCCTAATTTGTGTTTATAATAATTCATCTCATGCTCGGCGGCGTAGGAAAACATCGTGAGGAAACCTGTATGTGTCTAATTACAACGAAATTCTGCCACATGTGTATCCCATTGTTCCATAACCCGCATTGGAGCAGCGTGGTGGAATATGCTCCAAACCTTCTCCTCAAAGCGAGAGGAGGCCTTAGCCCAGCTGTGGGAAATTTGCAGGCTGCTAAAGTATGTATGTAATTTAAGCAAAAAACTCAATGTTTGAAGTATTCTCTACCAATCAATATTAACTAAATAGGAATATCTGAAGGCAGTTCTGTCTGTACTAATATTATAAATGTGAAAGTATCTCTGGCTGTTACTTCTCCACTCTTAAACCGCTGAATCGATTTAGATGAGATTGGGTATGGAGCTAGTTTAAGTTTCCGGAAAGGAAATATTTAACCCCTCAAGTGGGTAAAATTAGGACTGACAGTTTGTGATGTTGATTTTTAAATTTCTTTATTTTTTTTTTTATTTTATTATTAAGGACAACTTACAAAACATACACCATTTATAGGTTAAAAATAAAGGTAATTACATATTTAGCTAAGTGTTGTTTATTATTAATTAAAAGTTATCACGGCATGGAAAAGAAAAATTTTATCTATTAACCTAACACAAGTTTTTTCTACTATGTTATACAGAAAGGGACAGAAAAAAATAATACTAACAATAATAATACAATATAAAAAATGCAAATTACAAATAATCGTGCGGATAAAGCCGCAGGATCAGCTAGTAATTAATAAAACTACACTTCTTACACACACACACACACACACACACACACACACATAAACGTATTATAAATATTATTATTTTATAATGTAAATTCATTTTGATATGTATTTAAGTTTATAATTATTCAAGAAGTCGTTGTACTGTGTCAGGATTATGCATCATACAGGCTTTTTATAGATGTTCTCAAATAAAATGACATTATTCAATATAGAAGCATAACACATATTTATTTATTGCCAAATTAAAAACACTATTAACGGCTTGGTATAAAAAAAAAACTTACCTGAAGTGGTATAGTTATAGAGATAGAGCTATGAATATAAATAAGTAATATTCTAATTGATACAATTTGTGCTATTCCATTCGGTTCTTATAGGATTAAATTAATTACTTACGGAATTAACAGAAAATAATTTTATTTCATTTGTAGGTGGTAGCGGGGCCCGTACGGCAACGATACAAGCCCCACATCCCCCCTCTTGGCACATCACTTTAGTACCCCGGAGATCTGCAACGTTCCTTATAAACTCGTTCAACGATACATCTGGGCCGTATCTTCCATCAGCTAAATTTAGAAGAAAAAATATTTTTAAGTATTGATTTTATTGTTTTTAAAATAGTGGATTGCGGTCTATAATAATAGTATTAATACGCTTCACATGCATTTCACTAAAACATCCCGCTGCACGGGTTTAATAAGCTACAAATCTTTCTTTCTAGTTTTTCTTGTTCTCATTAAGAATAAAATATTTAACGTAGTTTATCTATTAAAGTTGAAAACAGCTTTTAAATGTTCCGCTACTGGGTTTAAGGCTTGGATCAAGATGAACATGCTGCACCGATGCGGATTGGTGACTAGAGACATATACGCACATATACTAGATAAAATATTAACAGTCAAAAATGTAAGGGAACCCTGTATTATTTTATGGGTAGAATTTTATTCAAATTGTTATAACGTA
The DNA here is from genome assembly GCF_037043105.1 of Vanessa tameamea. Classification (NCBI taxonomy): domain Eukaryota; kingdom Metazoa; phylum Arthropoda; class Insecta; order Lepidoptera; family Nymphalidae; genus Vanessa; species Vanessa tameamea. The sequence continues at coordinate 9,804,929 of NC_087323.1, forward strand.
GAATTATTTAATACTAATTCTGAATAAAAATATATATTATATTTACTTACCTTCGTATTGTATATCATTAATTTTAAACACTATTGTCGACATCTTGACAAATATTTTCACTGTACTTGATGCTGAATAACACAATACTTACGTGCTTAACACATAAAAAAAAAATAGATAATACTTAAGTTTTGTAACGGACAAATGTGTCATGAAAAAAACCGCAAGTAAATTATAGCATAATTTAATCTTAATCTAAATCCATCGCAGAATGACTAATTAAAAAGTACTTTTATTAATATAAAAAGCCTGTATTTTTTTAAAAATATTTCGAAGAGTCGAAAAACTGTTCTTTTTTCAAAATGAAATAACAAAAAAAAAAACTTAAGCGCGTTTATGTCAGTCGACTTTCCGAAACCAAATGCTGTCGACGTATTAACTGATCCTGCTTATAACGATAAATAATTATATATATTGGTCATATAATGCCACAGTTAGCGTGTCGTACACGAGAAAGACACTCTAATATTTTATCTTAAGATAAAATATCTCTCGCTTTACAGTTCAAGGAACTCTCACATTCGGTGAGATAATATTTTTTTTCGTTTAAGAGTGATGTTATCTACAGATGCGGAATAAATAACAATAATATTGATAAAAACAGCCACATTTATATTCAATTTAAAAAATATATGTATGTTCTACTAGGCTAATTGTAATGAATTCACATATGAAACGCTACGGTATGAATCGATGTATCTTTGATCGATGCTTATTCTTAGATAATTAAGAAAATGCCTTCTCGTTGCTCGTGTGTTAAATCGTAACAAATTATATTTTGTCTGATAATATCACTATATAAGCGGAGATAACCTAGTGGTCAGAACGCGTGCATCAAAACCGATGATTGCGGATTCAAAACATGGCAGCCAAAATTGAAATTCTATGTGCTTAATTTATACGCTCGTGCTCGGCTGCGAAGGATCATCGTGAGAAAACGTGTATGTGTCAAATTTCATTAAAATTCTGCCACATGTGTATTTAACAGACAGTATTGGCCTTAGCCCCGCACTGGGACATTTACATCATTGATATCAATATAATATTTCTCTAGTGTTTTTCCGTTGATGTGATTTGCAGGCTCGGCTTATAAGCTAGCCAATAAACTTATGAGTAAGAGGGATTTTTCTTAACGCTTTCCCGTTAAACAGTTTTCAATTAGAAATATAGAGAAACGTGAATTAATATTATTCGTGGTAATTTTAATAATAAACACAAATGATATATATCAATACTCGAAAATATATATTTCATAAATAAGTAATATTATTTTGCATTTAATATAGAAAAGAAGTTTACACGAAACGTTACAATAATAAAGAATATAATTTACTAAGGCTTACCTGATGGAAAATGACTATCACCCATGGACGGAAAATATGTACGCTCTTTTCACGAAGGTTCCCATGTCGTATCGGTTTGGTTAAAACCGCCGGTTCCACAGAGTGGTTGTACGAGGCAGAAAATACCAAACAAAATCGAGCTGTTGTAGATTTTCGGACATCTAAATAGTGCGGGTGAAACTTGGAATTTTGACAAGATGTCCGAAGGTGAAATTCAACAGCCAGGATTAATTCAAAGAATTCCTCGGAACATTTCCAGTGAAAAATACAGTAGAAGATGCAGAGTGATCCAACATCTCTATGCAAAGCCAAAGGGATCAAGCACGTTTGAAAGGACTTGATCGTATCTCAATGAATGAAATGGACCAGTGATTAGAACACGTGAATCTTAACTGACGATTCGGAGTTCAAACCGACACAAGCACCACAGAATTTCCATCTGTCTGGATAATTCATCTCTTATACTTGCATTAGTCCAACTTTAATTAAATTGTTCCATGTGTATCCACCAAATGTGAAGGAATTAGCTCCAACCCTTCTCCGCAAAGAGGCCTTAGCCCAGTGGTGGGACGTTGACGGGTTGTTACTATTGTACAGAATTCACTCCTATTTCACAAGTATGAAAACATTTAACTATGTGTCTTTAAATTATGTATTAAAGTATAAATGGAATTTATTTACTCAATTTTTAGTTTCATTATGTGAACCTAAGTTTAATAACGCATGTTTAACTTGATTGAGTTATTTTACGGTCTGTTGGTCCGATAGGTAAATAATTACACCTTCATGGTTCACAGAAAAAATTGCACGTACATCTTATCTGGCAGTTTGTTCCCGATGATTGGAATATGAAGTTACATTACTTGTTATTTCCGAATGCTGTGGCTCAAAAAGCAGCGCACTGGGTGATATGAACGTTTTCAATATTTTAATTTATCTGGTGGCCATTGATTAATAAATATAAAAGTCCAAGTAAGTGTGACGTAACATATTTCAAATACCGTTAGATTAATAACTATGTCATGAGATTGTAATCTGTTGAAGAGGTTGTGAATGATTATTCAACTTACAATAAAACATTTACAATTTCGATAGTAATCTATCGTTTAGATATGTTATAGTTTTATTGATTTAATTGAAATTCACTTCAATAGATTATAATCTATCATAAAACAATGCATTAAATCGTAAAGCACTATTTTATGATAGTCATTATGTTTAATTTTCAACATCAGCAGTAATGTTCTAGCTGAGCTCATTTCACTCGTCAGTCTCGTCACAACAAGCGCTCGGGTACAAGCAATGTTTCCCCCCAAAATAGCAAAATAGCATCAATAGCTTTACGACTATTTTCCGATCCGTAAAGCCGAGCCAGTGAAATAGGTAAAGTGTAGGTACATAAAATTGAAGGAAAAAACCGGTTGTTCAGTTGTTTTCTGCCTGCCAATTTTACGATTATTAAGATAGATATCTACTATAAATTATAGTACACATGAATAAATACATATTTTTATATAAAAGGAAAAGATGTAATTATTATGTAAGCTAGCGAATAAAACAACACAGGTTACTTTTTGCAACGGCGAGATCATGAGAAAACGATTAGATACAAGTCGAACACGCACGTAAAGGAGCCGTACGATCCTTGGGCTTAGTTTTTATATCGTTTTCGTCTGATTGAATAACAAACAGCCATCCATCCAAAAATTCGCTTTTATATTAATAATAAGATTAATCATTAGGATTGAGTTGGAAAATTATATTATCTAAGAGCAATACTTATTCAGTAATTTTTAGAGATCCAAATCTTAATTGTCGTTTTGTTTTAATTTGAAATACTATTTTAACAATTACTATTCATAAAAAAATAAAAACAAAACCGGCGAATATATCAAGGAACATACACACACAAAATTAAATTAAAAAGGCATTTTTTTTTTGAATAACAAATTAATAAATATTAAATAAAATACATTTCGCTATAGAAGTATATATAGAAGTTTTATTGATAAACAATTTCTGATAATATAAACATTTCCTTTAAATTACTATATTGTAAGAATGATTAATTTATTTTTATTTTCACACAGATGTGATTTATATTCTAAATATTTAGTTTAGTAAAAAGTGTTCTATTTTGTGATCGCATGCCATAAAGATGTTTTCAACTGTACACGGAGCATCTGAAAAAAAAATTTTAATGAGCAGATTAAAAAAAATAACTATGAAATAAAATCTTTTTAGGAATTTTATTATAATGCATGTACTAAAATTATTAATTCAAAATCGATTAAGGTATATCTATTACTGAACAGGAAAAACATAACAGAAATATAAAAACTTTTAATATTCCTAGCAATATTAATAGCGATGGATAATGATGTCATGATCTGCTTCACAAAAAATCCAAATACACGTTATTTACAAAAGCAAGGTTCAATTTGGGCATAATAACTAAATGACATTGCGAAATAATTGGATATTCGTACCAATTTCCAACCATTGGTCTGGATATCCTGCATCCAGTCGCCCGTAACGAATAGCTTCGCGGAATGCGTGCAGCAGAATCGTGGCCAGACAAAATGCTGGTTCGCCAGTCGCTGTAAAATCCGAATTACGAATGTAATGTTTTTTTTTTTGTCTTAAAAGAGTTGTAGCGATGCCCCAAATTAATTAAAGGAATTACTAATTTGTGTTAAGGGTAGAGACGACAATGCCCAAGGGATTAGATTCGATCCTGCGATTTTACACATCGCTAGGCGGCCCGTCAACCATTGCGCTATTACGTTTATATTGCGCATACGAAGGAGGTTTGATATAGTTAATTTTTTTATAGAAATTAAATGCAGAAAGCTAAAAGTATTTAAAACATGTGAAAAAAAAACTACGTACCAATGATAACGTACGTTATGTCAAACTAAATAAATCAATAATGCGTTTTAGACACTTCTTGAGATTTGATGAATAACAGTCGAATTTTGGCCAAAAGCTGATCATTAGTGCTAATTACATTACAAAACTATTTAGTACATTGTGTGTGTGGTACATCTGTTTTTATAGTCTATATAAAGCATAAAATATGACCTTTAAATTGACAGGTGGAATCTTCCGTTTTTTGTTTTTAAAGATTCTACTAAGGTCTTGACGTTGAATTTAATTATGTACTTGTATTCGATGTGCTCGATTGAAATCAGCAAAAAGATTTAGAATATTTATAGAATTATTTTAGTATACATTTTTAATATAAAGTACCAAAACATAGAACACTAATTCGAATTGAATCTCCAATCATTTCTAAGAAACATAATTTTGAGCATCTACACTGAATCTATTAACTGAGATAATGAAGATGTAATGTCTTTACAGTTGTAAATAAAGGCTATACACCTTTGGATTGAAGTACGCCGTATTCATTTCCGGCATTTTTGCGAAAGTAAATCCTCATGTCAGCAGGAATATCTTTCATCCCTGGCGGCTTATAATTCCAGGTGCGGTTTGTCAGGAGTTCTCCAGTTGTCTGATCGTAGACAAGATTTTCTGAAGTCCAGTAGCCTATTCCCATAACAAAGGCGCCTTCGATCTTTAAATAGGTTAAATCAATCTTAATCATCATCTTTAATTGTTGGAGCTGGAGTTATTAATAAACTTATTAGTCGCATGATCTCATGATACGAAACTTCCCTTTAATAGACTTTTATAAAATTCTGACACGACAGACAACCGAAGAGGTTTAATTATAACACTTTCATTTTATTAACCTTAGCGATCTTTGTATCAGGTAGTTAAAGTAAATATTTTAAATTTGTAAAAGTTTTCCTAAAAGTAATATTCCAAAAGTAATTTACCTGACCAACGTCTAATGTAGGACTTATACTTCTCCCTGTATCTTCAAGTATATCAACTCTTCTTATATCGTGGTTACCTGTTAACATGTCGAGTTCAATTTCTACTGCACAAACTGCGTACACATTATACGGTTTTAAATCATCTTTCTGTGAATACATATAGGATGCTTGTAAGTCAACGCCCTCTTCATATGCTTTAGAAATAAGTTCTTCCCAAGAAAACGTTCCTGTCTCTTTTATTGGAGCAAATCTTTCTAAAAGTATTTCACATGCCTTTATTGTTGCAAATGCAATACATTCACTACCAATACTAGCACCAGTGAACATTGCATTCGGTGAGATATAACTAGTACTAGGTCTGACGATAATTTTTTTCAAAGGTATCCCTAGTTTATAGGCACATACTTGAGCTATCTTTGTATTTAAGCCTTGCCCCATTGCGGCACCCCCGTGATGGATGGTGAGAGTAGCATCACCATGGTATATGGATACAATGGAATTATAATTGCCAAAATAGTAGACACCAAATGTAATTGGCATTATTTTTAATGCTCTTTTTCTCCATCTGTTTTGTTCATTGTATTGTATTACGTCTTTTGTACGTGATTCATATTCTGAGTCTATCTTCAATTGATTTATCATTTCTGGTAATGGATTATCTTCTGAAACCATGTTTAATAGACGGACTTCTATGGGGTCCTTTCCCAGGCCATACGCAATATATTCCATTATATTTTCTATCATTGCAATTCCCTCTGTTGATGCTGTAAATAGTAAAATTTTATTTACAAAAAGTTACAATATATATTAAAATATGCAATTATAAGTGAATTTTAATAGATATTTTGTTTACGGACATGGTGATCTGCAGTAAGTATTAGATGCAGTGTCGGTTATAATACTGTTGGCTTCGATTTTCCACCTTTTCGATTCGTAGCAGCTGTAAAAATGCTTAATTGTTGTCTCAGAAATAATTTCATTGAATGAGTATCCACAATCTTGATAAAATGTGTTCTTAAGGTACTGAATTAGTCCATCTTCGTTAACACCGACCTGAGTTTTAGGCGATTGAAATAAAATCTTGTTAGTAAATTCAATTCACTTTATATTTTGAATACAAGTAACGTTGTTACTTTTTTATAATGATTTAATACTTTTTATTTTTATTGATATTTTTGTAGCACACGGACATATCCGTTTCTTTGGTGCATCCGATCTTTAATTTATGTTTCTTTTTTTTAGTGTGCCGTCATATATTTAGTACCACGCGTCTATAATAAATAAGGCTGTAACTTCATCGTTAGTTCAAATAGTTCATGTTCGATTCCAATTTGCGACTAATATTACCGATCATAAAATGATTACTATGAGTGCATGAATACATTTCTCGAAATAACGATATGTTTCACCATAAATTTGTTTTCGACTAATATTTCTTACCTCGAACTTACTATTCGTTGGCAACCTTTTTCCAATAGATTTCATGCTGGTTGTCAAAGGCAATATGAACCTGCATGGTTTCCCTTGTAAGTGTGTTACCAAGGCTGCAGCACAAGCAATTTGAGTGGATCTTGATATTTTACCGCCATATCCTCCGCCTAATCTTAGGACTATAACGTTAACTCTGAAAATAATTATTTTCAAATATATTCTACTTTAGCTATGAATATATTAATATAATATAATTTTCAAAACATTTTACAAAACATTTCTATGTTACGGATCGAAAGAGTTCAGACATTAGTTCAGTATAATCACTCCTAAATTTCCCGATTGAAAAATCAAGTTAGCTTATATTGCCCCGACAAAATTTTTTAATCCATGTTGTGAGTATCAGCGGTCTTATATGCTAGTCACTAGGTTGACGAGGCAATTACCAACGTACTAACTGTAAGTCCGTAATAATATAATAATCATGTCTCCTAAAATACTTAAATGTACGACTATGAAGTGAACTTAAATTTAAATAAGGAAAAAGAAGAATTTCTTAACGAGGCACTACAAACTATTTATGATTAAAATGTTTTACTTTACCTATTAACAGGAATTTTAAGACACTGCGTAACTGCAATATTTATCAAATCTAGCCATTGTGCTGATGAATAAATATCCAACCCATCTTCAACTGGTATAGCTACGCATGTTTGCGGTTCCATATAAAAGTGGTATTGACCTCTCAATTTGAACTCTCGGCTCAATACTTGTTTAACATCGTTCCCTATATCAGTCGGTTCTATAGTTTCATTTTTCATCAATCTTTCATTTATTTCACTTGATATAAGTACATCATCCATTGTCAGCAATGGCTTTTTCGTGTTAACAAGAGAATATATAATTTTAACGAAGTGAGCAGCTTTTTGAGCTGTTTTTTCCCGATCAGCTACAATTATTCCAACTGGTTGTCCACAGAACATAACTTTTCCGGAACATAATATTTCCTCATCAGCAGTCATAAGAGCGATATTTTTTGGAGTAAAAGTGTTATTTCCCGGTATATCCTTTGCAGTGTAAAATGCACTTACTCCTGGAATTTTCTAAGATGATAAAAGATTAATATTATTTTTTGTTCTAATTTACATTCATGTAAACATAGGTATATGTTTTTTGTTTAAAATATACATATTTAAAAAACAGGTAGAGTAAATTATGCTCTTAAGTCGTTTCAAAATATATGTATATGTTATCATGGTTACTTTTACCCAAAATATAACTTACAAATGCTTCAGATGTATCAAAACCACTTATAATACTTCCAGCGCTAACATCTGCTGTTACAAACGCTGCAAAAACTTCATCAACTATAGACGGAACATCATTTGAAAATATGGCTTCACCGGCACATTGTAATACTGCTTCCATTTTCGGCATAGGTTGAGTTAAGGGCCAAATACTTTCGTCTGTTTCAAAACTTTGACTGCCTTTTGATACCTCTCTCTTTATAACTTGACCACCTGATTTGTATATTGGATTTACTTTTTCATTTGGACATAAACTTAATATTGCCTGTAATCATTATAGCTTTAAACAATTTGCTATAAAAAAATTCCTTTAGGTATAAAGAAAATTATAGTGGATGTCATCCACCTCGTAATAACAATAATAGATGTGTAGTATACCTTATAAAATAAGGCTAAAGCAAGCATTTTTCTAAAGGCAGCAGTAGGTTCTGGATAATTTTCTTCTGGTTGCAGTTCTTCTTTTAAATTCTTTAATACCAACTGTAATGTCTCGTTTGTGTATGGATCTCTGCCAACTAAAATTGCTTCAGATTTTTCTGCGTGTATAAAACTTTGTGATATACCTCCATATACAATTGTTGCTTTTTCGATAAGATTTGAATTGTGTTGGAATTTAAGAAGAAAACCAGCATTAATAATTGCATGAGCATTTTGCGCTCGGGGCATTATCTGAAAGGAAATGTTGGGATTTATAAAATATATAAAGCATTTTTGCTTAACAAGTTTAATTGCTTACCTTAAAAGTTTTAAGTGAACAACTTTGTGAAAATGGCGGCAGCATGATGTTCAAAATAATTTTTCTTTTCATGTCGGTTCGTAAAAAGTCGGGAAGAGAAATTATATTACTTTTGGTAACACCTTCACCTTTAAATAATAAGGTATACTCAGTCAGTACAGTCAGTCAAGTTTAATTGATGAATTTAAAAAAATGCAATGTTTTAGATTTATTTAAAATGTGTTCAATATCTTTGTTATAAATAAAATAGTTTTAACATTATAATTGTTCAAAAGAATGTCATCCAATAGCTGATGCAGTGCAGTAATTTTACCATACTGTAAATTACCCACAGGTGGGCATAGAACACCTTTGAATAAGGTTTGAAGATTATTCTGTAGTACTTCTTCAAATCGGTTTGGTGGATAAATATATGGCAGAAACTCATCCGAGTGCTTATGCTTTTCTCATGATGATTTTCTTCACCGCCGAGCACGAGATTAATTATAGATATGAATTAAGTTAACATTCCTGCTTAATGTACTAGTAAAATAAAGATAAGTATCTTTTACCAATTGTGACCATGCCCCCAACAGTTTCAATGATCAAAAATAAATCTGATTGAAATTTATTGTCCGTATGTTTTAACATTAGGTTACCACCAATAGTTCCAATCTAGAAAAAATATATATATATATAAAGGGGTCTAAGTTTAATTGCGTTTATCATTATTTGTATGAATTACATTTTATCAATTTTTTTTCTCTTTCTGCCGCTTTTATTATTTACTTATCATAATATATTCCATTCATTTTCAAAATTAATTTATAAAAACAATAATGATAACAAAGCTTAAAAAATATACTTCACTTAGAAAAATAACTTACGTTACGAACAGGTATATGAGCAACCAAGTCCAAATGATTATACAATTCTTTTAAATAAAAAAAGTCCTCGTTTTCTGACATCTTTAAAAATATATTCATCGCCTCTGATATAGTCATACCGGCTCCTATAATTAAATTCACATCTAATGTGTGTTCTTTTAATTCTGATACATTGAAAATATCAATTACATTCATTGGATATTCAGAATCAGGCAGCACTCCTGAAACAATAAAGCATACAAAAAATAAATTCAAATTATTTCACTTCTTTGGTAGAATAAATTATTTTATGTTACATACCTTGACCTGTGTTTCCAGCTATTAGTTTATATTCACCATCATTTTGCATGGCTTTAAAGACATCATCTAAATTATATGCTTTGTACCATTTAAAGGAGTCTGATTCAATTGTGAACATTTCTTTATTTGTCTTTTCAAGTATGCACCAAGATAATTCATCATTATAATTATTAGTATCAATATTTAAATCATCAGTTTTTTCATCGATATTGTCAAGGATATTGTATTCATGCAATTCTGTTTGTGAATATGAACATGACTTAATGGTATTTAAATCTTCTACATCTACTACTTGGTTAAGTAAATCGTTGTTAGCATCTTGAGCTAAAGACTTAAATGCATCAGCAATCGGCCGGTAGCCGGTGCATCGACAAATGTTGCTTGCAAATGAATTTTCGACTTCTTCTGTTGTAATTTTTTGGTTTTTGGCTTGGTAAAGGCTACGAAGTAAAAAAACAAAATATGTTATTTGTTTAATAATAATTAAACTACGTGTGTATATAAGAATAGTACCTGTACATGCTCATAACAAATCCTGGAGAACAATATCCGCATTGGGTACCGCTGAAGCTGGCTAGACGTTTTTGGATTTCGTGGTAACCCGTTCGCTTGTTACCGATACTTTCCACGGTTGTAATTTCCCAACCGTGACATGATAATATTGATACAAGACACTGAAAGTTACATTATTAAAGATTTGTAAAAACGGAATAAGAAAAATCAAAACACCTATCTTTTTTCTTAAGTTAATTAAGTGTCGCTGCTTAATCGAAACGATATTTAGCACATTTATTTATAAACACACAGAATTTTTTTAATCATACAAAAATATAAAATTGTTCCGTGTAGTGATCCATATATGATGATGTAAACATGTAAAAGTTGTGACATAAAATACAACAAAAGGAAAATGAGGTTACTAATACATAAACAAAAGAAAAATTTTGTCAAAAAAGTTAGGTAGATGATTAGAGGAATATCTGAAACGGGGATAATAACAACGTCCTCAGCCGAGGGCCAGACTTACTGGATACCCGCCGTTTTTCACCCGCAGAAATTTAAATGAAAAACAAAACATTTATAGCGTGACGCTTATGTCTGTTTCTAGAAACGTATACGTTAATAATTTATTTGTTTTGGTGAGGTAAAACTAACGACATTTTGAATCGATGGCTTAGATAATGATGAACATTAAGGAGGTGCAGAATTTATATTAATATATTTATTACTTACAGAATTTACAGCAAAAGTTCTCACTTCGTTGGACGGCGGCAGAGGCGCGCGAACATTGACAACACAAGCACCACACCCTCCTTCATGGCACATGGCTTTCGTTCCACGTAGATTAGCTATTTTTCTTATAAATTCATTTAAGGTGTAATCTGGACCAAACTTGGCATCAACTTGAAATTATCACCATCATCAATTATCAAAATTAATAAATAAAACACATCATACAAATCATGACCACGTGGAATGATGCTAATGATTTTCCTGAATTTCTCCGTTATTTCGTAATTCCGACTATCTGGGCGAAATGTGACTGATCCTTCCAGCGATCAGTATAAGCAATGAGACGGGGTGACAGCTCTTAGAATAAAAAGTATCAGTAACATGATGGTGTAGATTATTCGTATGTATCTATTTCTATATGGCAATAACATTTTTGTTTATGAACTGATTTTCTCCAATCAGCTCCAAATGGTCCAATATCAATTTAATTGTTACGGGTATTAAAAAAATATTATTTCAAACATTTTAAAACTTTCAGTCAAAGTTGTAGGCAAATTTAAAGTCGGTGTTTTATTTTTTTGTGTAGAAATGATTAGCTATACTAATATTACAAAAATATAAATACGAAAGTAACTATCTGTTACGCTTTCACGAGCAAACCACTTTGAACTGAATTTGATGAAATTTGTACGAAGCTAGCTTGAACCCCAATATACATTTTATTTTATACGGGTACATTTTATACCCAACACCGGACGAACCAATCCCTAAAACGCGAGCGAACTAGTTATTTATAAAATATTGATTTGTTTACTTACTTTTATGTTCAACTTCGTTTATTTTAAATATTATTTCAGCCATAATTAGCCTTATTCAGTGGACTGTGCGTTTTCTGTAAAATTAAATATGTTTTATTGGTATTTGATTGTACATAATTAATTATAACTATTCGAAAGCTATTTATTTAGAAAAATATGAAGATTTTTATAGCTTCTACTTATTTTAAGCTAAAGTGTCTTATAATTAGACAAATTTAGTTATTCTATAAAAATATAAAATTAATTCTCTGATAAAAACAAGTGCCAACTGTCTACTCTGATGCATAAATAATATTAATTGGTTTTGGAATTCAATTGCTAAACATATAACGAAAACTAATTTAGTAAAATTTATAACAATATACTTTTTACTGCGAATTATTACATGTAAGTATATAGATGTTTATATTTGACGTTTTTACGGTATGTGATACAATTCAAGAATAAATAGTGATGTAGAGGCTTGAAAGTAATTTAAATAATAATTTCAAAGGCAATTGCATTGCATATGAAGGTGAATTAATTCTATAGGGAGGTAATAAAATATTCCAGAACTCTAATACGGTTGATGATGATGATTTATGAGTAGGTACTGAGTTTCTTGCCGGTTCTTCTCGGTACAGTAATTCCGAACCGGTGGTAGCTTCACTTAATATAGTTTGTAAAATGACGATTTAAAAGTGCTTGTAAAAGTTTACATGAATAGAATATATTTTGATTGATTGATTTGATTTTTATGATGTCGTCTTGATCTATTTCGGCTACGGTGCTATGTCAAATGTCAAAGAAGAGTAGCAAACTGCGCAGGATTTCTTATAGTTCACAAGTGTGTGCACAATCACAGGTGTACTCTCTATTCCTTATCTCATAAACCGATATCTAATAACTTTATATCGACCCAACATGGGGGTTTTGGTCTACTAGATTTGCAACCCTATATCTAGGCACTCGACTCATTTCACACACATTCACAAAAAGTTGAATGGTTAAACTTTTACTTTTTAAATGCATTTGTAATGTATCACAAATACAGTGTCAGTATAAACTTATCCAATTTTTTATTTGGTAACATTGTTTTCTCTAGTTTTTCAAATATGAGTAATGTCAGTTTTGCAGTAAGTGAACAATATAATGAGGTTTTTACTATAATAATATTTATGAATCGTTGTGGTGCAAACGAGGGTATGGGCAAACGAGCAGGAGGCTCACCTGAAGGAAAGTGACTACCACCGTCCATGGACATCTGTAACACCGGGCTTGCGAGTGCGTTGTCGGCCTTTAAGAAATGTTTATGTTCTCGGATATACTGCCGGCGAACGGAAATACAGTGGAAACGTACGAGAGATCTTTACGATGGATAATTAAAGTACATCAATGCATCATAATCAAGCCGTGGCTAATCCCAATTGAAAACTACTTAACTTTCAGACAATATATAGTTTTTAAATAAATGTCGTGGAAGAAAAAGCGGCCGTCATTAGACGTCTTTTTTATTTTTAAGTTCAAAAAATAATAATTATGGAGTAATTTTGGATAAAACACCATGTATAAATAATTAACTGTTAAAAAAAGTGGATACATCTAGTTAATTTGTTAATTGTGTTATCATTAGTAGGATTGAACGATAATTTGACGATGATAAAATTGATCAATTTACTACCATCTGTATTATTAAGTTTAACAAATGTAATTTGCCTTGATTGGCGTCGTTAGCAACGATAGTTGCATATATACAGTACGTTCTAAAATTCTTATAATAACAATAATTATTTAAAAGGTAGTTTTCAATTTGATATAATCTAGAACAATATGTATGTAATTGTATTTAATACCATTTTTTGGTCAATAATAATATTAAGATAAGGAACAAGTCGACCTGGCTACTACGTTTTCTTTAAAGCAACCTCGCAACGGACTTCGAAGAGATGGGTGGGTACCACTGGTTTTTTATTGGGTATTCCAGCGCACTAGACGTCGGAAAGGCCTGCATATCGCCCTCTACACTTGGTTTTACAATTTTTTTTTCCAGCGAGATAAAATAAAAAATGTTTTAATCAGTTTTTATAGTCACGGCGAGTATTATTACATTGATATAAAGTCCTGACAATATTGACAAATATTTGAATGAAGATGAGAACTTTAGGTTAATTGTGAGAACAATTAATATTTGGTCATTCGTCAAATTGTTTTCGGTCAAAATAAAATGATAAATAATTAAATATAACTATAGACACGTCTTGTTTCATATAATCAACAAAATGACTGATGAGATGTTTGGAAAACATAAAGAACAAAAATAACATAACAAATACATAGGCTCGTCAAATGACATCGCGATAACTTCCAAGGTCGCCAAGGTCTTACTCATATTTCTATTATTAAAACAAGTCACATAAAATATTCGCTTCATCATGCATTAAAAATAACCATTTGTAGGAACAACGTCATTGATTAATAACAATGCTAGCGGAACAGAATATCAACGTTTTAGATGCAATTTAGTATTAAGAACACTTTTCACGTGTTGATGGTTTTTTGTCATTTGAACGACCGACATCACGCATATATAAGGGGGGGGGGTGCCTAAGTAAGCGTCATACCATTTGCCATCATGGCATGTAAGCTATGTCGCAATATAGCAGTATGGTGGAATAAGCTAGAAGTAATCTCCTTAACAGGATTGAAAGGCTTGTCTCGGGACACTTGCAACGGTTAAAGTTTATTATATTTAATATTGTGTTTAATCATATGATTTAATTGTTTGTAGAAGTTATATTCTATTTTGTCCCGAGTTTATATATTCCGTTTGTAATATAACATACAAAGTAACTTATAATTTGCTTAACTATAGCGTTAATGCTGCACGTTATTGTAAACTGATGTGTTATTTGAACCATATTAATTCAATGAATTCGACCTCGTACAAATTATCCATGGCTTATTTTGAGCAACATCTGCTCATTAAATGCTACTTATAATGTTACCGGTGTGGAACCGCGGTTTTACCCGCGTTGGGAAGGGGGATGTAAAGATGTACTTTACGAATACTTTACAAGTGCGTGAGCAAAAATTGATAGTACTGTTATCGTACGAGGTGATGATTTTTGAAAAATTATTCTCGATTCATTTGGCAATAATACAATATACTAAACCTATTGACTAATTTAGCAATAAAAATTTTCTAACAAAAGTCAAGAATCATACGGATTTTTTATTCAATAATAAAAATTATATAGAACATTTGTAGGAAATTAATTAGCAGTCAAATTATTATAGTCAAAAGTTAATTATAATTACAAAGCACCGTGAAATCGAATTACATACAGATTGTTTCATAATTATATGCAAATTGAATCGGCAGTGCGCCAAGGCGGAGAGCTGATGGCTCCGGTGTACCTTTAAGGAAGTCTAAGTCGAGTATTTGACTGCGAATGACCGAATGATAGCAACACAATCAACTGCTCTACAAACATTGTAAGGAAAAGTACATACTTTTCGAATATCGTCGGATTAATTTGCACATTTGAACAATTTACTAACCGTGAAATCATCCCTTGAGCCGAGATGGCCCAGTGGTTTGAACCAATGATTTCGGGTTCAAACCCAGGCAGGCACCACTGAATTTTCATGTGCTTAATTTGTGTTTATAATTCATCTCGTGCTCGGCGGTGAAGGAAAACATCGTGAGGAAACCTGCATGTGCCTAATTTCAACGAAATTCTGCCACATGTGTATTCCACCAAACCGCATTGGAGCAGCGTGGTGGAATATGCTCCGAATATTCTCCTCAAAGGGAGAGGACGCTTTAGCCTAGCAGTGGGAAATTTACAGGCTGCTAATGTAATGTAAATGTAAATTAAATCGTCTCTTTTTTCTAACGTCAATGACCCCATCTGTCACATCCTAGTAGCCCATACAATGGCAATACAAATCAAGAGTTTAGGCTATTTTATTATCTTCAAACAAGTACGGACCAATGATTGTACATTCCGTTTGTAGATGTAGTGTCAATATTGCTTTAACTGTAGCCAGGGAAACTATTCTGTAATAACAAACTCCAAACTCACCGCTGAGTATGCTCGTGAAATGTTAGACATTTTGATGTGACTTTTACTGTGATCATTTATAACATTAAAAGATTCCACGTATTTTTAACATTTCATGAGTGATATTCGAAATGATTTCTTACAGAAAAATACGGTGGTCTATTTAAAAAAATAGTGCAACAACTGTTGTCAGCTTTGCCAATTTTTTTTCTATTTTTAAACACCTATTGCAATATGTTGCAACAGGCAACAACAAAAACAACAAACAAAAAGTAGAAAAAAGATGATTAAAAATTCGACACAAAGAAGAAATTTCTTTTTTTCTGTTTATAGGAGAATCTCATAAACGAGTTTTATGATCCTATATAAATATTTATTAAGGACGGTAATTCCTAAGATTTCAAGAAATTGAATGTTGAAAGCGCAAAAATATGATAGGATTTTATGATAATAGTTTTATTTTGCTGTTTTGTCCAGACAATAGTATCGCAAGCCGTGAAAGGCTCCTCTGGAAAATCACGTGTATTTTCATCGAAAGCGGCTTAGTAGTTTCTTAGTTACTATGTAATGTAACTTTTAATGACGTTACCGCTTATACGTTTGTCCCTCCTTGGTAACTTTAGTTTAAATTATTGGGCCTGTAGATTAGCCTGTAGATTTTTTAATATCAATGTAATATATTTATGCTATACAAAATGTATCATCAAAATATAAACAGCAATATGTATAAATTAAATTAAAAACGCTTCAGAATCATTTATTAAGAAGAAATTTAAATTTTTACTTAAAATCCCATGTGAATTAAAACAATAGCAAAAATATGTTTAAATAAAACCGTCTTTCAAATAAAGAGAGTGGAAGATCGTCTGAAGAGGGCATAACACGTTTTCCTTACGTAACGATTTCTGCCAGTTCACACTACAAGCAAGCCGAGTAAAAGAAATTCGTTTCAAAATTATATATATTATTATTTCACGAAAAATCTCGACAAAACTTACGAAATGAAATATACTCTGTAATAATACTCTATAATGAAATATTATTGCAAAACCGCAAAACGTGGAAAGAAACCGTTGAAATATTTGAAATAAAAAAATCACCAAGAACTTTTGTAAGGCGAAAGTTTAAACTTTTCCAATCTCACCACGTCGCGTGTTTTGTTTGCAATTTATATTTAGAAAGAACAATAGCAAACGTTTAAGAAAGAAAACCGGTAAACGAAACCTCATTGATATTTAATTGACTAATATAATAACGTGACTTTTAACTTACGTGTTAAGAATAGCCCGAAGCATTTATAGTGAATCAAAACAGACAGACAACGGAAAATGCGTTTAAATTATTTGATCATTAATCTTATGCTCTTTTGAAATAAATACATGAACATTAACAGCCTGTAAATTTCCCACTGCTGGGCTAAGACCTCCTCTCCCTTTGAGGAGAAGGTTTGAAGCATATTCCACCGCACTGCTCCAATGCGGGTTAGTTCGTATACACATGTGGCAGAATTTCGAAATTTCACGGTGTTTTTTTTTATTCGCCGAGCACGAGACGAATTATAAACACAAATTGAGCACATGAAAATTCAGTGGTGCTTGCCTGGGTTTGAACCCATAATCATCGGTTAAAATGCACACCATACCAATTGGCCATCTCGGCTCTGAAAATAAATATCTATTCTAATAGATGTGGAAAAAGAGTAACTACTGAGTTTCTTGCCGGTTCTTCTCGGTAGAATCTACATTCCGAACCGGTGGTAGCTTTACTTTAAATAGTTTGTTAAATGACGATTCAAAAGTGCTTGTAAAAGCCTACTTGAATAAAGTATATTTTGATTTTGAATAATTGAAGAGATGTTTATTTTGTAATGCTGAACTGAAACCAGTACTAAAGGAATATACATACATAAAACTCATACCAGAATCAACGCGTTTTATAGAAGTTTTTAGTTAATAAAATTATAATATTATATAAGTAGATACGCTTCGAAGTTTCATCCGCTTTAAATGACATGACGTGACAAGCGTTTTCATCTCCATGTTATAGATACATACATACATATGTCTAACGATTCCCATTTTGTAATAATTTTGTCTGAACCTTTTATGAATTATAAATTACTTTTAATATAAGGTGATAATTATCTTGAGAGAAGTGTTACCTCCCTCATCAGTCTAATCTCCCTTATCAGATGAGAAAGGGGAATTTATAACATACGCGTGTCCCCACAATTATTATCTTTGAAAAACAGGACATTTCTCTCAAGGAATTTCAAAGATTTTCAAATTTTGTTCCTTGATTTGGAAAGTTATTACGTATTCGATTTGAAAAGAAAAAAAGATTTATTAAATAATCCTTTTAACGAGTGTATTACTAATAATATTTATTAGTTTTGCTAAACAAATTCATTATTAAAAACGAACAAAACTTAAGCGAATACTTGACATCATTTAGATACTATGATAGAACACGACTGAGGACATCTCAACATTTAAAACCTCTTTATTATACATACATGTAATATAATTTAAATATATGTTAACAGTAACTGTTATAAGAAATTGTACTATTTCAATTTCAATAAAATAATTCCATGAGTTTTGTTTTCAATTGGCATTGTGTGATAGTGTAAAGTTAAGCTCTGGATTGGTACCACGCACTAGGTCGTGTAGGATTCGATTTTCAAAGATATGTAGTTATTATTCCATATATCAATTCGTTAATTTAAAAAAAAATAACGTCAATGACGCAATGGCTTACGGGACGGGTTGATGACCCCTCGGTCTATGGTTATCTCCAGTTCTAGCACAAATTTCGACTTCATTGGAGGGGTTTAAAACGGGGCATTTCTAGTAATTTAAAAAAAGAAAAAAATAGATAAAATCGGGAGACTTAACTACATATCTTTGTGTTTGGATAAAATCTAATATTTCGAGATTGAGTATAAAAAAGATCGATATAGAATGTCTGTTCCTAAAACACCCGCGGGGTGATATATCAATTAAAAATACAAAATAGTGAAACGAATGAGACTTGACGGCTTTCTGTATGCTTTTTGTATGTGCTGTTTTTGCACTGAGCAAATGATAGTCACGTTTTTAATGAATAACACTGAAATTATTTGCTAATAAGTCAGCTCCTTACCGTGAATGTATGTAATTAGTTAAAAAAAAGAAATCAAAACTCAATGCAGAGCACTGTTGATTGTTAGGAATTTATATAGTACTAGATATCCCTGCAGCTTAGCTGGCGTTTTAGGGGTTGTTAGACATTCCGCTGGACTTTCAAGCTTTCAGAACCAAATGTCATCGAATTCAGTTCAGTGATATGGCCGTGAAAGAGCAACATACATGGGCGTCTTTCGCCAATTTGACCGTTGAAGTCTCCTAATATTATTAAATTTTTGTGGCAGTGCTCTATTATAGCTCTATTTAGGTCGAAGTAAAACTTATTTATAGTATCGTCTTTAGCTTGCTCTGTAGGTGAATATATTTGTACAATAGACCAGGGAGCTTTGTATCCCGGTAGTTGTAGATTAATTATTGCAACACGCTCCGAGATCGCTACAAATCCTTCTACATACTCAATTACTTGGTTTTTGATTATGAATCCTACCCCGTATTGGCCTGGAGTCTCCCCTATATGATAAAGTAAGTAGTCTGGATGTACAACTATACTTTCACCCACTCCCCTAACTTCGCTAAGCCCTATTATGTCCCATTTGATTTTCTCTAACGCATATATTAGCTCTGTTAAGTTCTCTTCTTCTCTCAAAGTACGTACATTTAAAGCGGCGATGTAGATTTTTGTTTCCTCGTATTTATTTTTTAATATATTCTTCTCTTCTTCTTTTGTTTGAAGGTTGTGCTCTCTTTCCCCCGCGATGACCAGTCGGCTTGGGAGACATTTGTCATATGTCCTGTATTTATTATAAGTTGCTTTGGATGGTTTTGGATTCCGTTCGCCGCTGTTTAATTGCTAATGTTTTCTATTGTAAGTGAAGTTTGAGAGAGAGTTCGATCTAGCCCGCATCATATCAAAGGCACCTGCCCTGTTGGACTTGGTTGAAAAATGAGACTGTTGCTTTTTTGCTTGGTTGTTGAAAGAAGGTGGTGAAGCAGAGGTTTCTCTTTTCCTTTTCTCTTGTTGGTTATTATTCTGTTTCACTATAAGTTTATCGTACTTGAGGTAGGCAAATTTGCCCTTTTTCCTCTCTTCTACTAACTCGGCTTGTTACTGTTTTCTCTTCTGCAGCACTTCCTTCGAGTAATCTTCAGTGATGTAAATTTTCTTTAGATTCTTTTTATTTTTCATGATTTCATTATTCTTCCAATTGTTTACAAACGAGCATAGAATCGGTCTCGACTTAATTTCTTCCAGTTTTTTATGTCCTAAACGATGAATTTTGTTGACTTCAAAGTTTTCTAGATTTATTTTTAGGTCTTGTTTGAAATGTTCGTTTAGTTTTTTATGTTATTTTTATTATATTTATTATATTTTTTAATGTTATAATATTATTATCTCGCTGTTCTCTTTCGAGATATTTAATCTCGTTCTCTAACTTTTCCACTTTTACTTTCAAATTTCCATTCTCCTCCACTAAAGGTGCTAGTTTTTCATTTATTTTGGTCATTATAGCGTTAGACTGGACTTCCATCTCAATCTTCATTTTTTCGAACAAAAGTTGAAATTGTCCTTCCATTTTGTAATAATTTGTGTGGAACGGAACGTAGCGTTACAAATTAGGAAATATATATTTTTTGTTGGTAACACTGACAGTAATGTCAATTATGACAAATGTCAGTAGTGACAATGTCAACAATAGCGTCAGGCGATATTGATTAATGTAAATATATTAAATGTAATAAAATTAAGTTGTGAATAGTCCAATTGAGTGATATATCTTATTATATATAGTTTAGAATACTAACAATTATTTGTAATTTATCCTATTATTAACCCTTAATGTTTGTGTTGTTCTAGGTTACGGATTAACAAGGAAATTACTACTACTATACTTGGCTTTAAAATTTAATTGAGTTTGTTATCTCACCCATACCGATCAATCTCATTCGTGTCTTCTCCATCCTACGTGACATTGGCGAAATAATCTGTGCCCTGTCGGCACAACTAAAAGCCATTAAACTAAGAATTGAATTGATATTGATTAATAATTTCTAACCTCCAAATTGTTGTCGAATTTTGTGCTTTATACTCGAACAATTCCAATAATTTATGATTTTTTTTTTTCACTTATTTTTAACGGAGATTATAGAAACGGTGTTCACAGTTTGACAGGCGGAAACGGAGGCGTTAACCGTAATACTGCTGAAAAAATAAATAAACCCTCTTCACGTTCCTTCATCCTTGACAGTTAATTTAAAAAAAAAATATTTGGATTTTATAATCGAACAATTTTTCTTTGGGACTTTTTTGCCTACTGCTAGTTTGAATGAATAATAAATTCAAATAAGAATACATAAAATTATTTAAATTAAAATTAAGAACACGAAAATTTGGCGGTTAAAAATATATAATATTTTAACCCCGGCTTTGTACGGCTGCTATTTATTAATAAAGAAAAAGATATCATATAAAAGAAAATTTATGTCAATCAGGAATAATGTGGCTTACACCAGTAAAAAAAATGGATCCTTAGTTTCAGGGATCCTCCTACATACAAACAAACAAATTTTACCTCTTTGTAATATTAGCATTGTACTAAGACCCACCGAGTCTAACGAGATAAAATTTTGCACAGAAATTCGTTATGGAACGTACATGAGCCCAATGAGAGAATTTTTCTAATTCCAGATGAATTAGTGGTTAAAAGAGGGATAATAATTTGTATGGAAAATCATAGTTTCTGATGTCTGAAATCTTCAAATCGGTAAGAAGCACGTGTTAATGAAATATAGGCAAATTTCAACTTTTTTTGAAAATTCATTGCGATAATTCGTTTGAAAGTTTGTATGGAATCGAGTATATAGCTTATTGATATTAATTGTATTGTTAATTTTAAGTTAAGGATCAACGTGCAAATGTCATCTTGAATTCAGGACTGCCTGGTAAAGTTTGCTAGTAGAACACATGCGTCCCGTCTCGGTGTTCCTTACCACTCTACTGCATTTTGTATGGTACCTCTAAAGAAAAAAAGAACCCTTAGAAGGTTGACCGTCACTCTGTCTGTCTGTCAAGTGAATATTTCTCAGGAACGCTTAGAGGAATAAAGTTGAAATGAATACCAGATACTGCGGTCTGCAGTCCTGTGGAGCTCTGAAAACATCGAACATCTAAGACTACAAAATTAATTAAACGATATGGCCGTTTATGTCACAACTCACGTATTTTCAAAAAAAATAATCAATACCCATACGGTACTTTCCACTATATTGTAGCACAAGTATAGGTAAAGAATAAAAAAGCACTTCGCGTGTTATTATATAATATGTTTTTATATTTAATCTAAAAATTTCATCATCTCTCATCTCAATTTGCAGGCTCCTTTCTAGTGGTAGCCCTGGCGTTGAAACGCCGTTTTCTCTTTCCTAAATCCGTCTTAACATTTTCAATATTTGTATAGGCTTATCTCTTTAACTATATATTTTCCTTCAAAAATATATAACGTATTTAGTCAAATGGAATATTGAGCTCTTGGTGGAATATACATTTCGTAACGGTTATAACTGAATTTATTTGACATGATATTTATAATATTATCTATATTTAAACAGTGCTTGTTAGAGCTGATGGTATTCTTAATATTTCTCTTAACTTTAAATAATTATAAAAGACTTCTCATCTCGAATTCGTCTCGGCTTTGCACGAGTTAAATAAGGGATATATCCTAATATATAAATTTGTTGTTTTATACTTTTTAAAATAGTTTTTTTTAAACTAATTTTATACACTTCGTTTATCTATTAATTATTATTTAATTATCTCAGTAGATTTACTTCATGTTTTAATTTAATAGTGGACATTTTCTTGGCTTATGTGTAAGACTTGTTTCTTAAGATTTCTGTATTTTTGTTTGTGGTGTAACAAAGTATATTAACGTTAACTTATTTCGGTATCAATTGTTTGTGTATTATACTATGCTGTATGTTTCCCGAAAATAAAATAAAATAATATACAGGGTTATTGGTAATTCGACGTATTCCCGTTAGGAGGTGATAGGGGTGACTATTTGCGATAATTTTAACCCCCATATGCATGATGCAAAAGTGAACCATTTTTGAGTTATCACGTTTTTTAGATTTTTTCAAAATAAGTCAAAATTGCAACTTCATAAATTTATTAATAAAAAAAATCTACAGAAAGCAACTCTTCTTTCAGCATCCTCTTCGTAAATAACGTGCACAGGATTAAAATGATAAGACAGGATTAAAATGAAAATACAAAATATCTTAATTGTAACTCAGCTACTGAACTGTTTATGTATTTAAATTTAATTTTAAATTTGTATTAAGTAAGTAAGTTAATACAAATTACCAATAACCCTGTATATAACTCTTATAATACGCGGTGCAAGCCTATAAAGCTCCCAGACGACATTAATTTTTCCGACACCTTCCACAATCATTGTCGTAAATTTATATAAAACCTCAACACACCTAAACCTTCTTCGGTAAGCACCACATCATTGGTGAAAACAGGATACCGTTCGCTATGAATTTATCGCGTTCCGACAAAGAAATATAGACGCAGCGGGGGAACATTGTTTTATACGAGTATTATCTAGTGAAGTTTAGGCGTTACTTGTAACAACAACAATATTAACTTTTAAATTAATTCCATAGAAAAGTTATATTAAAAGAATAGTATCGTTAAATTTGATGGATCGTTCCACTGAGTTAATGATGGCGTGTTGCCAGTAACTCATGGTAAATATTATTTTACGTCTTTGTGTAAAGAAAATGTTTTCTTATGCATATTATTACTATGTATATTAGACATTTGGTTCCCACGTATATCATATGTTTAAAAAAAAATATCACTCATAAAATTTTATTGATACTACTAAATGAGACATTTATCAACAAATAATTTAAAGAAGAAATTAAATTGTTGATGTAAGGCCACGTAAGAGACGCTAATTCCCATGAGCGGTGGTAACCACTTACCACCAGATACCCTATTTGTTGGTATATAATTCGTTTAATACGTTTAATAATGATTAAAATCATACAAATTGGCCGTTTAGGAGTATCTGTGAATATACACAAATTAGATATATAAAAATATTTGCCAAACTTGCAACGTCCTCCTTTTCTTGAAGTTGGTTAAATAGCCACTGGGGAGTCTCTTCAAACATTAGTTACTTACTTGTTTACCAAGCTTCAACAATATTTGAGAACCATTATAAATGTGTTTTGAATTATTAAAATAAACCATTAGACTGACAACATTTCGTATTAAAAGTAACTAACTCGATCAGTATGAATACTGGTCGAGCACAGGATAAGCATATTTTATGATTGGACCGTAAAAATAAAAAAAATAAGGCGGAGTGTCGTTGTGACGTCACAGAAGGTTAATTGGACGTTGTTAAAGGAAATAAAAAGATGTGTGCATTGAATAAGAACTTTGAAAATATGTGATGCGAAATAAGATATTTACGTACATACGTATGTAAATGCTCATAAACACCCACACACTCACACAGATACCCACACACGTCACACACGAGTAATTATAATGAAACAAATCAACGAAACTTTTAAAGTACGAGCATTGTTCCCTTGCGAGCATGTTATAAGATTTGAGTCGCAATACGAACATGACTATGTGTGGAGGCAAACAGCCATGGGATGTATGGTGTTACAAATTCTACAGGGAATGTTTCATTTCAAGTAAGCACTTTTTTCACAAAAAGCGACCGATACTTAATTACAAATTTCCTTTAAAAAATACACTATAGTCGCCATTTTTTTTTAATTTTATATAAATAGGTAGGGAGACTAAGTAATTGCTCAATGATGTCTCAATATTTGACCTCAAAAGTAGACTACACCGCCATAGACATAGGTAAGATGATACGTATCTTGGACCTGTAACTACATTGCCTTACTCGAGTACCAAACCGGAACACAACAATAATATGCATCACTATTTGTAGGTTGAATACGTGATGAGTTGGTGGTACACACCCAGACGGCTTCTCAAACATGAATTACTTAAAATAAATTGCTAAGGTCGACATTTGAATGATATTCTATCACAATTAAAAATACAGCCTCAATTACGTATTTAATTTCAAATTAGAAAATATATTTAATCATGTCGGCTTTTAGAAGCACTTCAGAATGTCATGTTATAGGATTCTGTTTAGTGTAATGTAATATGCCCGGTTCAATAAAATATTGTAAACTAGCAACCCGTTCCAGCTCAGCAGTTCGCACGGGTGCAATGCTGATAATAAATATACTACGGAATGTCTTACAAAGTTAACACCTTTTTTGTCATTAGACAATACAAACCGCTGTGTCCCTGCGTTTTAAACCTGTAATACCTTCGAAAATATTCATTTAAATTACATGCTGTAAAGGGCCATATTGATCTATATTAAATGCATAATGTATTTAAGGTACATCATTGGATAAGGATTAATGCAGTATTGCTTAAAAATCGTTTCGAAAATAAGCCATTATTATTTTTAGTTTATTGTAAGTTATCCCTAAGAGATATACAGATATCGTCGCGGAATTTTTTGAAGACCAATTTAAGGTGTACAATACTGTAGTACATTATTTTGGTCTATCTCGTAGGGTTCAGCCAGCGTTTGCAATGTAAGCGCAAAAACTGTGTTTATATACGACATCACTTTAGAAACCTCTAAAATTATCAGTGTTTCTCTACTATATTGTGCATGTATTATACATCTAAACCTTCCTCTTGAATCAATCTATCTACTGAAAAAACCGCATCAAAATCCGCTTATAATTATATAATTTTAAAGATTTAAGCATACATAGAGGGACAGACAGCGGTAAGCGACTTTGATTTATATTATGTAATAATTATTCCGATAAAATTATTAAGAAAGTCAGTACAAAGAAATAGTTTTTAAAAATATGTCATTCATGACCGAATCCTGTTTACTATTCAATATTGTCTTAGCAAATAACACGTAAACGTACATTCATAACTCAACCATAAAATCGTTATTTAGATTTTGACAGGAATATATAGAGGAAAACTGACGTAATATTTACTAAAAAAAGTGCATTTTCACTTTTAACACAATGCCGTTATAACGTTATTGTCTTTAAAACATATTTTACTGATTGCAGTGTAACATATCCGAAAGAAAATTATTTCAATATGACACAGGAAGCCAAGCGGGAAGCTATAGGTCCGAGAGACAATGACTCCGTGGACATATATGTGAAACCAATGGAACTTCAAGCCCACATGTTGGATAACGCATATCCAATACAGGCGATATTTATGTGGCGGTAGGTATTTGAATTTCGAATTAGGCATAGTTGATGATATTGTTTTATTTGCTTGTTGTTGATACCAAAACGAATTTCATTTAGAAGGCTGTTATTATTTCATGGGATGATTATTTTTGTTGACTAAGATAAAAGATGCTCCACAATCGCCCATAAACTAGGTTAGTAGTAAGGATGACTTTCTTGACAGTTATTCTCAAAAATAAACTAATCGTGGGACTAATATATTCTATTCGAATCATTCGTTGGTTTAGTGGCTGACATGTAAGGCCACATATCCTGAGGTTTTGTGTTCAAACCCCTGGTAGAAGCAGCAAAAAAATATTGGTAAGTTATTTTTTCAGTTAAGAAATTTTCAATAACAGCCCAGATTCCGAGTGGAATTTGGAAGTGTATACATTCTCATGCCTCGGAAAGAACAAAAGGCCATTGATCCTGTGCCTCAACTCTTTCCGGTTATATTGAATTTGGCATCCCATCAGATTATGAGAGTTAGGGAATAGTGAGTGAACACTTTTTCACTGCAATGTATCCTGCGTGTATGGCTGGTCTCCATTAAGATTAACCGGCGTGATCGAAATCGGTCAGGACGATGTCATCATTTCATTAGCATTATCTTAAATATAAAATATATACATAATAACTGGTTACCCTATTTTAATCTCTTCTTGTACCCGGAATCTTGAAATTGGAAGTCAGTACGCTCTTTGTTTAGTCCTGTATGTTTGTGCATCGGAAATCACGTAAGGCCCTTAGTCTTGCGCCTGAACTCTTTCCGACCATGTCGGATTTGCCGTCCCATCATAACTTTTTGTGAGGACCAACAGCTGGCAAACAACCTAGGGCTGTTGCTGTGAGTTTCTGAATGGAAAAACCTAATAATTTTCGATGGTCTGAACAGGAATTGAAACCAAAAACATCGGAATCTGAATTGTCATTAATATGGACATAGTCATTTGTCGATAATAAATAAATGTTGAAATTTTATCATATTTTGCACGATATCCACGCCTGGATTATACAGAGACCAAATATTATGTCTTAATATTTGGTCTCTATGTAGACTATGTATTTTTGACTGAATATTCAACAAATACCACACCTAACCAACCACATATAACAAAGATTTGAATTGTCTTACAACTATGATTTCTTGAGCTACTGTAATGTTAATTGTGTAATTATTATAAAGATGTATATAATATGCCGGTTCTTCTCAGCTTAGGGTATTTACTTTCAAGAATTGGCGATAGTAAGTTCAATGCTTTTATATTGAACAAATGATTTTGAAGTTTATTTTTGAATAGCTATTGTAAAGTTTTACGTAAATTTTATTGGAATGTTTGTAATAATTTTATGTTCTTATATTATAATTATAAATAACCGCGTAAAATATTTTAGTCGAGGTTAAAATATTTTGTTTTGTCAAGACTAAATATGTTTTCTCGTGTTTCCCAGGTTCGGATTTATTCTCCGACGTCACTACGATGGTATTCCACATGGCTTTTATAGCCAGCCTTTCACAAAGCCTGTTTGGAGCTGTATTTATACCATGATATTACTGGGATCAGTCACATTTTACATTTTGAGTTGGTGGGATCACCAGATGTTTGGTATCGAATTAAGTTTCCCCCTGGAAGTCCTACTGGCCTTTTCCGCATATTGTCAACATAGTAAGTTTTATAGCCATAGCCATTACTGCATCTAAGCACCCTGACTTCTTATTCTTATTATTAATGCTTAATTCGTTCCTTTTAATTTCCTATATTCTGAATTCGGTTATAACGCGATTACTGCTCGTAACTACAACAGGTGCAATTCCGTCGAAACGTCAAACAGTTATGAAAGTTTGAAGCGTAAAAAGTTATTATTATCAAATATTAACATATTGTTAATTAATTAAACTCAAATCTATAAATAAATATATTTATAAAAATATGTAAGTATCTATATAATTTTATTTGGTTAATTTAACAAATATATTTATAATTTTAACTAAAGATTTCTGTTCATGCGATGATTTTAAGCGCCTGTTATTATATTCTGCGTTATATTTGTAATTGCGAGTGTTGTCAAGTTAAATCCATAAGGGTCTCATCACAAAGGTGGCTTTCTTTATTAAGCGTAATGATTACAAAGGTTATTCTGAATTTTCTAGATTATCCGTTACCAAATGCAGGTTTCTGGTTGCCTTGGATAGCAAGGAGCTTGATCAAAGTGAAAATTTCGAGAACATTTGGAATTAATTAATAATAAATATAATAATAAAAATAATAAGCAATTAAGCTTTGCAATCATATTATTAATAATATTATGTCTTTGTGATGTTCAATTTTAGCGATTAGCATAAAAGGAAGCATAAATGCTTTCTATGGACATATTGTGCGCGTACATTATATAAGCCAAGATATATTAAAAACTACAATACCCTAGCTGTGTCCTCTTAAAAGAGTTGAAATGGAAATAGTCAGTATTTGTCTGACTTACCTGAAAACTGGAGCACAGTTATTACAAAGTCATAATGTTAGATTATGTCGCACTACTAAAGAATTAAACAACTTTATGTGCAACATTATTATATATTATCTTGGTGCTCTTGACAGCTACGCTTGATTGTCGCCGAACGTCATACTAATTTACTTGAGTGTGAGTACTTAGTGGCCAACTGTTGGCCACTACTTTTAGACGTGTTATCTGCTTTGATGGTCTATCTAGACATTTAAAGATAAAAGGTTGCAATCAGAAAGAGAACTTTAGCTGTTATTGTATAACAGTTACTGTTTAAAATATCGTTTGGAGATCAGAAATCTAAAACTATAGCTTGACAGTTCAAGCTACTACAGCTAATCAATCAATCAATCAGGCAAATTAAATAAAGCTGAAGAATGCAGCTTCTTCATTTATAAGGTAACGTTTACAATTTTGCTGGAAAATCAGGCCTTAAGATACGTGCAGTTTTGGCTTGAGTTTAACTTTAACGTTGTTAAATATACCGAGAACAGGCAAATCCACTAAAAACATTCCTTTATATCAGCTTTCCGTCAGTCTTTGATAAGCTCATCGGAACTCCTTAATCCATAACTTTTGAGAAAATGCTTTGATTACTATGAAAACAGATACTCAGTTATATCTGCCGTCAAAAACATAATTGCTACAAAAAGAGATTATTAAACATCATGATCATGACATGAGAAAAGCATGTTTTAAACATTTTAAAATAATCTTTTGTTTTGATCCATACCCACTGTCATAAATATTTCAATAATATAATATTTCTTAGACATTTTGATCATGATTGTGTACAATTATTATAATTAGTTTACAATGAACCTAATGAAGGTCTGCTTGTTGTAAATGAAAAAAAAAAAACATTCCAATTTAAGGTTTTGTAATTACTGATGCGTGTTACGTCATTATGTGGCCGAATTTGTATAGAGATATTTGTGTAGAGAAAATATAAAATAATCGTTATACTATATTTTTTAGATATAGAGTTTAGTTAAGAGTATTGCGATCAAATATTTTGAGACGATAAAGCTTTAAAATATACATTAATAAAAATGATTAGTATATAAATAATATCAAAAATAAAACAATATTTTCATACTACAAAAAAACATTTGCTTTTAAATGTTCCACAAATTGTTTCAAAGGAATAATTTCGTTATATATGACATTATCTACGAATTATAAAGATATTTTTATCTTATTAGAAATTGTTAAATCGAACCATATTGCATCAAGTTTTAAATCAGTCATCATAATGACTCGAATAGAAAAAAAACTTTTGAAACAGAAATATTTTCAGGATCCTTTGGTCGCTTTCTTAAAATTATATATGTACATAAGTTATTGATAGATTCCACACGTTCGCGGCGAAAAAGTGCCTCCAGGGACGAGACCAATCTATTTGTTTTCGGGTAACAATCTTCAAAATGTGGCCCTGAATCTTTCAACCGAACGACCAGATCCATGTGAATATTTTAGAACCCAACGAACAAAATTATTTCGACACAGTTTCAACAAATATTATAAAAATATTGCAGAACTTCTGTTCTTTTGAAAAGGAGAACTTGGTTTACGGTGCCAAGTTGGTAGAAATGCGGTAACGTTGGGGGGTACAGAATGTGTTAGAATTTTACCCAAAACATGCGAATTTTTCTTAGAATTTTTCTTCCCCATCGAGCATGATCTAAATTATGAACCTCATGTTAATTCAGCAGTGCTTTACCGGGTAATCGCAATATCCGGTTAAGATAGATGTATTCTTAATACATGGTCATCACCTTATAGAATACTAGTTTCTGTACGCGACTTCACTTCAGTAGTGGAGAAGAGGTAGGTATTAGGCACCAAATGTCTTTTCTGTGCCCTGACAACGTATATGCAATATTTCATGATTATTGGTAATAGTTAACTATTTTAGTATGTTAAGTTAAGATGTGCCACGATGTTTGTATACTTCGGATCAGATTTTCAAATTTAATAAATTATAAATTTACTTTTTCAGTTCTTCCATTGCAAGCGATGTCGTGTTCTCGCCGTATTGCATATTTAACTTTTATTTTATGTGCGTATGTCGTACATTGTTTTTATACATCCAACCTGCTATCTCACCTCGTGAGTGATAAGGATGAAGCTATGAATCTACAGTCTATAGTGGATGAAGATTACCAAATCGTTTTGCTAAAGGATATGAATCTTATAACTGATAAAAAGGTTTGTTTTAATCATCTATGAACATAATTGTCGGTACAAAGCAAAGTAAAAATTTAAAATATACCGTATACAGGAAATTTGGCTGATAAAAGCACTTTTAAAATGTCATTTTACATGATAGATTAATTGAAAAAGTATAGGTACTATTTATAATTCATTCTTCAAATTTTGTATATATTGTCCCAGGAACTTTTAACTATCATATTACTTTTGTAAGTGACTATAACTCGAGAAATGTTTTGAAATTTTGGTCCAGTATCTC
Organism: Vanessa tameamea; assembly: GCF_037043105.1. Classification (NCBI taxonomy): domain Eukaryota; kingdom Metazoa; phylum Arthropoda; class Insecta; order Lepidoptera; family Nymphalidae; genus Vanessa; species Vanessa tameamea. The sequence goes on from NC_087323.1 coordinate 9,836,346, forward strand.
TAAATCTTCGTGGAGTTAAAACATATTAACTTTGCTCATATCTGATGCGTTTACAGCTTTGTGATATTCGCTGGAGTTATCAAGTTCACTTGCTTCATCAACCATTTTCACTGTACTGCTTCTTCTTTACCTTTAATTCCAAATATTCTTGTTACCCGCACTAGTCACAGTATTTCTATATCTCTTTTATTACCGATGCGGTGTTGCTGTGCAACAAGTTTTCCACGAGTGCTATAGATCTTACATTTCAAGGAGCCCGACAGATTGTCATACTTCAAAAAACTTAACTTTGTTTGTTAAATAAAACGTTTATATTAACTTAAGAAATAATTTACAACAATTTATTTGTACAAGCAAACAATACACACAATTAATAATAAAGTATACACAAACATTAAATTGCAATAAACAATTATAATATTTGAATTTGTCAACAGAAATACGAGATGGCCTTAGGCAAGAACCTCAGTATTGTTTGGAATAAAGTGCAGCAACTCAAAATATTGGACGTAAATAGTGCTTTGAAAGCCGTGATTGATACGAAAACTGCTCTATTGTCTGACTACATCACTCTTTATCCGATTTGGAAACGATGTAAATATTACAATGAAATTATTTTAGATAAACACAGCGCTGGTCATAAGTAATGTATAATTATCGGATTTGAGTTCTTAGTCTTGTTTAGTTACTGTTTCAGTATACAGTAATTATTATTACTGAGTCGTTGGTCATACCCTACTCTGACGTAGTCTTCTGTCATTATGTCAACTAATCAAAGACAATGAGATTTAGACATAGACTAATTTTCTACTTTTTACTAATCTATACAAATATTATAAATGCGGAAGTAACTCTGTCTGTTACCTTTTCACGTTTAAACTACTGATTTAGATGAAATTTGGTATGGAGATAGTTTGATTTCCCGAGAAGGACATAGACTTATTTAAATCACCCCTCAAAGGGGATAAAGTGTGAATGATACAATACATTCCTAAAAAACAACGAGTTATAAAAATGTGTATTTATAAATCAAATTTAAAGTAGAATCGTATATAAAATTTTAAAAAAAAGTCTAAAGAAGAATTGAGTAAAAATTTAGTTAAAATAAGAATAAGTCCGTTACGTGAAACAAGTATTGTATTTAATAGAATTATGTATCAATAATATTTTAATGAATATTTACAGATTTCCGCAGAGACGAAATATGTCAACTCGTCGAAATCGATCTCTACTCTAATGTGAAGTATTATTTTTTTACATCCAAGAATTTTTCATACAAAGAAGAGTTTAAGATAGGGTAACCACGTTTTATATATATGTATATTTTTAAAAAAAGTTATTGCTAAATTGATGATGATATCATCTTGCCCGATTTCGATTACGGCGGTTAATCTCATGGGAGACCATCGCATACGCAGGAGATTATAATGCACAAGGGTGTGGTTTTATTCCCTAAATCTGAGATGGGGTAGCAAATCCAACACAGAAATAGTTTAGGCGCAGGATCCGCGGTTTATGTGTTTTCCAAGGCACGGAAATGTATACATTTCCAAATTCCAAAATCCGTGCTGTTACTGAGAATTTTTTGATGTAAAAACCCAATAACAATTTATTGGCACGACCTGGGGTTTGAAACCAAGACCTCAGAATCTGTGGCCTTATATATAGCTACTAGACCAACGAGGGAATCGGATATTTTCGCAATTCTCATGTATTATTTTCTGATGTAAAATTCAAATAATTCTCTAAAACAAAATGTCCTAAAAAAATTAAAATTTCAATATTATAATTAAAAATAATTGTTTCAGGACTCTTCGTGCAAAAGAAGTCGGATTGTTGGTTAGGTTTATGGTCATAGACAAGTATAGACCGGCTGCATGTGAGCAGTCCAACGCCCATTACAACGTACAATTTGAGCACACGCTGATACCCATTGCTTTACTTCTTGTCGCTTACCTGATGACACTGTTGATACTCCTTGGAGAAATAATATATCATAGCAGAAATCGACTGTGGCCTTACATTGAATAAAATTTTGTAAAAATAACATTAATGTTAATTATTCGAAGGTAGGGCTTTATGCAAGCCCGGCTGGGTATGTGTTACCCACTCATCAGATATTTTTCGGTTTGACGGGTGAGTGACCCAATGTAAATACAGGCATAAGTGACATCTTACGTTGGTGGTTAGTGGTTAGTATGTAAAATATAATTAATATTTCTCACAGTGTTATTGTCTAGGGAAGTTGGTGACCACTCACCATCAGGTGGCCCTTCGCCAATCTGCCTGAAATATTTATATATAATTATGTGCCCAATTTTTTTTTCTGAGATGCCTAGTTATTACGTTGTTCTAGCAGGTTCGGTCTGCGTTACTGTGGTAATGTTGAGTTACATTGTACGACAGATACTGTTTATCTAAAAACCTTCTTTGAAACACAATGAATATTAAAATAGCATTTTTTTATAGATTCAACTTCTCTGTTTAATAATTATTTAAAAAAAAATATTGGATATTTTTATGAATAAAGATAATAGAAGTTGAAATTATGTCAACATCTGTTTACAGAACTTGAATAATAACATGACGTTCCGACCTAATTAGAGCCTATAAAATCTTAGCTGAGTCGCTATTTCATATTTCGAACAAAGAGAGCACGTGCTTGAAAAAAAAAGGTTTTATGTATTAATAAATGGTAGTTTTTTTTTTAATTTATTTTAGGTAGCTTTTTAACATCTAAGGTCATTAGCGACCACAGTTATCTAACAATTCTTATATTAAGTTATATACATTAATTAATTTAATTTTTTTTAAGGTTTCTGAATATGCTACTTGATTTAAACATTCTTTAAAAGTTTTAGGTACATTACATGGTCGTTTTTCATTTTTGTAAGCCATACAATCAATTAAAAGATGGGAAATTGTCAGGTCAAGTCCACATTTCCATTTATTTTGGTTAGTTTTTGTTATTAAGTGGATGTGAGTCATATTTGTGTGTCCAATACGCAGTCTAGCAATTATAACTTGTTCTCTTCTACAGCCGAATGAAGTAGCGGCTTTGTCAAATATTGAATTTCTTATAACGATTAATTTGGATGTATTTTCTAACTTCTAGTACTGATCCCATACTATTTTTATTTTATGTTTTATGTTCTTTTTAATTTCACCTGGAGTTGATTTGATTGTATTAGAAATATATTTTTCATTAGTTGCTTTTCTAGCTTCACTATCAGCTTTTTCGTTGCCAATTATTCCTTGATGACTTGGAATCCAAATAATTTCGATTATGTAATTATCATTTAGAAGATCAATCATTTTTTGTTTTATATCCGTAATAAGTGGATTATTATTATTTTTATTTTGTAATGCTACCAGACATGATTTCGAGTCAGAATAAATTATAAATTTCTTAGAATTAGATTCGTTGTGAATTAATTCTAATGCTTTAAATATAGCTGTTGCTTCGCCACTAAAAATCGAATAAAAATCCCAAAGTCGATATCTGCCATTCATAACTGACCCATCCGTATAGAAAACTACAGTCTTTATATCTATTGTTAATCTCATAATATAAGCTTCTATATACATATTGAGGAGTATTATCTTTGAAATGACTGGCTCTTTCTAGATTAATGGGAAATTCATGTTTATCCTATGGGCCAATGGTAAGTAATTTCTTTGTTGAAATTGGAGGGGTCTCAAGTTTTATTTCCTTTAAATACTTGGCTATTCTAATTCTTAGAGGTTGTGGTAAATTAGGTCGGAGTTCATATTCCGCATCAGAAGATGTTACTTTAGTGTAGTAATTATAAATTGGATTCCCAGGTTGGGATAGGATATTGATAGAATATAGGGTAGCAAGTTCTTTTCTTCTAAAAGCTAACAGCATTTCTCCAGCTTCAGCTTAGTTATTTTTTGACAATATCATGAATTCAGTTTTAGTTTTTGAAAATTTAAAACCAGTTTTTTTTAACCATTCTTCAAGGTTAATGAGGGTGTTTTGAATTAATTTTAACGTAGCTTTCAACGTCCTACATACTAAAGTAAGATCATCAGCAAACAAAAACCCTTTAACTGGTTTTTCCAAATGAGATAAGACATCGTTTATGGCAAGTAAAAACAATATTACACAGAGTACCGAACCTTGAGGAAGACTATTTTCAGTAGGTACAGAATTTGATGTTGTATCATTGACTATTACTTTAGTTACTCTTCCCGAAAGAAAATTTCTGACAAACGCTAATGCATTTTCTTTGATATTAATGTCTGGTAATATTTTAAGAACTCTGTGTTTCCAAACCATTTCGTATGCTTTTTCAATATCCAAACCTGCAATTACCGTGTAATTATCAATAGCATAATTATCAAGTACTTCACTTTCTATGTTCATTAAATGGTCTATTGGTGAACGGAATTGTCGAAATCCATATTGAAATGGGGAGATGTGTTTAATCGTTTCTATATACCATCTGATTCTTTTACTAACAATTTTTTCTAATATTTTACAAAGGTTACATGTTAGGAATATGGGCCTATAACTGGTTTTAAGGCTAGTTATTTTGTTAGGCTTTAATATTGGGATAACTAAGGCTTCTTTCCAGCTATCTGGAAATACCTTCTTTTCCATATACAGTTGTATAATTTAAGTAAATACTCAAGAGCATTGACGGGCAAGTGCCCGATTATAGTATTAGATATATTGTCTGGTCCTGGGCTGGAATTACCGACCTGAGACAACACTAATAACAGTTCATGTATTGATAATTCCTTATTAATTGGATTTGAATTATCGTAAATATCAAAATTTGTTTTGACTTCCTGAATGTTTTTGTTGTTCCTGGCTCACTCACCCTTCAAACCGGAATACAACAATACTGAGAACTGCAGTTTGGCGGTAGAATATCTGATGAGTGGGTGGTACCTACTCAGACGGGCTTGCACGAAGCTCTACCACTAAGTAATGTTTTTACTTTTGTAGTGTCGTCGTTTTCCATGAAATTTGTACAAAATTGTAAAAGTGCCTTAACAATTTTGTATTAAATTTTTTCGTCCAGAGAATAGGAATTGCGATTGAACGAAGGAAAGGTGCGAACATTCTTGCAAAACTGCAACTTAGTTAACCAATGATTCAACCAAATCGACTTGATGACATTTTTTTCTAGTAAATATTTAGATGTTTTTTTTTTAAATTGAATATATTTTTTTTTTCTTTGTGAACCGATATTAATAAAACAAACAAACACTACGCTATATGTTACCCCACGGTTACTACACTACAGATTTGGAAAACTTACGATTTTATTATATAAATAGATTATCAAACTTTTATAAAATGTTAAAAATTAGTATGTTTTAATATTTAGTATAAGAACTAATTGTGGTATAATAATATAAATCAAAGAGAAAAAGGTTAAAACTGTCTATTTTATTGTATACAAAATATAAATGAAAATATTATAAGTTTAGTTGAATCAGTTTTTTTATAATCATTTGTTAACTAACATCGAAAGAAATAAAAATAATTCTGTTGTCCTATCTATTTTTTATGAGATTTATGATTGATCTTACTTCGCTCGGTTTGCCGCCATCTATTAAAATATTTGGGCGTAACCTCATCACCTCGCTTAACCTTTAGTTCACGGGCTTGCCGTTTTTGTCGATTTTGTAAGTGTGTGCGTGCGATTCTCAAGGGCACTTAGCTCTTGTAGTCCTCTTAATACTAATTAGTAATAATTATTTAACCTGGGAATATTCCGTCCGTTTAATTACCAGCCACTCATCTTATATTCTATCGCTAAACAGCAATTATTAATAGTGTTGTGACACTTTAGTTCCTAAGGTTGGTTGCACATTGGTGAAATAAGGAATGCACTAATACCATTAGTTAGCCCAGCATCTAGTCAACCTGTATATAGAATTTAAAAAGATTTGTTAGCAACAACATTCCCTAAAAACGTTTTGTTTTTGTTTTAAAGTTTTATCAAGATCGATTCGCTGTACAGTGTAAACAAATACAATATACTAAGAAATGAAACTAAACACTTCCATTTGTATACAAATTTGATGCTTAGCGTTCATTATCTTTTGTAATTCAATAACTCGTATTATAAGGAAACAGTTACGGCTGCCGAAGTCATCCTACTAATATAAACATGACATAGAGTATCACTGTTATGTACATTCCATTTAAAAAATATAATATTAGATTAGTTTCGCGGCCTCGCCCGCATGCTATCGTAGTTTTGGGTATAAAAATAGTAAAGTCAATGAAAGTCCTTCTATGGGGTTCAGTTTTGCTTGATATCAAAATTCATCAAATTTGCTTTAGTTGTGTAGACGTGAAACCGTAAGAGATGGACGGATAGAGTTACTTTCGAATTCATAATATTAGTATAAGAAATCTCTGTGAAACTTTTTGCAGGCAGTTTTTCAGAACATATACGATTTGGGAATCTTCAAGAATAGTGCCTACACATTTCTCAAAGGCTGGCAAAGCGCCTGCAAGCTCTCCGGTGCTGAAGATGTTCATGGGCGTTGGTAGTAATTTTCCATCATATGAGCCTTCAGCTCCTACGCCACCTATACCATAAAAAAACAAGGTCATTCCCTTCCTTTGGGCAGCTTAAGAACTTATTCCACCACGCTGCTCCAATACGAATTGGTCGTTACATATGATATAGATTTTCTTCTGACACTTGTAAGTTTACTCATGATGTTATCCTTTACGCGGAGCACGAATTGAATTACAACACACAAATAAGGCCTGTGGAAATTCAGCTCTACTCGTCTGAACAACATTTTCGGTTAAGATACATCTATTATTACTTGTGATTAATCAGAACCCTTTCGGCTCTTGTCTTCGTGCAGGTATAATGGGGCTTTTATCTTAAGATATTTATGAATCAATCTGACATGAAGATACGCCAACCGATTCACAACATACTGAGTGTTTAATTCACGCGTTAAATGCAATGAATTAAACAATATTGAGACGTGATCGGAGACTGAAATTTACATGGAGGTTAATTTTTATTTATGTGAGAAAACAAAAAAGTATTTCGTATATAAAAATCAGGACGGCGACAGGGTCAGTGAATTAGAAATTCCAATTTGGTCAAGCTGGTTACTTTTTATATTAGTTACTCTATAAAATATTTAAACAATGTAAGTACGTACTGTAAGTATTGTTGGTAATGTGAACGGTAGTGTGTTGGGCGTCGATGTGTGCCTACAAGTATATACATGAGTGTGGGTAAGGGAGAATATTCGTAATTATTCAATACACACACACGCACGTTGGTATTTAAATAAAGATAGTACTAGTACAGTATAAATTGTGTAAATCATTAGTTGAATTATCAAATAAGGATGTAACGAACAATTGAAAATAAATAAAATTCGTATTTTAAATATAATAAGGTTATAAGGTAAATAGATTTTATTAATTTAAATAACTTATCCCGAGGACGGAAGAAAGTATATACAAATCAAAATTAAAAATAGCTTCTTTAGACCACGACGGCGTAGAATGATTGCAAGAATGCTCGCACCTTTCCTTCGTTCAATCGGAATTCCTATTCTCTGGACGAAAAAATTTAATACAAAATTGTTAAGGCACTTTTACAATTTTGTACAAATTTCATGGAAAACAATGACACTGCAAAAGTAAAAACATTACTTAGTGGTAGAGCTTTGTGCAAGCCCGTCTGAGTAGGTACCACCCACTCATCGGATATTCTACCGCCAAACTGCAGTTCTCAGTATTGTTGTGTTCCGGTTTGAAGGGTGAGTGAGCCAGTGTAACTACAGGCACAAGGGACGTAACATCTTGGTTCCCAAGGTTGGTAGCGCATTGGTGATGTAAGGAATGGTTAATATTTCTTACAACGCCATTGTCTATGGGCAGTGGTGACCACTTACGATTAGGTGACCCATTTGCAATGAAAAAAAGCGTGCGTATTCTTTGATTATCTGTCAGTTTGAGTCTGTGTAAATATTGGCAGAAACTTCCCCAGCAGAAACCTTTCCCTCTCTTTCTAACGTTTTCGCTCTCGTTTTTGGGGTTTGTCGTCTAGTAACATGCATAAAATCTTAAAAGGTAGCCTATGTCCTTCCCTGGAGTTCAAGCTTGCTTCAAGCAAAATATCATCGAATTCGCTTAGAGTTACTTCCGCATTTTTAATATTAGTATACAGATTACTTAAAGTTATTTTGTTTAATTAACACGGGATTTTTTTATATCGTTAGTTCTTTTTATTATATATTGACGACCTCTGTGGCCGAGTAGTGTGTGCATCGGTTTCCATGGGTACGCCACTCCGAGGTCCCGGGTTCGATTCCCGGCCGAGTCGATGTAGAAAAATTTCATTAGTTTTCTATGTTGTCTTAGGTCTAGGTGATTGTGGTACCGTCGTTACTTATGATTTTCCATAACACAAGTGCTTCAGCTACTTGCATTGGGATCAGAGTAATGTATGTTATGTTGTTCAATATTTATAATATTTATTTATATATATATTTATTTCATAGTATCTGTTATTGAATACTCCGGGTGTCCCTTGATACCTCTCTTTTTGTACTGTCTCTCGTTGTTTGTTGTTCCTATTTGTAATTATTTAACATGTTACAAGACTCCCTAACTATTAGTACTACCAGTAGTCTATTACGTGATCTTAGTGTAACGTATCCCAGACGGTAATGGGATGATCTCTACCTCTGTAAGACACACACCTTTTGACTGTTTCCGCTGCGTGATAAAAATAGCTCGACCTCGACTACTGGCGTATAATTTTTCTGAAGTGAACCCGTCAACGGGCTATATTCAATCTTAAAGTTTAAGACTACTTTAAAGTTATGTTCCTTCTGTAATGAACTTTTCAACTTTTCTGGCGTAAAATGTTTGTGAACACGCGCACTAGCGTGTTGAAAATTAATTCTAACCTCAACTATTATGGGTTCATTACATTCGTTGGATTACTTTTAGAAGTCAATATTTTGCATTTCAATATGTAATGTTAATGTTAATTCATCTCATCACACACTTAACACATTTTTCAAAAATTGTTTCGAGGCTATGAGTAATATTTATGACGCATAAAATTGTTAGTTCTGTCATTTCTTTAAAAATAATACCGAAAATGTACTTTGTATGTGTTGAGACGACAGAAGATATTTAGTTTATCTGCTAGGACACTTTTTGTCGGGGACACTGGGTAAGCACGTAAATAAATTACTTCTGCGTGTGATTACTCTTAAGGTGGCATCATATTGCATCGACAATAATGCATTATAAAACATAATTCTTTATTATACGCTTTTTAATTGGATTAAAAAGCTTACTATCTTATCCAAAGCTTTCAAGCAAACGTGAGACCAAATATACATATATATATATATAAACGTTTATTATTATTGTACTTTTCATATTTATCGTAATTATGATGTACGAAAAAAAAAGTATATAAGTCAGTGACCACGTACTCCAAGACTTCCGTTCTGGGAAGGGAATCTGCTGATGTTCAGTAATAAGATAAAATATAAAACGCCAAAATGTATTCAAGTAGAATGTAAAAAAGGGCACGGACAACTGTGAGCCCGTGCGTAAAATCAAAATATACTTTATCAAGTAGGCTTTTACAAGTACTTTTGAATCATTTAACAAACTATATTAAGTGAAGCTACCATCGTTTCGGAATGCAGATTCTACCGAGAAGAACTGGCAAGAAACTCAGTAGTTACTCTTTTTCAACATTTTACAAAAGTACAAAGTCATGTTAGTTAAATACAATTATATATGTATGTAAACATATCCTGCCTGGAAGTCATCTAGTATTAGCTCCACGTTTTTTTATCATCCATATAATCTTGTATTGAATAATATGCCTTCTTTACCGATGTATTTTTTACAAATTGATTTGAATTTATGAAACGGCAAGTTTAAAAATGTCTGCGGAATTTGATCATAGAAACAGATACCTTGCTCCAAGAAGGATTTATTGAATTTTCGGACATTTTTAGGCTTCTGCTGATAGTAATCGAAGCGAATTACTATCGATAGAACATATCGAAGCTGAAAAGCATAATTGTAATATCTCGCAAAATGGAATTTTCGGTAATCTTTAAATGGTAACATCATTTTTTAAAGAAAAACTGTTCGACTCATTACTTATTTTTATCGAAATTTTGATTGACATATATAATATTTAATTCAGACTGAATGAATTAATAAATTTAATATTCAATAATTATTAAGCTTCTTCCAATTGACCGTATTTAACTAGAGGGACTCGAATTGACGACGATCAAGCTCTTTCCGACTTATTTGATTACCTGCATTTTTCACAAAGTTGTTTAGATTGTCCGTCTGCAGAATTTCACTTTCGGATATGGTATCAGAATACCAAATAGAATCGACCCCACCTCGATGTTGGGAAATTCACAACAACGCGATTTTAAAGGAAATTTCTGCCTCGCACAAACACTCGTTGGAACCAACTTTCATCAGCTGTGTTTCCAAACGGATATCATTGGGAACCTTCAAGAAAAGAGCCTTATTCCTTTAAGGCGGGCATGCACCTGCAAGCCCCCGGTGTTGCAGATGTCCATGGGAGGTGGTAGTCACTTTCCATCAGGCGAGCCTAATGTTCGTTTACCACATTTTGACCAGTGGCGTAGCTATCGTAAGGCCAGGTTGTGCAGTGCACCAGGGCCCCGGAGCTAAGGGACCCTCTAACCTAAGCTTTGAAAAGAGCGGGTCAGCCAACTCGCCAGCTCCTGAAGCTAGAAAACTTCGACCGTGCTCGCAAGAATTTTTTTCCCTATCTATAATTTTGAAGGGCAATATAAGTTAAAGAGGGGTTGGAAAGAGAGGGTGAGGGTCCTATTCTTTTTCTATGCACACCACTGATATCTAGACATTAATATACATATATAGTATATTTAGTAGCATTTTGAAATTCGTTCTATTAATATTTTTTTAGTATAAGAATAATTAGGTACTGGTATTAAAGACGATTTTCTCAAAAGATAAATTTATTTTTAAATAAAGAATGTAACTAAAATATTTTATTACATATAATTTATTTTACATAGATTTATTTATACTGACTCTTATAATAGAAACATAATATAAATGAGAAGGTATTTAAAAATATATATAAATATTGTGAACCGAAAAGGCCGTATACAATAGGTATAATACATACACTTTAGGCCTTTTATAACTATGTAGCTAAAACTGTTAATAATTCATATTAAATAACTATAAATATTAATTTTAAAAAACATTTATAATAATTGATCGTTAAAAATAATTTGAATTAATCGAATATATTTTAATACTTATAAATTAATGTAATTAATTTATTTTTTACAAATTGTACCCATTCATTAATTATTTAGAATAAATTCTGTATTTACGCTTTTTTGATGTGTCATAAAAGCGCCGCTTAAAATATAATGTTTAGTCAATAATAATTATATCTAAAATATTATAATACTGTAGATAGATAAGATTAATGAGAACTCTTATAAAAAATGAGAACAGGTGTACATAAATATAAGTGTACATTTTCATTTGTCAATAGAAAACAAACCCATGTAACGGTTTTTTTAAAACACATTTGAATGTTGATTGGTAGTTACGCCGCCTGCAATGTGCGAAGGAGTTTTCAACCGTCAAATATCATTAGTTTCCGCCTGCGGGGATTCCCTGACGCTATTTCAATCGAGTTATCAACCAATGAAAATGAACCTTCACATCAAATTCTTGTCATTTTTTAGTTTTAACTAAGATAAGTGAGCTTAGTTTATTTCGTCGAAGCTTCTAAGAATATTTGGCGCTTCTATGTCTGATTACTAACCTAATAAATTGACAGATAATAAAATATTTAAACTTCAACGTCGGACGCCACCGTTTCAACATTTATATAATCTTAATTTACAAATATTAAACTAAGTGAATATTTTATATTAAAAACGTCAACTATCAATAATTATTATATTGGTGTTAAATTTAAATATCGAAATGATTATAATTTGTAAAAATATTTTGATATATTAATGTACTTTGCTGTATTATTTAAAATTATATACGCGCTAATCGCTTTATAATTACGAATTGTAAATTTAAATTTTATATTCCTTACAATTAAAAATGAAAAAGATGAAAATTATCCAGATAAATATAAATATATGAAAAAAATTTAGAAAGCCTTCTAAGAAATTTTATGAAGAAGTATTTTTCTGAAACGAAGATATATATACTCGTATGTAATGAATTTAAAAATTGACATCATTTTTATATTAAACGAACTCAATACAAACATTACGATGATTTTTCATATAAAGCTTAATACTTAACAAAATAACGAAAAACTTTGACTTTCCTCCTCATATGAGATCCTTCCTTATTTTCCTTCCTCAACTTTATACTCGTATTTCAAAGTGATCGTCCATACAATATAAGTTATAAATATATTTAATTTCAACATTAATATAATATATACTTATATGTTATCTAATAATTCGTTTCTCCCGTTCCAAAAAATATTTAGATATAATTTTTCTTGGCACTGATATCTTTATCACAGATCCTTGACGATAGCCTTCATTCTTATAATAATTTATAACGTCTCATCGCGGAGCGCACCTCGAAATGCCCTAACCGCCTGAGGTTATTAACAGCATTTTATGACAATATCCGTCGTGACTATTATTAATTCAAATATCAAATTCGTTTACAGGTCCTCTTCATTGTCACTTGTTTCATTATCACATAAATAACTTCTAACGCTATCGTGTCTTTGTTTTGTGTCTGAATCGAAAAGTTTACTTACAACTCCATCTTTGGAAAATATTTTCGGGGGATTGAAAGTATCGAGTTTTGTTTCTATGGAAAATTTTCTTCTCCTACCTTCTTGAGACACGCCACCGAGATCAAGAGAGAAGCTATGTTTGATGGGTCGTTTTAAATCGTTCTCATTAACGTTATTTTCTGGATTTGTATTATTTTGTGGTGTCATGTCGATCTTGTGTTCGTCACATACTTTGCTGCCATATACACTGTCAACAGCCTCTTGAGCTGCATCTTTCGGTACTCTACTGAAAACAAGACGATCAGTGTTGACAATTGTTAGTACAGGGGATGGATGTTTGAATATTTTACAAGATTGTCCGAAAACAAATTCTAAATTTTTGTTGCTGTTGCAACTTTCTTCATCGCAAACCGTATCACTGGACCTCTCAGCATCAGATACGGTTTTGTTCTCTTGAATAGTACGGAGTTCGCAAGCTTTTCCACTCGATCGATTGACATCATTTAAAGACATTGAAACTGACTGATTTACACTGTCTTCGTTTGTATTTACTTCCTTCGGTCTCTTTGGTGTGCTGGTCATGATTGTCTCTGAAGAATTATAGCGGACTGTGATTTCGTTGTACGCAGATTGCTTGTGGGCAGGCGACAGCATGGTGTTATTGTAACATTTATCTGTTTGTGAGTTTGTTCGTTTAGTGTGAATTCCGAATATGCGCTTGATTGATTGCCGGAACTGAAATATGAAATAATTTTAATAAAATTAATATACGATGCAATTTGTAATGCTATAAGTATAATATTATGTGACTGGTTGATATTTACCTGAGTGTTCATTCCAACGTAGATTAGAGGATCGTAGCATATGGAACTCTTTGCTACCAATGCTGGTATTACACCTGCGCCTGGCGATACCTATAATTAAATAATTAAAAATTGAATTTCGAATACATTGAACTGAAGTTATCTTTGAATATCCTTAAGAAAGAGTTTGAAAGAAAAATTCCGATGGTAATTGCCTTGATTATAAAACTCAATTAATTTCTTGTTATTAATTAACATTGTTAAGCTAGAATGATGTTGAAGATGGTTTGATGAAATTATTGAGTCACTTAACGGACATGTTAAGGTTTTTATTTTAAAGCTAGCATTTTTTTTTTGGATTATAAGAACTTTACTAGAATATATATGATTATATATATTTATACATATTGCCCATACTAATAATGAGGAGATCTTTATTTTGTAAAGCAAAACTGAACTTTCTGTGTATTAGTTTAGCAGTCTTGCTAAACTAATACACACAAAACTAATCCCTATATTGAAGTAACAAGCGTGAACTTATTGTTGCACAAATAATAAATTCAATTAAAACCCGATTAGGATCATTTTAAAGGAAACCCGGAACAAAAGTTTGGTGTGAATTTATTAAATTACGTAAATGTAGCTTTTATTGTTACTTTACATATTGGTACTTTTTAGTATCATTCAAGCGATTTTTTCATTTTTATTGTTTGTGTAAGCAGTTTCAATAATATATTAGTACTTTTATATAACTTCCGAATCATAAGCTGCTGGCAAAACTAGAGCATTAATTATTATTTGACTTGGTGTTTCTTCATCATTTAAAGTTGATTAACATTTAAATTAATATATAATAATATAATATTCGCTCAGTGGTCGAAATTCGCTCTTAAGCTAAGCGACGTGGAGTTAAGTTTAGATGCGGCCTATATATCGGATCTATAAAATTACTTGATAAAATCAGTATCATCGCAGGAAAAGATGATGAATCTGTTAATCAAGACCATGTTATCCATAATGTCACACACCTTTACTTTAATAACTGTAGAGCTAGCAGGATTCAACAAAATTTCGAACCTTTATCTAAGTACTTATATTTATTTATCTATATTTTTTTGTAAGTGTTAAATATATACTTACTATGCCTTCAGTAGCAAATTGTTCCATCAATGCAAACAGCGAATACGGTGTCCAAGCGATTGTGAAGGATACGATCATTGTAAAGACCATTGCGGTCGCTCTCGCTTCTGCTCGGCTCACACGACCAAGACGTTGGGCATTCTGCCAAAAAAAAAAAAAAAGTGAAAATGTTACACAAATAAACCATTCGATGTGATCATATATATATTATCTTGATTAATAATAATGTATTTAATACTTTATTCTCTCCCACATTATATACATTACAGTTATATGCGTTTTAATACAATACTTATAGTACAATTGTGTGTGGAAGACAGGAGCCCAAACTAGATTGCCTGTACTAAGGGTCAATTCAGATTTAGACTGACATTGACATTGACATTAGCAGCCTGTAAATTTCCCATTGCTCGGCTAAGGCCTCCTCTCCCTTGAGGAGAAAGTTTGGAGCATATTCCATCACGCTGCTCCAATGCGGGTTGGTGGAATACACATGTGGCAGAATTTCGTTAAAATTAGACACATGCATAAACACAAATTAAGCACGTGAAAATTCAGTGGTGCTTGCCTGGGTTTGAACCCGAAATTCGCACGCGTTCTAACCACTGGGCCATCTCGGCTCAGATTTAGATGCTTAGAGCCAATCATAACAATTTTAACAATAATAATAGTATGGGGCGTTTACATATGAAAATAACATGAATAAGATATAATAAGAATGCGGTAGTTCTTTATATAAAATAAAAATTTAAATGATATTCATATAAAATTACATCATTTATAGAGAAATAAATTGAATTAGAAAAACACGTCCGTCATGGGATGCTCGACTGATGTGTAAAGAAAGCCAATAAATAAATTTGAAATAAAATAAATAATACATATCCATACTAAAGTCAATATAGTTTACCCATTGTTATCAAATTATATATTCGTAAACATGTAAATCGTAAAAATCAAAGATGTCGTATCGGTCGAAGTTTTACACTTCTCAATACTCTAATTCTCTAAGAGTCTGAAATGTATCAGCCAATAAGAAAAATCGTTCCAAAAAACGTGATGATAAATAACAATCAATTTACTCTTTTCATAGTCCTGATGATGTTGACATAGCTGAAGGTGATGATAGACAGCGGCACGATCTGTCCCATCGCGAACAGGAACAGGATATAGGTCAGCGTGTTCTTAGACTGTTCGTGCCAATTCACTGAGCAACTGTAACAAAAATATTACGGGTATTAGTTTGACAATCATAACTAAACTCACCAAACCGTAGTATTTGAGTATTTTCTTAATAACAAAGATAGCGGCTATCAACATTTAATCATCAACTCATGGTGATGACCGTGAAACATGTAAAACCTGCCCGAGGTTAGTTTGCGAGTTATTTCCAAGACACGGAGTAAATATCAACTGACATATCATTACATGTAAAATATTTACCCGATCTATTCATTTTTCTGCGTTAAAATATATGTGACATATTATATATATATATACCGGTTATTTAAACACCAACAATAAAGTAAATCAATATATAAAAAAAAAAATTTAAATGAAATTTGAATAAAGTTACGTTGTAGTAAAAAATGCGTGTTTTAATTAAACGTTCGTGTACCTTCAAGTCTCTTTTAGTTTAATTTCGATAGTTCTCCCACGAATGAAGCATTGTTAGAATAAATATACAGACAATAATGAGGCGTAATATATATTGTATAGATAGTATTATATGCAATATATTACGCTTAATACATAGTATTATAGATTTAACTTAATTGCAGGTTCAAATCTGCCTTGGAGTTCCAGGAACACACCCAGCAAAACAAATATTTGCGATTCCTAGATATTACATCTATACCGGATGTAACTTCTACACCTAGATATTATTCCTAGATAAACAATTAGAGATAGTTCTCACCTGTGAACCTACAATAATTTTCACATGAAATCGACATTCTCAGCCACAACCTCAACAGTCTTAAGAAATATTAACGGAAGCAAGGATTAGCAGTAGTCTTATAGGTTTCCTTATTTTTGTAAAGGTTAGTCATTATATTTCATTATTAGTTGATTGTTGTTGAATTGTTATTGTTGATTGTTGTTGAATTGTAATTGTTTTTATTTTAAGTGAAATTAATTAAATATACTGTAATTAATTCAATTGTATTATTGTAAATGTCTTTAATGGGGTCATTGTACTAGCCTTCTATTTTAGTATTTTTTTTTAATAATGATTTTTGTTTTTACGCGTTGATTTTGTGAATATATCGTCGATGTTTTTTATATTATTAAATAATATAATAACACATTGAAAAACAAATTCAAAATATTCTTTTTTTCAACAAGGCGCCCAAAATTACTTTAATAGGACTAGTATTATAATACCCTCAAATAGTGCACGCTTTCTATTACTTAAATGATTTCTAAGTTATATATCTGTGACTATAGATAATACTTAATGATGTAGATTAAGATATATAACTTAGAAATCATTTAAGTAATAGAAACCGTGCACTATTTAAGGGTATTATAATACTAGTCCTATTAAAGTAATTTTGGGCGCCTTGTTGGTAAGGTTCTGTATAAAATTATCCATAATAAGCGTGCATCAAATACAGGTTCATTAGAAACATCCTTAACTGCCATAATTTATGAGTATCAATTTTAAATAAAGCAAATATTATTGATTGAGTATTTAAGATTTACTCTTAAAAGGTACTCGAAATTAAACAACAAACAACTTGAAAAGGGTTAACAAAATGATCCGTTTATTACAAAATTATTTCAAATGAATAATACGAAAGTTCATTTACGTTTGAAAATTTTAATTGTAACTACAATTATTATATTTAATGGGAACACATGAGACGAATTCAACAAAGTATCTCGTAACAAAAATATCTCGTTTCGGTTTAATAATAAAATGTTTGACGCTTGGATATTATAATGAGTACAGAATATTATTCGTTTTGATGTATTTATTTTAATTCAAATAATTTGAACACACAAAGCGTATACTAAACATAAAAGGGAAATAACAGTGAATTCAGCTGAATTTATTCGTAGTAAAGAATGTGATCTCGGTATTTTGGTATGTTTGGCATTTTTTCTTCTTTTTACTCTTGCCATTAGCGTATTAGGTTATTGCGATTTAATTATAATATTATTGTACACAAAATTTAAGAACTATAACCACTAAAGCGAAATAAGGAAAGGCAAAAGTTACCTTATTCCGAATAAAGCGATATCTTCCAGACAAACTTTGAATTAAACTCAGTCTGTCACCGAGTTTAATTCAAAAGCCTTGGAAGTATCGACTATAAGACAAAACTACTAGACTAAATTTCTAAGGTAAATTTTATCTATAACAAGTGCGAGTCGAATTCGCGCACGTAGGATTCCGTACCCAGTATCTATAAAAACGGCAAAAAATCATGTCTGTTGTATGGAGGCCCCTTAAATATTTAGTTTATTCTGTTTTTTTAGTATTTCTTGTTATAGCGGCTACAGAAATACATCATCTGTGAAACTGTCTAACTATTTCGGTTCATAAGTAGTCTGATAACAGACGAACAGACAGATGGAGGGACAACGGAGTTTTAGTAATAGGGTCTCGTTTTACCATCTGGGTATGGAATCCTAAAAAACAAGTAGGTAGGAACAAATTTTTGAGAATTACAAAAGTCTTAATTTTTTGTTACTGTGTAAAATATCATCAGTATATCGTGTTATAGTATTTATCAGAGTTAGCTTCATTATATAATAATCGATTTTCTAATAATATTATTATTTTTGTTTCTATTTTACGTTATGATCTATTTATTTATGAGTGTGTCTTTGATATTATGTATATTTGGAGCCAGAGACGATTACAGGGCATACCTCTGCCAAACATAGACAATTTATCATGTACGACATATTAAATTGCACCGCGTTGAATAATAATTGTTTGTGCAAAAAATATCACAAAATCGAGTTCTCTAAGCACAATGTGACTTTTTTATATATTTGTGTTGAATTTAATTTGTAAGATACAATTATGAATAAATTAATTTGAATAAAATTAAATTGTACGTATATAAGCAAATATATGTATATAATATAAGCCTAACTGTGACATCAATTCCATCGCGCACGAAGACATTTCTTTTTTTGTCGCATCAACAAAAAATGGAATCCACTACCAGCACACGTTCCCCTCCTCTTATAATCTGGTTTTCTTCAAACGAGGCGTGAAGAGGTATCTTGCGGGCCGGCATGGCGACTAGTGCAGTTCATGCTTCTGACCGGTGGAGTGCAGCCATATGCCAAACCGGTTAGTATATAAAAAAAGCTTAACTTTAAGGAAGAATTCATTTACGTCCTTAATGTAAATAATTATTTCAATATTATTAAGTTAAACATCTTGAAAATGTTCAACTGCTAAGTTAACGCGTTGTTCATCGAGCACATGACAAATCACACGATTTTTTAGAGTTAACGAAGCACATGGAAATTCAGTGAATCTACCTTGGACTTGAACTCTCAATCTTCGTTTAAGATTAATTTGCTCTCTGACCTCCAGCTTATCTCGGCTTAAGTATAAACTTACGTAGATCTACTCAGCAGGTACACTAATATATATATTTTTTGTTGATATATCGTTTAATTTATTTTGATCTTTGACAAATCCTGGAACCATTTGTTTATTTTACACAAACAAATAACAATCACACACACGATAATAATTGCGCCAGTGTAGTGTGTGTGTATACTTAAAGTTGTGTTTGCGTTTTTTTATGTGTGCGTGCGTAACGTGGTTAGATATTGTATCGGTAGTGACGTATTTTTAATGTGTGCTACCTCACCCCCCGGTACAAATGCGTCACACACTTAATATTCACAGTTATTTGTATTGAGAACTTTAAATTTTATTTACGAAGTTATGTTAGTTCATTAACGTACAGAAACAACAGAAAAATCGCTTATCCATTGATGGTATGGTGGATTTTTTTTATACTTTTCTAACTGTATACGTAATTATTAGCTACGATATGTCTTAAGATCTTAGTCTTCCTACATAATTGCACTGGGGTTCTTCCAATACGGCCGTTCTTTAGGTCGATTACATATATTTTTTAATCTTTTCCTGCTCAAGATGCGTGATGGTCTAAACAGGTATCGTATATGTTTATATTTATACCACGATTAGGTATGTGTATAGGTTTCGGTGATTCGGCGCAGTATTCATCGAACAGGCCCTGTGATCTGATTGTGTATTGTGGATCTTGTTCTAAGGTAAATTATAACATTCTTTATAATAATATATTTTCATAACAACGAATGATTAGTTGTCGTTTGATAGGAAACGTAATTTAAATATAGGTAGTTATTTTAAAGATTATTAAATTAAATTAAATATATATTATTTTATAAATATTTGAAAGCAAGTGTTCTTATTTGAATAATTTGAACGTTTTTTGTTTTTGTTTATTGTGACACATAATGCTAATATTTCAATCAAACAAGATATAATATTTTACGTATGAATTGTACTAAATTATAGTGACAATTTTATTAAAATAAAAAATTGCATATACATATATATATTTATAAATATAGTGTACGTTTAAGGTAAATGTCACTATTAAAGACGTGTTATAAAAGAAATTGAACTTCAAAATATGCTTTAATTTTCAAAATGAATGCTTTCGGTAGAAGTTAGGCTCGTATATCAAAAAAACAGGAAGTTGCGGAAATCGATTACCCAAAGAAGGCATGAGTCACCAGGCTGATAATTATAATAATTCCTTATTATACTTACAGCAACCGTGAATGTTCATAAGAAGCTTAAAGCTTATTACGCCACGTTGTTCAATTTTTCTTTAAGGATTATATATATGGCAGTATTTCATTCAACAAAATATGGAGGTTTACCCGCGATGTTTTCCTTAACCGAGCGTAACATAATATTATTCATATTATTTTAACGGCATTTGTATAACAGGTTTATTGTCGAAATAAAAAATTTCTCTTTAATATTTTACTGATATTTTATGACTTTAATTAGTGTTACTGTGGGTTGAAACATTTCTGCACAATACGGTCCAATTAACATAAACATAAATAAAGCAGGTGAAGCCTCAGGGATTTTTTTCCTAATTTGAATCGGTTATTTTCTCTTTAATGTCCAGATTATTATACTCTACCTTTTTGACTGTCTCGTTAATCTGCTGCTCCCGATGCCAAACCATAAAAAGGTAAATGTTTTTGTGGCGAAATATTCTCAGTGGTAATTGAATTCGCAAGTGTGTACACTCCTGTGCCTCTCATCCTCCTGCCCTTATCCCAATTTTACTTGGGGTCGGCGCAGCATACTTCTCTGTCGGACGTCATCTCACAAGTAACATTTGATCTAACAAAATAGTCTTTCCCACAATCCATCCATCGTTTTTTTGGTCGTCCGCTACATCCATCAACATCCATGCTCAAGACCTTCCTCACGACATGGTACTCATTCTTCCGCAGAACATGCCCATACCATGACAGCCGGTTTCCACATAGCTTCTCGGTTACCGGTGCCACTTTCAAACTTCCCTCTCCAACTCCTGTGCTGAAAGTACGTAATGTCTTTGATGCTGCGCCAGAATTATTTTCAATCGTGTCGGATTTGCCGTCTATCAGATTATTGATGGATGAGCATCGGATAAGGGGATAGAGAGTGTACGACACACTCTTATGGACTATAGTATTTCCTGGTTGGCTAGTCTCCTGGAGTTTGTCCACTGTGGCTGAAATCGGCCAGGAGAACATCAACATAATTATAGCTTTATATTATATCTTAACTTGTATATTTTATTAGTCCATAGATAATACCCCAAATTTTTAGCTCCTATTAATGTGACAATATTAGTTAAGTAACATCAACACTTTGACAACTCAACTGTTATTATTCATAAAAAATAAAAAAAATTATGCTGAGTTTATCACCTGCTATTCACATATATGGGATGTTTATTTCCGAAGTGTTGGTACAATTTTGACAGTCAATAAGAAAGTGAAATGCTGTATAAAGATATTTGAATTTGAATTCGAATAGTGTTATTTCGATGATCTAGTTAATTGATAAAAGAAAAATAGAACTATGTTTATTTGTGTATTTTTCTGTTTGCAGATTCAAAAATTCTGGGTTTATTTGATTAAATGAACAGCCTGTGAAAAACATTGCACTCCTTTGGTATTTTACAAGGACTTCTTCTAGAACTATGACGTAAGTAACATTACATTATATTAAATAGAATTTTTATGATTTTTTTCTTTATCACATATAAAGCAAAAAATCATAAAAAATATAGAGGAAAAAAATATGGCCCTATAAAATAATAGTCATAACAACATGAATACGTTACTTATTATGTGAACAATACATTTATAAATTGTTACATGTAACATACAGAATACTCGGATACTAGACAACAGTTTTGTACACTTTATGTTTTATTAAGAAAGAAAGAATTTGTTGTTTTGTTCTTCGCTGGACGATTCAAAACTATTAATAAATTTTTGGGGACCAATTCTACAAATTTATACAATACGATACGTTTCCGATTCTGTTCTATCCAACTTCGACTTTTCCTCATTATTATAATACAGTTGAATCGTAACTGAGAGCCAATTCTACGAATTTATAATGATCACGATGTGTTACCGATTCAATTTCGATCGTAAAGCCGTCGTAAAGCCACCGTAAAGCCGTGGATCGTTGTGTTAGTTGAATAGAAAAAATGGTGTGTGTACTAATGTACGCGAGTGACTTCACCCAAATGCAAGAACATAATTTAAAAAGGAATATAAACAATATTACTTCATCACAGGAGGATCATGTTGTACTGAACCCCACCACTAATCTGGCTGCCTATGAAACAGCATACATTTGGAAAACCAGGAGATTCACCACCCGGACAGACAGTAGAGTAGTTTTAGTGGAAACTTAATTTTGTTAAATATTGCTTTTTTTTAAGTATTTTTTTTTTAATATTTTGACTGGCGCTCAACGTGTGGGGCTCAGCAGCGTAGAAACTTTGCTAAATTATATACGCGATCAAAAAATCCCGTGCATCATCCCGTGCAAAAAAATCAAAAGAAGAAAGAGGATTCTGAAGACAGTAATCAGTATTCATTTGCTGTAAGTACTGAGTAGCATATCCTTACCAAAATTCCTTTTTTATCCAAAATCCCCTACGTTTGTTTATAAAAATAAGAATTACTCTCCTTCTAGTATCGAAGGTTTGAAAGTATCTAGATATAACCTGTCTAGCGATTTTAGTGTCCCTGGTAGTAAAAGAATCTTAGTAAATACCACTATCGACGTAAACTTACAGTGGTGACATTCTCACATTATACAATTATTTAATTGTTAAACTAGTAGCAAGATAGAGTCCGGAAAAAGTAATGTTGTTGTTGAGCAAATTTGAAGGAAAAGCCGCATTGTGCTAGTATGGTAGAACACTCATTTAAATACTTTAATAAATTAATAAAAATAATAATAAAATAAATACTCATTTATAGTAAAATAATTTAAAAAAAAGAATGTGGTGATAATGGTGAATTCAATATTTTATTAATTGAATTGTCTAATATAAAACGTAAAGATTTAATATTCGAGTTAAAACGTAAAATTATTTTTTAACAAAAATTCAGTAATACTAATAGTAAGCGATTCAGTAACAGTAGAAAAATAATGGAACCTTATATCAGTATGGCTCAAAATACTATAAGAAATAGTTTACCGTTCCATGATAAAATATATGTGTCAATTTGTAATTTTAATGATATCGCAACTAAAATATTGCACACACACACAGAAGCCGAAGGGAGATTTGATAGTATAAAACAAAATTTTTCAAATAGGTCTATTACCACCACTGCGATTAATAAATAATGCAGTCCCTTATAAACTGATTTTTTCTCATTTTAATCACAAAATTATAGCAATATAATCAACCAAGAGTTTATAAAATAAAAATTTAATTCATTGATAATATTTATCAAAGATTATCAATGCGTCCAAATATGAATCATTGAAATCCAAATCCTAATAATATATTTATCAAGCCTCAACACACTTATTTTAAAAATCAAAATATAATATCACAGAATAAAACCGAGGCTGTTACTATGAGAACATCCTCTCAAATTAGATCAGGACAAATTAATTTCGGAAAAGGGATGGGAGCTTGAAGAGGTGTATTATCATGATGATACTGAAACTGCGGAAAAATATTTTCAGTATTTACATGAATATAAACAATATTGTCAAGAAAGAAATTTATAATGATAATGAACCGAATACGTCAAATTTAATAAAATACAGTTTAATCATGTCAAATCATATTTACCATATTTTGAAATTGATGAACCTTTTTTAAATATTTTGATTGACACAGGTAGTCAACGGTCGTTTATTACTTCTGACGCTGCGCAATATTTTAAAGAAATATAAAATATAAACCAGAAAATTTTATAATTAAGACCACACATGGTACAACAAGCCAAAATGGTTTAATAGAGACACAATATTGGAATAAATATTTCGGTTTTGGTGACAGTTCAATGAAAACTCACATTTACAATTTAGTGATAAATATGATATTTTAATGGGTATAGAAATGATAAAGCAAATAAATGCAAAAATAGATTTAAAGGAACGGAAATTAATATTGCGATAAATTGAAATTTTAATTTACCATATGACAAATGATAATTTATTAAATATAAAAGATTTATGTGACACATTAATTATTTATTTACGGAAGATGTTATAAATAGTCTAACGACTTCTATTAAACATAAAATAAATTTAATAGATTATGATCCTATTTATCAACGTCGTTTTAGGTTACCTCAAACTCAACAAGAAGTAAATAAACAAATAAATAAATTGTTAAACGAATAAATCATTAAACCTTTTGAATACCCTTAGTCGTCTCCAGTACACATTGTTCCAAAAAAAAATTACCAAACATAGCCTTACTAAATATAGATGAGTTATTTTCGAAATTACAAGGAAATCATTATTTTTCAACAGTTGACCTTACTTCGGGATATCACCAAATTTTAATAGATAAAGATTCATTATGAATTTCGTCGTATGAAACTTTAGAGGAGTATAATTATAAAATTGCAAATATAACAAAAAAGCAACAAGAAAAATAATAACTTTTATCATGTATTTAATAATAAGATTAAAGAAAAGGTGGCTCTATCATTATTACTACAAGCTCAAAGTTTGTAAAACATAGCTGAAGGATTAGCAACAGCGATAACATTCGCAGAAAACAAAATATACCACTATAGTATACTTACTCGTAAATCTCAAATTTTAAAAGAGACCTTTAATATAATATTTCGAAAGATATAGTAATTTTCAATAATATCAATATAGAACCCTTTATTTCTGTAGACAGTAAGATTATTAATCAAATTGTATATTTTATAATTAGTATACCTTTAGTTAAGCCTAGATCCAAAACAATCCCCCCTGTACTATCCTATTATGCGAAAAGTTACTTTAGCCTACAATAGTGAAGAAATATATGAAGTTAATGATTGTTTTGAAATTAATAATTTAATTTGTGAAGGCAGCATTATACAAATACTTGGATACCTGTGAAACAGATGTTCTGTACAAAAAGGAAAGTAGTAAATGACAAAATGTTCCAATCAAATGGCCAGAGGAAGAGGTATTACAGTTATCACTTAAAACTATTTATATGTTTTTCAAGAAAATTACTGAGGTAAGCCTTAATCGTAAGGAACATCAATATATAGTATGGACAAAAGGATCTAAAATACTATATTGGGAAAATTGACAATTAAATATTTCTCGCATAAGAATTATTCAAACTGAAAAGTCAAAGGATAAAATTATTATTGCCAGTAAAGAATTAGAAAAATTATAAGTGGCTACTGAAATAGAATTAACCTACGACACTTCAAAAATAAAACCAAAACTCAAGCAATTAAAATAAATTCAATCTTTTGATGAGAATGTTCAACATAATATTATTCAATAAAGTTGGATAATCATTGTTACAATAATGTATAATAGCATTATTTTTGTGAAAATTCTCAGATCCAAGGCTCGTTTGAAACCATGGACTTCAAATTTAGAGGAGGATAGTCACGTTACCAAAATGCAAGAACATAATTTTAAAAGTAATATAAACAATATTAGTTCATAGAAAGGAGGATCAGGTTAAAGAAGTTATGTAACACCCTGGAATTTAAAGAACGAAATTTAAAGACTAAACAAAAAGAAGACAATGAAGTAATTAACAAAGTAATATTTACAGGCTTTGTTCTGAGCCCCACCACTAACCTACGGCTGCCTATAAAACAGCATACATTTGGAAAACCAGGAGATTCACCACCCAGACAGACAAGTAGAGTAATTTTAGTGTAAATTTAATTTTGTTAAATACTTAATAATAGAATGAATATATTTATTTTAAAAGTTTTTTTTTCAAATATTTTGACTCGCGCATGAGAAGTTCTACTTCGTCAGCGTAATTAAATAGTTTTTAATTGCAACAAAATAATATTAATCTACTTATTCATAATAAAATAATTATTATTATTGTGATAAATGTAATGTTTTCATTTCTCATCATTAATTAAAAAATACAATTTAAATTTGTGAAAAGAAATATCCTTACAAATTTATTAATATGTATATATTACGTATACGTATATAACATAGGCTCAATTTTATTTTGGAAAAATAGGGTTCCGTAACATATTTGGGTTTTTCGGACACAAGGTGTAAAAAATCAACCACAAAAAGTTACTTATTTTGCGTACGCTGCCTAAACTATAAATCAAAAAATAGATCTTATAAATATCGAGTGAGGCTAAACAACCATTTTTTTATTTTAAAATCTTGAGTTTTTTTGGACTACATTTAAACGCATTTATTTTACTCATGCTATTAATCCTTATCAAAATAATTTCTCCCAGGAATGAAACAGTCAACGAAATAAACAATCTAATTATGCAGAAAGTACCGGATGAAGTTAAGTGCTATAAATCCATAGACACCGTCACTAACATCGAGGACGCAGTGCACTACACCCAGGAATTTTAAAATTATTTGAACCCCGCTGAGCTACAACCTCATGAACTGTCGTTAAAAGTTGGCAGGCCGATAATGCTCCTCAGAACTTTATGCCCCCCCTCCAACATGTGTAATGGCACGAGACTTCTTATAATGGAGCTAAAAGATAATTTAATAGTAGCGAAGAGTATTATCACCGGCCCTGCAGCTGGTGAATTAGCTCATATACCAAGAATACCCATGATTCCTACTGATTTGCCTATACCCTTCAAAAAGCTCCAATTTCCAGTAAAAAAATATTTCGCACTAACGATAAAAAAATCCCAGGGCCAAACATTCAAATTAGTAGGAATTGATTTACGAAAAGAATGTTTTACGCATGGGCAACTTTACGTTGCTCTATCACGAGTCGGGGCTCCCGACCATCAGTATATTTTGTTACCTGAAAATAATTTAACGTCAAATGTTATTTATAGAGAGGCTCTACAATAATCGCTTTAGTTATCATTTTATGCTTTAGAATCATTTTGGTGACCGTGTCTTTCCTGGGTAGGCTTTATGCAGCGGTAACCGATATCCACGAGGGCGGAGCCGCGGGCGACCGCTATTAAACATATAAAAATATAATAAGCTTTGAATTTTCAAAAAATATTCAATGTACACCTACAGATTCGGTCGATTTACTCGTTAATTATATGTATAGAAAAAAATTGTCGGTAAATAAGTTTACAAAATCAAAAATCAAGTCATAATATAACTATTTACATCACATCCATGATCTGTATGGTGTTATAAAGTTTTCATAATTTTCGCAAAGTTTAAAAAATTCATCTTCCTACTTCTATTTATTTAAAAAAATATATTTTGTATCTTTATGGGTTATTTTGATTTCTGTTTGAGATACGCAATCCTGTCACAAATCCGAAATCTACGCGGACGAAGTCGCGGGCCAGTATTTAATAAAAACATCGAAACGATAACAATTTTTGTTTATCTTATAGGTCGACTTCATCAAAGCTTCCTTTGCAAAAATTTTGCTTCTGTATGTCGCTGAGAATAGGATGTTTTATTATGGCATATACGAAATTGGTAGAGTATAACTTAGTATTTTTTTTATTATCCATTAAAACCATATGTAATTGTAAACTAGAGTAATGAAGATAATCATTTACTTTTCAACGCAAATGAAAAACACTTGGTCTTGGACTTCGGATATTTTTTATTTATAGCAAGAGGTATCCACTGCCCATACCGAGTGCAATAAACATTAGTCATGTAAGAAATGTTACCCAATCTTTATGCCAATGCGCCACCAACCTTAGAAACCCTGTTAATATATCCCTTCATCTACAATTACAGTGGTCTGTTCACAAAATAAAAAAAAAAAAAATATCCCGCTGAGTTTCTTTCGCCGGTTCTCCTCAGGTCCGAGGTGCTAAATTCCGAACCGGTGGTAGATTTTTGACAATCAATAAGCAAGTGTAAACACTTCTAAATTGAATAAAGATTTTTGACTTTTGACTTTGATAATCCAAACCGTTCTAATAAGTAGCGGTAGAATAATCCATTCATTCGAGTGTCACCGTATATGACCATCTAACACTCGGAAGCACGTTAGGCTTTTGTGTGTGCTCTCGACCTTTTCCTATGTCGAAGTACCGACCCATTACCTTTTAGAAATAATAAATAGAGAGTATATTTATTTTGCTAATTGAAGTCGAAATTGAAAATGCCAATGTTCCACCAAACTTAGCCAATGGTATCGTTAAAGTTCAATGTCAATTTTTTTTTATCTGTCTTGTAATCCTGTGAAGGTAATAAGCTAAACTGACACTGCTTCTATCATTTCAGATTGGGATCATTATCCTTACCATAACCGATGGGGTTATTATACACATTGAAATCACTAAATTAAATAAAAAATATCAATATATAAGTTTATTGTGGATTGCAGACATCTGTATAATTTTCTTCGTCATACTTTTGACCCTAACATTCAATATCATTCTTCTCGTTGGATTACATAAGGTAATACTTTATTTTATATTATTATGATAAATGTAATTTTGCCGATTCATAAATTACAATCAATTGATACAAAAAAAGGTTACTAAATAAAGCATATTATGTAATGTAAGATTATGTAGAAGACATAAAGCATGGAGCTAATACTTGGTGACTTTGAGGCAGGATATATATAATTGTATTTAACTAATATAATGTATATGAAATGTTGAAAAAGAATAAAATCCTAGTTTTTTGACGGTTCTTCTCGATAGAATTAACACGCCCAACCGGTGATTAGATTAGCTTTACTTGATACATTTGTATAAAATGACAATTCAAAATAGCTTTTAAAAGTCTACTTGAATAAAGTATATTTTGATTGTTTGATTATATATTTCTAAAGATCTGATGATGGTGAACAGTATATGAATATTAATCGAAGATTATCAAATCAAATCTGGGTAACGATCACTGAATTTACGACATTTAGTGTAAGGAAAATATTGCGTCTGTATATCCAACCCACAATGCAACAGATGCAAAATACGCTACAAACTTCTACGGAGGATAGTCCTTAATCCAGCAGTGGACTATGGACATTTCGCCTATTTAGGCAAATTTATATTCAATTATATTAAATGTATTATTCCTTTTTTTTTTCAGAAAAAACCTGGTCACGTAAAAGCTTATACTATTTATTATACAATACTTATTGTTATTTTCGCGGTTTTTATAGTCATGTCAATTACAAGAGGAAATAATGAATTGTCAGTTATTTTTTTAAGAATTACACAATTACGTAAGTATATTTAATAGTGTTTTGTTAATTATTATTGCATTACAAAATAAAAATATTGTTATACGATTGTTTGGTTTGAAAAAAATAAAAATAAAAAATACAGTTTATTTTTGATATTATTATTTAGATATGTTTTTAATATTTGTTTCTTATATTAAAAATTTCCATTTTCAGTTGTATCCATCTATATAAACCTCGTCTACAGAAGTTACTACATCAGTATGAAAGAAACGTCTGAACAAACCGTTTAATGCATGAAATATTTTCATAATATTATTGGAACGAAGTTTTACTCGGCGTAAGGAAAAAGCTTTATGCCTCCAGGCGACGTTTCCCACTCTTCCTCTTTCTCTATTTCTTTTATATACGCCTTTATATAAAATTATTTAAAACATTATTAATTTATTTCATCGTATCTGTTATTTAATCATTCTTACATAACGAAAACCACTTCGTTCCAACCATGTGTCCCAAGACTACACTCTTCCTTTTAGTATATTCCAATGGCAGGAGAAGTAATGTAAACGAATCTTAAATTTATATATTCCATGTGATTTGTTAATAGAACCGCTATATTATGCATTACAAACATATTGTGATGAATATACATATTATACTGAAATACTTATATCCACAAACATTCAACACCCCCTTTTTCACAAATCTATTTTGAATACTTTATGTAGGATACTTCTCGAGCAGTGATGTCACGTTAATTCAAGGTCAAATTTTTTTATTTATCTTTACCCCTCCTTCCATTGAAATCGACTGTATGTACTAGTGATATAATTAAAATAACTTGCTATGTAATATTATTTATGATTATGCAGTTATGTATAATTTGCCTTATACGTTACATATTATTAAATATTATTTTGTTATTTATTTTAAAGTTAACATGTTTATGTAATACTGCACGAATATGAAGCATCAGTAAGTGCTTATTATTATTTTTTTACAATCGAAAACTGTATTGCGGCGAAATGCTCATTCCGGCAAATATTTTAATTTTTATATTAATCATTTTCCCTTCAATAAAGCGTGAACCCTTAAAAAATTTCTTAAAGCTTATGAAAAAATCACTAATTAAGTACTTTAAGTCGTTTAATTATAATAAATAAAAAACCAAAATACTTTTATTGAATATCTATATTTTTATAGTTTAACTTGGAGATTCAGCGAGAGAAGTTTCTTTTTCGTTTCTTTGCTTAATAACTGTTTTCCTGTTCATTTTAGCACAAAATTAGGTTAGAACGAATTTATAGAACATGTCTTTCTGAAAGTTTTGTTCGATATTTTTTTTCATTTTGGTCAATTTGAAACGCTGTTACAGCGCTCCCCCAACGGGGACAAGGGCGCCAACCCCACAAACTTGGGGTTAAGGTTGTATTGACGCCCCCTACATGTCCCACAGATAAAATCGCGTCCTTTAGGAAATGTTCAGTTTGGCCCTAAAATTGTAACATTTCAATGGACTAATTCATTAATTCGTTATTTATTTCCATTTTTCCCTATAATTAAGGACAATGTTACGTATATTTTTATGATATAATGTCATTGCGATGTCATTGCAACCGTACCAAATAGCTAAAATATATTTTATATTTATCAATATTTTCGGCTGTTTGACGGGTACGTTATGAATATGAAAATTAAAGGATAAGACGTATTTGTTTTGTTTTATTTAAGTATTTTACCCGAGCGAAGCCGGATTTTCATCTACTTATTTTATATCCTTGCTAATTATAGTGGACTAATTGTTGTAATATTTAATATTTCATTGTATAAATATACCATTTAAGCGTAA
This sequence comes from Vanessa tameamea, assembly GCF_037043105.1. Lineage (NCBI taxonomy): Eukaryota > Metazoa > Arthropoda > Insecta > Lepidoptera > Nymphalidae > Vanessa > Vanessa tameamea. Next base: position 9,867,811 of record NC_087323.1, read on the forward strand.
TCACCGTGTTGGAATTGACGGCTGTGTTATAGACGCAAACTTGTTAAGTCGATCAGTTTAAGTAAATCTGACATTTAAAACATATTTTGAACAAGAAATAAGTCAATCAAACGTACATATCTGGTAAGAAATAATTTTTGACTTTGTCGCAGTCGGATAATTATCGTTCAGAAATACTTCGCTAACGTTACACGAGATCTGTCATTTACGATTTACTTCGACAAGGTACCACGTCTCGAGATGAGCACATCGATCATCATTATTTATTATTAAATTTTTAAAACTACTACTTAAATGTTAAATGATATTTGATCTATGTTATAATCGTGTTAACTCATCAACACTTTTGTCAGGAAAATTAAATTATCGTTGTATATCAATTTTATTTAACATACTATATAAATGTATAATTTCAAATAAGCGCTTATATTTTTATATGACACTAGCTGTGCCCGCGACTTCGTGCGCGTTGTTTGAATTTAAGTTATTTGAATATTGTAGCGTGATTTAATTTTTATTCTATATATAATTCTAAAATAAAAGTAGCCTAAGTTACTCCTTATTACATCCGCTATCTGCCAGTGGAAGTCCCGTCGAAATCGGTTCAGGCGTTCCAGAGATTAGCCGGAACAAACAGACAGACAGACAGAAAAAAATTGTAAAAAAAAATATTTTGGTATATGTACCGTGTATACATACATATGCATTTAGTAAAAATGGGTTATTTTAATATTACAAACAGACACGCCAATTTTATTATACGTATAGATAGGTAGGTAGACGAGCAAATGGGCTACCCGATGTTAAGTGGTCACCACTGCCCAAAGACAGTAGCGTTGTAAGAAATAATAACCATTACTTACATCGTTTAGTATGTATTAATTTATCTGGCTTGGAACGCCGTCTGATGAGTAAAAATGAAAAAAATGATGGTTATTGATAGAATTATCTAAATCCGTTGTGTAATTGTAAAAATCTAAGCATACATAGGGACAGACAGCGGTAAGCGACTTTGTTTTATACTAAATGATGTGTAAATTTAATAAATAAATCTATTTTTAAAGTGATAACTTCTTATGAGAAACGACTTCTTTACGTAACGCGTTACGGCGCCAGTCTGTCTGGCTTCCCATTCTCTTACGTACCCGCATCAAAATCCGTTGGGTAATTTTAAAGATCTAAGCATACACAGGGACAGACAGACAGCGGTAAGCGATGTTGTTTTATACTATGTAATGGATAATGTATGTATTTCATGGTTGGTTTATTCCTTGCCCAGATAATTGCAATTCAACGGGCTGATACTACTAGCATTCTTGCCAACATTTACGCAGATGTAGGAATTGCATTCTACATTATTGTTCATACATGCGTCGACGTCCAGAGACGCGCTCCGACTAAATTAAAAACCAAATTCGGGAGCTATTTATACTACGCGAAAATCGGCAAGCGCATACGGCGCTTACCCAGCGCGCTCTATCGGATTTTCGTGTCAACACACGAAATGAACATACGAAATTGCGGCGTCGTCATTGGTCGAAAAATCGAACATTTAATTCGTAGTTTAATTTCCAAAATATTTTCAATTGTAATGTATAACTTTTAATTGGCTGAATCATAATTTTTATCATTGTAAATTGTGTAACTTTCAATTGGTAGAAAAGTAAGCGTTTTCTTTGGACGAAAGAATTTATAAATATGCATTGTAATTATTTCATTGGATAATATTATTCCTAGTTTCTGTATATATATCGACACATTTTTAAAATAAAATCATTCCGATCCGACCAGCAAGAAAGTGTTCTTTTACTCAAGAAATATCTACAACAAGTAAGCTAGGGACCAGTACCCCTACAGTGGTGACCTGCCGACTCAAGATGGAAGAAAATACTGCTCAAGACTGCAGAATCCCTGCTGAAGTGGACCTCGCTGCAATCTCAGTCCAGTCAAGGATCCTACCCTTCTGGCGAGACCTACCACGAGCTTGGTTTATACAGTTTGAAGCAGTCGTCGACCCCTTGAAGACATCTGATGACCAGAGGTTCAGATACGTCCTGCAACAGCTGCAAACAACAGACCTACAGCACGTCACTGACATACTGTATGAAACGCCCGCTACAGAAAAATATAATACATTAAAGAACCGCCTACTCGCGGTATATGAAAAATCTAATGTTAAAAACTTCCAGAAGCTCATCAGCGGTCTACAGTTAGGTGATCAAAAACCTTCGCAGCTACTGCGCAAAATGAGAGAGCTCAGCTCCGGAATGATCACCAACGACGGTCTCCGGATCGAGTGGCTCAATCATTTACCCACTCAGGTACGCGTCGTACTGTCCGTCAACACGGAATCGTCACTAGACACACTCGCGGCCATGGCTGACAAGATGGTCGAATACTCCGAGCCTACGACTATAGCTGCAATCTCAACATCAACACCGACAAACGATGCCGTGTCTACTCAGTTTGCAATATTAACAAAACGATTAGAAAAACTATCACTTGAAATAAACGAGATACGCGGTCGCTCAAAATATAGACATCAATCAAGACAACATTACCGCTCACAATCACGATCTCGTCCTAGCTCGTCATATCGCAGTAAATCAGCTGTGAAGCCCTGCGACGCAACATGGGAATGCAAATATCACTACCGATTCGGCGACAAAGCAAAACGTTGCGAATCACCTTGTTGCAGGCGAATGAAAAAAGATACTACAAATCATTTAAACTAGCTCCGACATCGACGACGGCGGATCTCGATGTCCCATTCACAAGCAACCGCCTATGTGTCTACGATCGCAACTCAAATGAACGTTTCCTTGTGGATACTGGCGCAGACATATCTGTTTTAAAAGCAACAGATCGGAACAAATCACAAATTCAAAGCGCCTGCAAATTATTTGCCGCAAACAATACACCAATCAACACATATGGTGTAAAGACTGTCAAACTCGACTTAGGCTTGCGACGTAATTTTCTATGGACCTTCATCATTGCCGACGTTAAAACATCGATCCTGGGAGCAGACTTTCTACGTAATTTCAAGTTGCTAATAGACTTGCACAAAAAGAAACTCATAGATAAAGTCACTGATCTCTCAGTAGATGCTATTGAAATATCAACAGGCGCTGAAATTGAAACAAGAACATTACACGTTATCGGGACTAACCAAGCCTACTATCATATATTGAAGCAATATCCAGACGTAATTCGACCGATGTCTCTCAATCAACCTTCGAAACACAACGTCGTCCACCATATAGAAACAACTGGCCCACCTCTCTTCGCCCGACCACGTCCGCTTCCGCCGGATAAGTACAAAGCTGCGAAGACTGAATTCGAGAATATGTTGGAAATGGGCATTTGTAAACCATCTAACAGTCCGTGGGCTAGCCCGTTACATGTTGTAATGAAAAAGGACGGCGGTTTAAGAGTCTGCGGTGACTATAGGAGATTAAACGCGGTCACTCAACCCGACCGCTATCCAATACCACGCATACAAGATTTTACCTATCAACTGCATAACAAAAAAGTATTTTCAAAGCTTGATTTAAAAATGGCGTACTACTGGATACCAATCGCTGAAGAAGATGCACAGAAAACCGCAATTATAACCCCGTTCGGCCTCTTTGAATTCAACTGCATGACTTTCGGACTACGCAACGCGAGTCAAACATTTCAACGATTCATGCACGAAGTTCTCAGAGGCGTGGAAAATTGCTTCTGTTTCGTAGATGACATTCTACTATATTCAGAAAATGAAGAAAAACATATTCAATTATTACATGAAGTATTAAAACGATTACAAAAATTCGGAGTTACACTGAAAATCGAAAAATGTGAGTTTGGAAAAAACAAAATTAATTTTCTCGGTTACGAAGTCTCGGCAGAAGGAATAAAACCTACTCAAGATCGCATCGAAGCTATTTCAAAATATCCGAAACCTAAAACCATAGTCGAATTACGCCGATTTCTCGGCATGCTTAACTTCTACCGAGACTGTCTACCACATCAAGCTGAACTTCAACACCATCTCAATAAGTACTTACACAACCGCAAAAAGAACGATAAAACACCGATCGACTGGACGCCGGAAGCCGATGCAGCATTTGAAAATTGCCGCCAAAGCATTTTAGAAGCTACAACCCTGACTCATCCAGTCCCCGGTAGTGTTCTCAGTATCATGACGGACGCTTCTGATCATAGTCTCGGCGCCGTAATACAACAAAAAGTTAATAATAAATGGAAACCACTCGCCTACTTCTCAAAAGCAATGAGCGCTACACAACGCCGCTACAGTGTATATGATCGCGAATTATTAGCAATATATACAGCTGTAAAACACTTCCGACGACTCATCGAGGGATGCGAAGTAAACGTGTACACAGATCACAAGCCGCTCGCCTACGCATTACATTGCCAAGCTAAGAGTACCGACACACCACGTAGAGAACGACAACTACATTTCATCAGTCAATTTTGTTCAAGTATTAACTACATACAAGGCGAAGAAAACAAAGTCGCCGACGCTCTTTCTCGCATAGAAGACATCCAGTGTCCAACCATAATTGATTTTACTCAATTAGCAATCGACCAGAGTAATGACGAAGAATTAAAGTCAATTCGAAATCAACCGAACTTACGGTTTACAACTATCGCGATGCCCGGAATAAGCCAACCAATCACGTGCAAGCTGTCTACCGACACACCGCGGCCGTACCTGCCGAACACATATCGCTATGCTGCATTCAAAGCGCAACACGAACTATGTCATCCGAGCGTACGGACCACAAGAAAACAACTAACCACGAAATACTTCTGGCCCAACATGAATAAAGACGTCGGAATATGGACTAAAGCATGCATTAATTGTCAACGAGCAAAAATACATCGACACGTCGTAACACCCTTAGGCCAATTTCCACCGTCGCAGCGCTTCGAACATGTACACATCGATATAATTGGACCGCTACCACCGTCAAACGACCATCGATACTGCGTCACTATCATAGATCGCTGTACGAAGTGGCCCGAAGCAGTGCCGGTGCAAGAAATTACCGCCGAGAATGTAGCTAAAGTTTTTTATCAAAACTGGATCGCACGATTCGGTTGCCCGCTACGCATATCTACGGACCAAGGCCGCCAGTTCGAATCCGAGCTATTTAAATCCTTAATGAAAAAATTCGGAATAACAAGAATTCGAACCACTGCATATCATCCACAATCTAATGGCCAAGTCGAACGATGGCATCGAACATTAAAAGCGGCACTGATAGCACGAGAAGCCATAATACAATGGACGGATAAATTACCCACCGTGCTATTGGGCTTACGCACGGCGTTAAGAAAAGATAATTTTAGTCCTGCAATAATGACTTACGGAACAACATTACGAATACCTGCCGATTTCTTCGTGCCTACACAATCAAATATAAATGACACAGAGTACGTACGCCGCCTAACGGAAACCATGGCAACGCTACAACCAGCGCCACGCAAACACACTTCTCAACATAAACCATTCGTGTACAAAGACCTAACAACGTGTACGCATGTGTTTGTGCGCAATGATATGGTTCGAGCTCCGCTCACGCCGCCGTACGATGGTCCTTATAAAGTTTTAAAACGCTACGATAAATATTACAAAATTCAATTGCCCTTACGCACATCAGTCGTTAGTTTAGATAGACTCAAACCAGCCTACTACAATACGAATTCATCACCAGAAGAACTACCTCGTCAACCCAATACGACATCTGAATATACAACAAGATCTGGAAGAAAAATCAAACCTAAGGTACGATTTTCTTGAAGGGGAGTGATGTAGGAATTGCATTCTACATTATTGTTCATACATGCGTCGACGTCCAGAGACGCGCTCCGACTAAATTAAAAACCGTTTTTTTTTTTTTTTTGTATCTGTGGATGTGTATTGCTGTTGGCCCTACTGGCCTTTACAGCGTCACCGAACGTTGGGGCGAGTGCTAAGACTCTGCCTTGAGGTGAACCCTTTTGGGCTCGAAAGTGACGTTCGTCCTGAGGGTGTCTCCTATGAGATCGCACCTCGGCTCAGAACGTAGTCGGTGGGGTGTGAATTTAAGCACTGAATGAATTTACTGACGTCACGGCCGTCTCCGTGACGTCGCTAATCTGGGTCCTCGTTTCCGCCGCCGGAAACGCTGTGAGTGTGAGTTGTGTAGTGTGCTGGTTTTCCCTACTACTAGTGGTGCGTTTGCGATAGTGAAGCTATCGTCGTTGTCGTTCAGGACGTGCATAGGTCGCCTGAGTCTGTTGGGTAGATTACCTCTTAGGGAGGTGTACTGGCATGCTTGTGCTATCAGCGGATTGCTGTGTTGTTTGGCTCTCTCAAAATACGCCGTGGAGAGTATTTTCAGATGTTTCGCGATCGAATCGATGTCGAAGTCTTTATGTAGGTCGACGTTACGTATGTACCACGGCGAGTCCGTGGCGATACGAAGGAAACGGTTTTGAATGGTCTGTAGTTTATTTAGTTGTGACGCTTTGATGTGGGCAAAGACAGGGCTCGCATAGGTCATGATAGGACGAATGCAGGCTTTGTATAGTGTCGTCTTATTTCTAAGAGACATTTTACTCCGCCCGCATAGTATCGTATACAGTCTTCCTAGTACGAACGCTGCTTTGTTTCGGACTCTCGTTATATGAGAGTGGAAGTTTAACTTTCTATCTAGGGTGACTCCAAGGTATTTAGCTTCCGATTTCCACGGTATCGGTTGGTTAAATAATTTAATGTCTCCCGGTTTGCCCTGATTCCACTTGATGTAGACGGGGTTTCTAGTGAAGTGTACTGCTGCGCTTTTGTCGGGATTTACCTCGATCCTCCATTTCCTAAACCAGTCGCCTAGTGCGTTAGCTGCGGATTGGAGTCGTGTGGTGATGACTTTGGTCGAGGCCGAGGTGGTGTATAGTGCGGTATCGTCCGCGAAGAGAGCTAGGTTGACTTTTTTAGTGACGTTCGGTATGTCGTTGGTGAAAAGGCAGTACAGAATCGGGGATAGCGCGGAGCCCTGAGGGACTCCAGCCCTGATGGGGCGAGATGTGGACAGGGTACCTTCGACTCGGTAGCGGAAGGTGCGATTCGACAAGTAGTCTCGTATGATGAGCACGAGTCTGTCTGGCAACCCTAGTAATTGCAGTTTGTATAATAAACCGTTGTGCCAGACTTTGTCGAATGCTTTCGCTACGTCGAAGAATAGAGCTCCTGTGGAGGTGGCTTTGCTGAAGGCGAAACCTTTTAGTATGTCTTCCGTTAAGCGGTGGACCTGATTGACACACGAGTGTCCGGCTCTAAAGCCGAATTGCTCGTTTATTGTTATTTGTTTGGCCTGTATGATGGCCTTGATCCTAGCTAATATGATTCTCTCGTATATTTTGCCGAGAGTGCTCAGTAAGCTGATGGGACGATAGCTCGTGGGCTGATTCCTAGGTTTCCCTGGTTTTGGGATTCCTATCACTATGGCTTCTTTCCATTGGTCGGGAAAGGAGCAACCTGCCAGAAGGGCATTATATATTAGCACTAGTAGTGCGATGATTTGTTGCGGGAAACGCTTGACCGCTTTGTTTGTTATCCGGTCCGCACCGGGAGATTTTTTAACCTGTAAGGCTTTGACGATCGATTCGATTTCATCGGCTGACGTCGGCGTCAGTGGTTCGTCCGTTGGTGGCATAGAGCTGATACGATTTACTGCCCCGTCCACCTTTAGGAGGTGGTCCGGGTGTACCGGGTAGTTGCTCGGGGAGCATTGTGTTTCTAGTGCGTCGGCTAAGCACTCGGCCTTATCCAAGTCGTCTATTGCGGGTGGAAGATTTGGTCGTAACAGTGGAGGCATGGTCGTGGGCGATGAGCCTTTGAGAGATCTCGGCATCGACCAAAACGCAGTGTGTGATGGCGTGATTTCCCCAAGGTAATCGCCGTCCCTATAGTTACGGAATTCCTCGAAACGGGTTTTGACGTCCCTCTGAAGGGCCCGGAGTTTCCTCCGGTTTTCTTTTGAAGGAAAAGCGTCGTGCGCTCGTGTGACTGCATTTTTCCGCGTGATAAGATCTTTGAGGTCTTCAGGGAGTTCATAACGCTCGTTAGGGCGCATTTGAATATCCCTGGAGCACTCATCTATCGTGTCGCGTACGTGAGTCGTGAGGTTAATCGCGGCCGCTTTCGCAACATCGACGGAGTCAATACTGTCTGGGATGTTTTTTAAAAATGTCGAGTCTAAGGACTGGATCTGCTGTTGGAATTTCTTCCAGTCAACGATCGTTTTGGTTGGGCGGTGAAGTGGCTCGTCAGGCCCTAGTTCTATGACGAATTAAAAACCAAATTCGGGAGCTATTTATACTACGCGAAAATCGGCAAGCGCATACGGCGCTTACCCAGCGCGCTCTATCGGATTTTCGTGTCAACACACGAAATGAACATACGAAATTGCGGCGTCGTCATTGGTCGAAAAATCGAACATTTAATTCGTAGTTTAATTTCCAAAATATTTTCAATTGTAATGTATAACTTTTAATTGGCTGAATCATAATTTTTATCATTGTAAATTGTGTAACTTTCAATTGGTAGAAAAGTAAGCGTTTTCTTTGGACGAAAGAATTTATAAATATGCATTGTAATTATTTCATTGGATAATATTATTCCTAGTTTCTGTATATATATCGACACATTTTTAAAATAAAATCATTCCGATCCGACCAGCAAGAAAGTGTTCTTTTACTCAAGAAATATCTACAACAAGTAAGCTAGGGACCAGTACCCCTACACAGTCATGATATATCTCTTTTGTATATTTAAATAAGATTGTTATTTAAAAAACACGTATTCAGAATAAAATTATACAGGTAGATGATAAAAAAACGTATTGATCTATACACATGTAATTTAATTGGAGTAATTACTGAGTTTATTAACGGTTCGGTTCGTAAGGTTAATTCATTTAATGTTGTTATGTAACGACTATACAAAAGTGCTTGTAAAAACCAGCTTGAATGAAGTTTATTTTGATATAGACTTCATACAAGCGAAATCATAACCAAAAACTAGTAAAAATTTAACATAAGTAAAAGTAAATATTTTATGCGATTACCTTTTACGAATGGACCGTCATCAAACCAAAAGAACTATAAATAAGGGTTAGCAGGGGATAAAAAAATCACAAATCCGATCCTGACTAACACTTTTATCTGTGACGAGCCATCTCATCTTAGTTGCTACCAACGCTTTCATATCAAGTTTTATAATTAAAGGTCATTCTGGATCTGTTTGAATAGTATTCAGTGAGGGTCAATTAATTTGAAATTCTGAATCAGATTATTAAAAATGTATTAAGTCTCTTCGTCTTACATCCCAGGGAGGAAGCTCTGGGATTCTGCTCCCGTAACAGGTTAAGCTGAACCGTCTCCTTTAACACATTTTATTTTATTTAGATGTTCCCTATGTATAATAATTTTATTAATGTTATTATTATTTAAAAAAGTCTTACTGTATAAATTGTGACTGTTTTAAATTGAAGAAAGAATACTAGCAATATTGCTCCGCCTATACACAATTTTTTTTACATAGCGTAAAAAGAACTATTGCACCAGGCAATGACCCTACCAATGGAACCATTAAGACGGGGTACTTGCATCTAACTTAAAATTTTAGTTATGTTATTTTTACGAATATCAAAGAAGTATACAAAAAATCTACGACGTTAATGAGCCTCTGTCAAATGAAACCACTCTTGAAATTGTTCGAACATTATTGAGAAACAGACATTTGAACACCAACATTAATGTATTCCTGAACGATGTTGACAAAGACCGCATTCTAACTATCTAGAGACCAGCCAACAATGATGGACGTACTGTAGTGCTGCGTTTGTGTGCAAATACAGGTGCACATTCATAAAGGGATGACGTCCAAAGGGACAACAAATCTGACAAGACTAGAAAGAGTTCAGATGCAGGACTAACGTGGCTTTACGTGGTTTTCGAAGCACACATCCAATTTTGGGATACGATGGCGAATTTTCCGATTAAAATATTTTAATGACCTAACACTGTTTGAACTTAGGACCTCGGCATCTATGGCGTTAGATGTGGACACTGGACTAACGAGGCAATCAGATATATGTATAATAATATTATAGAATTGTTGCCTCTCATTACCTCTCATTACAAAACCGATACCGTCGTATTCAATTTTAATGACGTCACCGCCTTTGACACTTAATTAGCACACATGAAACTAATGAGATAGAAATTGTTAAACTAGATTAAAATTTCAAATTACCTGAATCGAATTTCATTTATTGATGTAAAAACCGATGAGGGATCTTTTAACTAGGCTGTTCCATTGCGGGTTGGTATACATATCAATGCTTCCAAAGTATACATATCCCTAAAATAAACGAAACCTGCGTATATCAGATGGAAATCTATCAACGCATAATCAGCAAATCTGTTCCTCATTATTCCTGGCCTTAGCTCAGTAGGACTGCCAA